>NC_080686.1:108922742-109255742 GCF_030445035.2 Dasypus novemcinctus
CATGGGCCAGCTCACCACACAGGCCAGGAGGCCCTGGATTTGAACCCTGGACCTCCCATGTGGTAGGCGGACACTATCCATTGAGCCAAATCTGCTTCCCAAAAACTTTTTTTTTTAATTGATAGAAATACAAGGAGGAAACACACAAATTCATAATTACACTCAGAAATTTTAATACTTTTCTCTAAACAATTGGCAGACATAAAATTAACAAGGGCACAGTAGAGTCAACATCACTAGCACCAATTTAACAATGATGGAACATGCCACTCAATATTCCTCTGAAGTGCACATGGAGCATTTACAAAGATGTAGCATGTTCTGGGGCATATAAAACTGTCTCAATAGCCTCAAGAGGATTCAAGTCATACAAGGTATGATCTCTGATCACAGTGGAATTAGATTCTGTATTAGTCAGCCAAAGGGGTGCTCATGCAATATACTAGAAATTGGTTGGTTTTTATAAAGGGCATTTATTTGGAGTAGGAGCTTACAGATACCAGGCCATAAAGCATAAGTTACTTCCCCCACCAAAGTCTATTTTCACGCGTTGTAGCAAAATGGCTGCCAACTTCTGTGAGGGTTCAGGCTTCCTGGACTCCTCCCTTCCAGAGTATTGCTTCTTTCTGGGTTCAGGGTTCCTTGCTTCCCAGGGCTCCAGCTTCAGCATCAAACTCCAACATTAAGAATCCTCAACTCCGTCCTTTGCCATGCCTTTTATCTGTGAGTCCCCACCCACCTACTGATTACTTAATCAAGTGAACCTATGAATCCAATATTATCTAATATGCCCAGAGGAGAAGATCAGTTTACAAACATAATCCAATATTTATTTTTGGAATTTATAACTATATTAAACTGCTACAGATTAGAAATAAATAATAGAAATCCCTCCCTCAACGATCAAAAAATTAAATACCTTCAGAATAACCCACAAGTCAAGGAAGAAATCGAAAACAAAACAAAACCTAGGGGAGTGGATGTACTCAAGTGGTTGAGCACCTACTTCCCATGTATGAGGTCCCAGGTTCACTTCCCAGTAACTCCTAAAACAAACACAAAAAAACAACTCTCATTGGGGAGCAGGTGTAGCTCAGTGGTTGAGCCCCTGCTTCCCATGCTCAAGGTCCTGGGTTCAATACCTGGTACCTCCTAAAGAAAAACAAACAAAAATTTAAAAATTCCTATATTAGAAAAGAAGAAAGTTCTCAAATCAATGACCTTAGCTTCCACCTTAAGAAACTTGAAAAAGAACAGCAAATAAACTCCAAAGCAAGGAAAAGACAGGAAATAATAAGGTCAATGTGGAAATCAATGAGATAGAAAGTAATAGAGAAAACAAATGTGTCCAAAAGTTGGTTCTTTGAGAACATCAGTAAAATTGATAAACCTGTAGCAATACTGACAAAATATAAAATAAAGAAATTGAGACAAATTATTAGTATGGAAGAGGGGATATCACTATAGATTTTTCAGATATTAAAAGGAAGTAAATAATATTACGACTCTATGCCCATGAATTTGACAGTTTAGATGAAATGAACCAACTCCTTGAAAGACACATATCAAAAGTCACCTAAGAAGAAAATGATAGCCTGAATAATCGCCCTATAGCTATTAAAGGACTTGAATTTGTGGTTGAAGAGTCTTCCCAGAAAGAAAATTCCAGGCCCAGATGGCTTCCCTTGGGAGTTCCACCAAAACCTAAAGAAGAAAGTCTTCCCGAAAATTGAAAAAGAGGAAATACTTTCCCAGTCATTCTGAGGCAACGTTACCTTGAGATTCCAAAACCAGAAATAGACTTTACAAGAAAATTATGGACCAATATCATCAACATGGAAGCAAAAGGTCTCAACAAAGTTTTAGCGAATTGAATTCAACAACATATACAAACGATAAAATAGCATGACCAAAAGTGGATTATTCCAGTACTACAAGGCTGATTGATTTGTCAGAAAATCAATCCATGTAATTGATTATGGGACTGCTCCAGTGAAGATGACTCTGCCCCGTCCACGGGGGAAGACGGCCACAGTAATCGGTCTAGTACCAGGTGGCTGGCCCGTCATCCGGAGCCATATCAGGGCTGAACAGCGCCTCTTCTGTTGGCAGGTGAGGCGCTCAGCAGTAGTGTTAGCCAGATCGGTCTTGGTAAAAGGAAAAAAGATCTTGCTCGTGAGCCCACTAAGCAGGCACTGGAATGTCTGGGGAAAGAGACGGGAGCTCCGCTGCATGCTTCATTTTGTGCACTTGGTTGTTAGGAATGTTTCCGTTGGTGGTCATTCACAGGCGACACATATGTCTTCAGAGTCCAAGCCATTTTGAGAGATCTGTCCACATGCCGTGTCCCCAGCCCTCCACGCCTGTTTCTTCCCAGCTCTGCGGCTATCCAGCAAACTCCCTCCAACTGCCCAGACACCTGAGAGAGCCATGCCTCTGGACATCTCACTTCACATACGACGGATGGCAAAAGACATAGCATGAAGATTTTTCTTCACCCTTATCATTCAGGGCCACCCCTGAGTGGCCATCCCCCTCTGGGTTATACCTGCATACCACTCAGGCCCATCTGTAAATCAGGCTCAAATGTTTGTCTTGCCTGCTGACTGGTCCTAAGGAACTTCCCAGGAGGCTGTGGGCATTGCCTGAAGGAAAGGAAGCCATGTGACCAGAGCTGGCACGCGAGGAGGCAGACCCGCTGCTGCGTTCAGCTGGCTGGTAATTTCTGGATCTGCCTGAGCTCAGTCTCAGACATGTACCATTTCCCTTGGATGGTGTATCAATGCTGCACCTGTGGGCCAGGTCTGACAATATCAGCCTCATGATGGGAAGAGCAGGTGCCTGGCCACTTGATGTCCCATGGTTAGGTGTCCACTCTACCATGGCCCATTAGCAAGCCAAGAGCTGTTTCTCAAAGCAGGATAGTTTTCTGCAGGTGGGGACATAGATTTGCTCCAAAATTCTGCAAGTCTGTCCTGGGATTTTTCTGTTTGTACTTGCCAGAGGTACAGACAACACCCTCATTTGCCCAGACACATCAAATATCCATTTATTCTGCTGCATCATAAGACTCAAGGGGTAAAACAGCTTTCACTGCAACCTGTACTTGTTGCAAAGCCTTCTGAATGGCCCCAATTCAATTCCAGCAGCTTTATGGGTGAATCTACAGACAGTTCAAAGTAATACACAATGGTATATGTGGCCTTCAAAATTCAAAAAGTTCTGTCAAGTGATGAGCCTTTTTTTCATGGTAGGTGGTGTGAGATGCAGCAATTTGTCTTTTACAATGGACAAGACCCAGACCATAGAAACCTCAGTGAGGCTAGGGCCCTTGAATTGTTGTGAGTTTTATCTGCCACCATCTCGGTAAAATGTCTTACAAAGACACCTAAAGTCTTTGCTATTTCCTGTTAACATCGTAAGTGTAGTGGACCCGTGGGGCGGTTTGTGGAACATCAACATGAGCAAGCTCTCTCTGGACTGCATTAGGGGAAAAGCATGAAAATGGATGAGGCCAGATGCTGGAAACTGGACTGCTGGCCCTGCCACGTGAAAGCAATCTGTTCTTGCTGGTCCTTGCGAATTGGTTTGGAGAAAAAAATACTAGCCACATCCTACTAAGGTACAGGAGCTGCGCTGCTTTGCTCCATTAAAAATACCACATCTGGGACAGCAGTTGTGATTAGACCCTCCCGATTAAGTTTATGCTAATCCACAGTTTTCTCCAAGAATCCTCCAACTTCTCTGGCCAGAATAAGTGAGCTAATACAAGTCTTTGGTGGTAGCATCAATTTCTGTTTTTAACAGCTTGTGATAATTCACATACCACACAATTCACCCATTGACATGCACAATTCAGGGTTTTTTGAATATTCAAATATGTGCAACCATCACCCAATCAATCGGAGGCTTTTCAACACCTCAAAAAGAAACCTCTTACCCTTTAACTACTACTCTCCATCCCTTCATCCCTAATCTACTTTGTCACCTTAGATTTTCCTACTGTGAACATTTAAAAAGAGTGGGACTATATAGTATGTAGTCTTTTGTGACTGGATTCTTTCTTTAACATAGTATTTCCCAGGAAGCGGATTTGGCTCAATGGATAGAGCATCCCCCTACCACATGGGAGGTCCAGGGTTCAAACCCAGGGCCTCCTGACCCGTGTGGTGAGCAGGCCCATGTGCAGTGCTGATACATGCAAGAAGTGCCCTGCCATGTGGGGTGTTCCCCATGTAGAGGAGCCCCACGTGCAAGGAGTGTGCCCCGTAAGGAGAGCCGCCCCGCACGAAAAAAGTGCAGCCTGCCAGGATGGCAATGTCCACTCCACCTCCAAATCAAGAGGGTGCTTAGATCACACATGGCTGATGGATGGAATTCTCATTTCCCGGTGTGGTGATTGACCAAACTCACCTCCCTTTTAGCTGACTTGGGTAAGTCCAATGAACCAGGGAGTAAGTATTGCAACTCTGCTGAGGCTCAGGGCCCAGCTGGCATATAGTCCAGAGATTCAAGTCTCCTGAGCATACACCAACCCCAGTGCCAACCACAGGTTCGGTAAAAGTGACGGAAGAGCCATGCATAGAGGTGTCACATCTGAGTCCAACTCCATCACACTCAGGAGCACAAATTCCAAAGTAGGGTCCCCTGACAAGGCACTGAACTCCACAGCCATCTGCCATGACCGTAGGACCTGGGTGTTTCTGTAGCCCTCAGAAGCACCCCTACCTGGGGTTGTATCTACTTTGGCTGTCTCTGAGATCCTGCTGAGACGTGCATAAGTGTGACCCCTCTGATGACCTCCTGACTCATTTTGAAGACTCTTAGCTATATAAACTTATTTGTCTTTACCACTTCCCCCTTTTATTCAAGGTCTTTTTTCTAGTTGCATCATCAGCCAGTGCTTGGTAGTAATCCCTTGGCACCAGGGAGGCTCATCCCTGGGAGTCATGTCCCATCCTGGGGGGAAGGTAATGCATTTGTATACTGAGTTTGGCTTAGAGAGGGGCCACATTTGAGCAACATGGAGGCTCTCAGGAGGTAACTCTTAGGCACCCTGCAGCTCTAGGCCTAGTTGAAATTTCAGGCACACAGGCTGATAAGCATAGTCATCTGTATCAAGGGCCCATCACTGGACATCCTTCTTCACTGGTCTTTGCCCTTGTACTTGTGGGATTGTTGCTGTTCTGTTAGGGAGAGCGACAGGGTTTCCCAGAATGGGAACTCAGCACTGCCTTAATTGTGTGAAACTCTACCCCCTAACAGTATTTTTAAGGTCCTTCCATGCTTGGGTGGAGAGTAGATGCAGAGTTCTTCCTTTGTCTCACAGAATTCGATGGTAGCACTAATTTTTGCAGTTTCCCCACGAAGGTAGTACTGCTTCTGCTGTAACATCTAGGCAGGATGGAGAAGTTTCAGAGACTTCCATTGAGCCCTTCCCACCACGATGACCTTTATACCATGGGTGAGAGCCAAATGTGTCTACCTCAATTATACATTCAGAGACTAGGAAAATAATCCCTGCAAGGGTCCAGGGACCTACTGGGCCCACCCTGAGTCTGACTTGAGCTAAAACTCCATTACTGGGTGGTGTGGTTGGTCATATTAACATTTGGATTCCAAGGACTAAGTATACCTCCAGGGCCCTCCACCAACAAACCCTAACATTATGTCAGCTGGCGAATGATCAGTGTTTACAGGGTATGAGAGTGTATTTGAAGCTGAGAGGCAGTACATTGATAAATGGCACAGGCAGGGGTAACATACACCTTCCAGAATACCTGACCATTTCCCTTCTGAGCGTTCACCCATGGAAAATGAAAGCATATGTCTGCACAAAGGCTTGCAGGTGAAGGCTCTTGGCAGCTTCACCTGTAATTGCAAAAACTAGATAAAACCCAACTATGCATCAAAGGTAAAGGAGGGAAACGGACTTTGGCCCAGTGGTTAGGGCGTCCGTCTACCATATGGGAGGTCCGCGGTTCAAACCCCGGGCCTCCTCGACCCGTGTGGAGCTGGCCATGTGCAGTGCTGATGCGCGCAAGGAGTGCCTTGCCACGCAAGGGTGTCCCCCGCGTGGGGGAGTCCCCACACGCAGGGAGTGCGCCCGTGAGGAAAGCCGCCCAGCGTGAAAAGAAAGAGCAGCCTGCCCAGGAATGGCGCCGCCCACACTTCCTGTGCCGCTGACGACAACAGAAGCGGACAAAGAAACAAAAGCAGACAAAGAAACAAGACGCAACAAATAGACACCAAGAACAGACAACCAGGGGAGGGGGGGAAATTAAATAAATAAATAAATCTTTAAAAAAAAAAAAAAAAAAAAAAAAAAAAAGGTAAAGGAGAAACGATGGCACAGCCAAACAATGGAAAGTATTCAGCAGCGAGAAGGAAAGAACCAATACATACAGCAACATGGATAAACGCCAAAATCATTATTCTAAGTGAAAGAAACCACTGCAAAGAATACATACTTATGATTCCATAAAGCATTTAGAAAATGCAAATGAATCTCTAGTGAGAGAAAGCAAATTAGTCGATGCTAAGAAATGGGAGAGGAAGCATGAGGAGTGGAGAGGTTATAAAAGGGCATGAGGAAATTTGGGGGCGATGGAAACGTCTGTATCTCGACCGCAGGGACACTTTCATGGGTGTGCACATGCCTTTTATTATATCCATACTCATGGTTTGGGCTCCAGTGATGTCTGCTACTTTTGCAGATTTTGCAAAACCACAGGATCCGCCCCAGACCGCGCGGGGTCTCGTAGGCAGGTTAAGGAGGGGGTGCAGGGAAGCCGCTACACCTTTTCTTTTTTAAAACAAATCAATTGTATTGACACCTATCAACTAAGCACACAGTTCACCCAAAGCGCACAACCAACGGCACTCGCACGGTCCAGAGCCCGCGCCCCCTCTGCCGCACGGCGCTTCCCGAGGTGGCCCGGTCCGCTCCGCCACCCCACGTCCGCAACCCCGCGCGCCGAGTCCCACAATCCCTCGGGGCGGGCCTCGGCGTCGCCCCGCCTCCGCGCGCAGGTCCCGCCCCCTGCGCAGAGGCCGCAGCCTCCGATTGGCCGCCGCAGCTTCCGCTTCCCGGCGGGCCGGCCGGGGGCGGGGGCGGGGGCGAGCGCGGGGGCGGCCGGCATGCGGGAGGCCGCGGCGGGCGCGCCAGGGGCGGAGGGCGGCGGCGGCGCCCCCGGGGGGCCGCCGGGCGCGGCGGCGGCGGAGGCGGCGGCGCTGCTGCCCTTCCTGGCGCCCGGGGCGCGCGCGGACCTGCGGGCGGCGGCGGCGCGGCACGTGCTGGCGCTGACCGGCTCCGGGCCGGGCCGCGCGCTGCTGGCGGGGCGGGCGCCGCTGCTGCGGGCGCTGGCGGAGCTGGCGGCGGCCCCCGCCCCGGCCCCGGCGCGCGACGCCGCCCGCGCGCTGGTGAACCTGGCGGCCGAGCCCGGCCTGCACGAGCCGCTGCTGGCGGCCGAGCCCGGGCTGCCTGCCCGCCTGCTGGGCCGCGCGCTGGATCCGCAGTGGCCCTGGGCGGAGGAGGCGGCCGCCGCGCTAGCCAACCTCAGCCGCGAGCCGGCGCCGTGTGCCGCGCTGATGGCGGTGCTGGCGGCCGCGGAGCCGGGGGCGCCGGGCTTGGAGAGGCTGGTGCGCGCGCTGTGCACGCCCGGCTACAACGCCCGCGCGCCCCTGCATTATCTGGGGCCGCTGCTCTCCAACCTCAGCCAGCGGCCCGCGGCGCGCGCCTTCCTGCTGGACCCCGACAGGTGAAGCCCAGCGCGGCCGGCGGGGGCGGGGAGCGGGTGGGAGCGAGCAGGGCCGCCACTGAGTGCCCCTCTCTCCAGGTGCGTGGTCCAGCGACTGCTGCCCTTTACCCAGTACCCAGAGTCCACGGTGCGCAGGGGCGGGGTGGTGGGCACGCTGCGGAACTGCTGCTTCGAGCATCGTGAGTGGCGGTGGCAGTGGGGGGTGTTGCCGGGGTGGGAACGGGACCTCGGTGCCCCTCTAGACGGGCCACCTCCGTGTGTTCCCCAGGACACCACGAATGGCTGCTCGGGCCCGAGGTGGACATTCTCCCCTCCTTGCTGCTGCCCCTGGCCGGGCCTGAGGACTTCTCCGAGGAGGAGATGGAGAGTGAGTGGCCTCAGGGTGGGCCTGTGGATCAGTAGGGGGAGAGGGAGCATGGGCGTCCAGGCCCTGGCCCTTGCTGACACCTTCTAGTGCCTCTCACACCTGTTCCTAGGGCTGCCTGTTGACCTGCAGTACCTGCCGCCAGACAAGCAGCGCGAGCCTGATGCTGACATCCGCAAGATGCTGATCGAGGCCATCATGCTGGTGAGCGTGCCCCCCTATGTGCCACATTCATATCCCCCCACTGCAAATGCTCTGACCTCTGGTAACCTCTGCCCCTCCCCAGCTGACAGCCACAGCGGCTGGTCGGAAGCAGGTGCGGGACCAGGGAGCCTACCTGATCCTTCGAGAGCTGCACAGCTGGGAACGGGAACCTGATGTGCGGGTGGCTTGTGAGAAGCTCATCCAGGTGGATGCAGGGAGGTGGGGCTGCAGGGGAGGGTGGGAGGCCTTGCCCACAGCTGGCCAGCTGTTCACTTGCCTCCCCTGCTGGCAGGTGCTGATTGGGGATGAGCCAGAGCATGGCATGGAAAACCTGCTTCAGGTGCAGGTGCCTGAGGATGTGGAGCGGCAGCTGCAGCAGCTGGATCGCCAGGAGCAGGAGCAGTGTGAGCGGGAGCGGCAGGAGCAGGAGCTGGCCCCGGAGCCCACCTGAGGCCCCTGCAGCCGCCAGCACCTCCAGGCCCACCTTTGCCCCTGCGGGTCCCACTGGTCCCCACAGCTCAGAGGCTAGGCCCGCTAAGAGGGGGAGGGGGAGCTGCGCTCAGGCTCAGGTGCCTGCTGAGGACTCTGGTCTCCGGGTTCCAGGACAAGTGCCCAATGAGCACGGCCAGGCTGAGGCTGCCCCCCGCCCTGGACCCTGGTGCTGCCAAAGGAGGGGCGGTTGCTGGGGAGCAGTGTCCAGCCAGCGTGCACCAGCCTTGCTGCTCTCAGCTGCCTCTACGTTGGAGGGCCTCTGCCCGGCACAGCAGTGGGCTAGAGCCTCCCAGTCCTGAGGGCATTGTGGGGACCTCTGTGCAAGGAGACCCCTGTGGCTGACTGGGGCCCCTCAAGCTCAGCCTGCCCGAGACTCAGCCTCAGCAGGCTCTTGGGACTTTGGCTGGTGAGCCAGCTGTGCCCTGGCTTGGGTCTTCTTGGGCCTTCTGAGGACCGTGTGCTCTCTCAGGTTTGAACTGGCCTCCCCGCTGGCTGCTGCTCTGCCTCTTCCATTGCCACGTGCTGCCCTCAGCCCCTCGCCAGCTCCCCAGCTCCCCACGTCCTCTGGTTCCCAGTCCTGAGTTGAGCTGGAGCCCTGGCTGTTCCCCTCCAGGTAGGGCCTTTCTCGGCCCCTCACCGCTGGGCCCCTCGACTGTCTAAGGCCTCCTTACCCCTGCCAGCCTGTCCCCAACTCGGCCCGCTTAGAGCCCACCAGCACTGCCTTGGAGTGCCCTGACCGTGGTAGTGGGGTCCCCTACTCTGCTCCCTTCTCCAGTGTCCTGCCCGACCTCAGGGCCATCTGCACAGCACCCCTGAGTGCTGGCCACCTCACCCTTGGGTGCTCCTGGGCCCCTCAGGGTACAGATTCCAAAGCCCCCACTTCACATGTACCCCAGCCCCCGCCGAGCACCCCCTGTCCTCTCCCACATCCCGGGGGTGGAGGGGACACATGACAACACACCTCATTGGTAACACTGCTCTCTCTGGAGGTAGGGGAGGGTTAATGGTCCGTGATTAGTGGTAAGCTAGCCTCACCGAGCCACCCGCCCCCTGTCCCCACACTGCAGGTCCACACCCCTGGTTCCGAGAGAATAAATGCTTTACTGGGCCTTTTCTCCTGCCCTGCCTGCCCTTCAATTGACCAGGTGGTGCCGAGGTGCCTTCCTGAGCCCAGGCGTAGGGTACAGTGACAGTGGTTGCTTGGGGCTGCCAGGGACCCCCGGGTTGGCCAGATCCAAGCTCCGAAGCGGCAGCCCAGCAGAATCTGCTCCTTGCTTCGGGAGACGTGGGTGCCCTGAAGCCAGACGCCAGGCCAGGGGTGCTCTCGCGGGGGGCGCCAGGGCTGTGGGGACGCCGCAGCGGCAGGAGTGGCCTTGGCTCGGGGTACATGCGGAGCGCCCCATCATCCGGGGGCGCGGGAAGCTGGGCCTCCGCCCCTGGCGAGATTGGGCGGGTGGCCGAGGGTTGCGCCGCGGCGCCCGCAGCAAGCACGGTGCGGGAGAGCGCGTGCGCACCGGGCAGCATCCAGCAGTGCGCGGCCAGCTGCTGCAGGCCCAGGCACGCGCGCGGGCGCAACTGGAGCAGGCCGCGGATCAGGTCCCGGCACTGTGTGGGCGAGCACGCACCCTGCGGCCTCCGCTGACACGCCCGCCCACATCCCCGCAGCCAAGGCGCCGCCTCTAGGGAACCCCGCGGGGTAGCGGCGGTGGGGGGGGGGAGCCGGGCCTGGCTGGGAGTGGAGCCGCCCTCCCTGTCGCAGGGCGCAGGCGGCGGGGGACCTCGAGGCCAAATCCCGGGCCTGGGCCTCTCTGCTGCCCACCCTCCAGGCCTGGCTGGGGCTCCCCTGGGGACAGGCGGGGGCTGAAGACACCCGCGGCGCCCGAGGCGCAGCATGCGGTGCGGCTGGCGCTCCTGGAGGGCAGCTTCCCGCTCACCACGGCGTAGAGGAGGACGCCCTGGGGGCACGGGCTCCTCAGGGTGCGCCGACCCAGCGCCCGGGCGCCCTGGGGCGTCACTCACAGGCTGCACGGGTCGGCTCGCTCCCCGGTGTACTTCCTGCTGGTGAGGATCTCGGGCGCCGTAGGCCGCGGAGCCGCGGAAGGTGCTCAGCAGCTCGTTCTTGAGCCCCGAGCAGCTGGCGAAGCCCAAGTCTGCGGGCGCGCGGGGAGGGCCCCGCTCGGGCGTGCGCGGTGGGGGTGGGGGGTGGCATGTGGGTGGCAGCGAGAGTGCGCCAGTAGGGTTGTGCTGTAGGTGAGGATGGGGTGCAGCCTCCGGGGAGTCGAAGGGGCCAGGCTGGGGAGCCAGGCTGCAGGGACCGCTCGCTGGTCAGCTTCAGGAGGCCTCGGTCGTCCAGCAGGATGTTCTCACACTTCAGGTCCCTGTGGGGAGCAGGGGGAGGCGCTGAGCCCCAGCTGGGGGCCTGGCGCATGCCTGTGGGTGGAGGGCGGGCAGCGCCCTCACGGGTGCACGACGCCTGCGTTGTGGCAGTGGGCCACGGCACTGACCAGCTGCCAGAACAGCCCGCGGGCCTCCTCCTCCAGCCCGGGGCGGCGGCGGCGGTGGGACACCGCGTTGATGTGCTCCAGCACCAGGTAGGAGCGCTGGCTGTTCTGGTACGTCTCATACAGCTGCACCTGCCAGACCCCAGCCACCTGCTGTCACTGTGAGGGGGGGCCAGGCTGGGGTGTGCCTGGCTGCCCTGAGCCCTGGGTTGGGGGTCTCGGGATGGGGTTGAGCCCGGAACCTGAGGGCCACTTGGAGGTCCCAGGTGGGGGAGGGGGACGGGCCTAGAGCGGGCAGCAGGTGTGGGGAGGCGGGGTGGGGCACGGCTGTCCCGGGGCTCCTGCCCCCACGTTCAGGTGCTTGTAGGTGGCGTTGAGTGATGAGATCTCGCGGGGCAGGAACTTGCGGGAGAATTCCGCAGGGGCCTCGGCCGTGGAGACAACCTTGACGGCCACCGGGGAGAGCAGGACGGCCGCTGGGTGCAGCCCACCTCGGCCCCCGGGGAGGGCGAGCCGTGTGTCCTTCCTGCACCCTGCTGCACTCGGTGAGGGCCTGGCTGGGTGAGCTGCGGCCCTCGGCCCTCGGCCCTCGGAAGACGCCTCTTCCCCTCCCGCCCGCCCCTTGTGTGCCCAAGGGCTGCAGACAGGGCGGGCAGCGGGAGTGAGCGGGGTCTGGGACAGGGCAGGCTGGGTCTGGGCTGGAGGCCTGGGTGGGCACTGGCCGTGCCACCTCACCATGGTGTGGCGCTTGCCCCGCAGGTCGGAGTACAGCTTGGTGTTGTGCTGCATCCGCTCGTGTGTGGCGTAGGCCAGGTAGACCTTGGAGAAGGCCCCGGAGCCAATCTTCTTGGGGGAGAGCAGGTAGCCCTTGTCCCAGCACTCGTGCACCTGTGCCAGGAAGGCTCGCTGGTCCTGCCTGTGCCTGCTGCTGCCCTTCATGGAGGGGAGGGTCTGCGGAAAGGGGTGTGGTGGTGGCCCAGCTCAGCCCTGGGGCATGGGGAGGGGTGGTGGGGGCACAGCTGAGGCTTAATTTGTGGCAGGGGCAGCGGGGTGACATACCACAGGAGACTGGGCAAGACCTGTGCCCTGTTGAGGCAGCAGCCAAGCCTCCGGACACTTCCGGGGCCTGGGGCAGGGGTGGGGACTGACCAGGGCGGCGTGCTTCGGGTGGGAGACGCAGCTCAGTCATGGACTGGCACGGGGGAAGGCAGACTCTGGGGAAGCTGGAGCGGGTTCTAGAATGGAGGGTTCTAGAGCTGTGCCTGCATTGTGCCCTCGCAGAGGGCTCCTTGCCCAGCACCTGCCCAGCCGAGGACACCTTGCTGGGCCAGCCCTGTCCCCGGGGGAGAGCACCCAGGGCAAGGCTAGGATCACAGGTGCAGCTGTAGGGACCACCCTCAGTGTGGCTGACCCAGGAGGAGGCCTTTGAAGAAACCTTGAGGGGAGGCTTTTTCCTTTGACTCCCGGGTCTAAGGAGATAAGGGGAGAAAGGGAAGAGCCCTGTGCCAGCAACTATTTCCCGTGTGCCCCTCGTTCTCTGGGAGAGTGCCGAGTGGCCGGGTGGGCTGTGATGGCGCTGAGCCAGGAGGTGGGCAGGGGCTGGTGGTGCAGCCTGCAGCGCCAGCACGCCCTCCTCTTCTTCCCGCCCCACCACTGCCTCCGTCTGCAGGACCAGCTGAGTTAGAAAGAACACTGCACCTGTAACAAAACAAAAGCTCACTTGATTGTGGAGGAGAAAATAATTTTATTAACAATCTTGAAAGAACGGATGCTTGACCTGAATAAAATGGCCAGAGCACCAAAGGGCAAGAAACAGTGATATTTATACCCTAAACCTATCACTCGGGGCCTACCCTGTTCCCCATTGATTGGGTATTTCAGGGGTTACAGCCTATCCGAGAGAGCTACCTTACCCGCTTCCCACTCTGGCTCCCCTTCCACGGTCCCTACACCCCCAGGGCTGGGAGGGCTCAGCACCGCTTTCATCCCTGGTGTGCTTTTTACCCAGGCACGGCTTCCACTATTGGCCGTGCCCCCACCACTCACCATTGGCCCTCTCTCACTTCTGAGATACTTTTCAAATTCTTGTTGCGCCAAAGCCACTGGAACCCCTGCCCTCCCTCCTCAAACAGCAGAGCTGGCTCTGGCTTCCCTTTGTGAAAATTAAACTTGACTCTTTCCCACAAATCCCCCTTTCTTTTAGACTCCTTTAGTTTTCACAATTTAGTTGCTCAAATTTGCTAAGAGCCTCCTCACATTCTTCATCATAGAGATCTCCCTTTTTAAGGGGTACAAGTTGTTCTGCTTCTGCTGTGTGGGCATCTGTTTGGTTAGGGCCGTTTCAATCAGTTTCTGAGCTAACCCTCGGGCACATGGGATGATGCAACATCCAACTGCCGTGAGTGCCCCAGCCACGCTGGTTAAGGGAAGTCAGGACAGACAGGGCCACTCCTTTCGATTTCCAAACCAGCTCTAACCACCCCATGAGTGGGTTGTTGTCAATGCCAGAATTTTCTGCTAACTCCTCAGATAAGCCTGTTCAGCCTTGCAAGGCCTTGGTGATCGTCCCATCTGGGGCCGTATTATTGGGAATGAAGGTACAGCCACTACCTCCAGTCATAACACAGACGCCTCCTTTTTTCTGCCAGCATCATGTCTAGGGCTATCCTGTTTTCCCAGGCCATTCGGCTAGTAGCGTCCAACTGTTCTGCTATTCCCTCAACTGCATCCCTAGTATAACTGATAGATCTTTGTTGATTATAATATATATAGTTAATCCAATCCACACTTTTGTTATCAGTGACCCACCAGAACAAGAATGACTCAGATCCTGCAGCTACCTGATTTCTAGCTTTAAATTCATTAGGGACTCCCCGGGGAACTCCTATATTATCTCGAGAAATTCAGTTATTAAAGGAACCAAGTAAACTTCTTTCCTTTCTCACTCCCTGGTTTTGTGTTTCTTCCTCTTTTTCGAATGCCGAGGTAAATGGATGGCCAACTGAGCCCGGGCACAGGCTCCTCCCCACTTCTCAGGTCACGCCGGTCAGAGGACGCCCTTTCCACAGTATCACCACAGGTCTGCTCACGGTATGGCCAAACTGGAGAACTTGCCAGTACTGTCCTCACTCACGTCCCTTACTCATGTACACAAGGCCATGGTCCCAAGTTCCTAGAGCCCTTTTCCCCATCTAGAGGGACAGGCAGAGGGACTTCCTGGACTGAGGCAGGAAGCCGGTATGGCTTTGGTGTTTCCTTTTTTGACAAGAGGGAAGAGAGGACAGCATACTACAATTTTTGCCAGAAGTAGCATTCTGGAAGAGGAGTATCATGCACTCGACTCCCTTTCATTCTTTTCCGTACCTAGTGGACAGGGTACAATATGAGCAATGGGCTGGCCTGTTGCACAAGCCTAACAGTTGCTTTTGTTCAGACTCTGGATTGTATGTTGGACCCATTCTACCCAGGCATTTGCATCACCATATCCTTTCTCTGTTTCTATGTTCTGCTTTAAATCTTCTGCCTTAAGTATCTTGACTGTTTTGGGATCATTCTGCATGGGGGACCTGGCCTTTGGAGGGTTTTCCCTTGGCATCTCTGAAGGGTTAGCTGGAGGGATTGTTGTTGATGTCACATCCACAGGGGGAGGGAGGACTCCAATATGAAACCTCCCCAGAGGAGCTTTACCTGTAACGTCCACTCCCATCCTGTAGACTCTGTTAGGGGAAGAATAAAGGTTGTTTTTGCTGAATTCGTCTGCCTTTTCTAATGGTTATTACCACTGGGTTACACTGGAGGTTTTTGCAGTCTGGTGGGGTATTACCTTTATAAAAGGCCATCTTGTCCTCTAACGGTTTCCAGTGAGTACGGCCTCCACTGTTCCCGGCGGTCCCCCCTTGTACTCGCTAGTCCACCACACAAGACTCCAATGAGATGGGGGGGAGGTTGAGATAACCTCTCGATGACTCCAGGCATAGATATTTAGTTTGCCCACTCGGTCACCACTGATGCCCTAAATCCCTACATTCTATCACTTGGCAGGTGTCCAACTGCATAGTCTGGGACTCTAGGCCTTTGGTTATATTTACTATCAGTTTAATGGGGCTTGTCATGACCTGAATCTGAAACATCATAGTATAATTATTCTCATTTTCAGAAACTTTAAATCCCTCATCTGCTAATCTATTAAGGCACTAGACAAGGTGGATACAGGTAATAACCTTCCCTCTAGGTGGAGGGGTATCTTCCTGTACAGTTCACTGATACAGAGTCCGAGTGGTCCCTCCCCCTTTCTGATACGCCCTCCCAACTACTGCCTTCTCAGAGTGATCCTTAAGGAATCCTAAATTGGAGTTATTTCCCAGGACTCAGGTGTTATTGGGTGCTGGTCCTTTTACTCGAGAGCAGTGGGTCCAGCCTTTTTCTGCTGTCCAGACTGCAGTCTCAGTTGTCAACAAAACTAGATAGGGTCCTTCCCAGGTAGGCTGAAGTTTGGACTCTTTCCACGACTTGATTAGGACCCACCTGCTGGGTTGGTGTTGATGGACAGTGAATTTGAGAGGTGGGGTCTGGGCCAGCAAACTACCATGCCTGAGGGATGACAAAAGTAGAGGACAAATGGAATCAAGATTATTTTCCTTTAATATGCAGATTGAGGTGGCTTCTGACAGTTTTTCCTGTTATGAAGCTACTTTTTGTTATTAAAATCAATTCAGTTTCTGTTTAATAATGACTTATTGGAATTAGCCATTCAAACATTTTGGTTTAAACATTCCTTCTACAAATTTTTTTTTCTTTTTTAAAGATTTATTTTTATTTATTTATTTAATTCCCCCCCCCTCCCCCGGTTGTATGTTCTCTGTGTCTATTTGCTGCGTCTTGTTTCTTTGTCCACTTCTGTTGTCGTCAGCAGCACGGGAAGTGTGGGCGGTGCCTGGGCGGCGCCATTCCTGGGCAGGCTGCACTTTCTTTTGTGCTGGGCAGCTCTCCTGACGGGTGAACTCCTTGCGCGTGGGGCTCTCCTATGCCGGGGACACCCCTGCGTGGCAGGGCACTCCCTGCGCGCATCAGCACTGCGCATGGGCCAGCTCCACACGGGTTAAGGAGGCCCGGGGTTTGAACCGTGGACCTCCCATGTGGTAGACGGATGCCCTAACCACTGGGCCAAGTGCGTTTCCCCTACAAACTTCTTGTAACTATCCATAACCACATAGACAGTAGCTGCTTCAGCTCAAGACAAATTCACCTTCACAAAACACATTCCCTTACTTAATGCTTCCTTTTACAATACCTTCTACAACTTGCCATATACATTTGAGTTTTGTCCTACTTGCTTCCACCCTGATTGTATGAAAACCAGCTGTCTTATCTTAGGAAAAAATATTCTTTTAAACAAACGTATCAAATTTTAGTCAGCACTCCCATAAACCTTTTACGCCTTTCTATATCTACTTAAGTCTCATATCCCTTTCTGTTCTGTGAAAAAATAATAAACTATTCTTCTCAATTTAGGCATTTCAAGATTTCCATTATTTATTAATATAAGTTCCTTTTTTATTTTTAGCCATTTGAATAGAGCTCTTCTAAGAATTTTCATTGTCATCCAGAGGTAGTAAAACATACACTTAACAAACAGAAAAACACAAAAAGAGTTATGGAAGCAGGGTTGGCACAGAGCCAATCCTCATCTGTCCCATATTTTGGCCAGAATACATCGGGGGGTCATTTCCTTTCCCTTGGTCCAATCATTATTGGTCCAATGTTCCAACATCCTCCCCAATGGACTATCTGGAGGAATGTCCCTAGAGGATCTTACAGATACCCCCTCCCCAGTTGACTGACTGCCTCTACTCCCCATTCTGAGTCTTGTCCCGGCTTCTTTCAAGCCCAGACTCATCAGAATTTCCCACCACCAGGCAATACTGAACAGTCCCCCCCCCCCCTTTTTTTTTTTTACCTTGGTCCGTGCACAGCGTTACCTGGTCAGCGAGAGGCAGGTTTTCCTTCCCCTTTTCTTGTCTGCAATCGGCAGATCTAAGCATCTGGTCTCAGGTCCTTCCAGCTGTCAGAGGCGGCCCCCAGCAGCAGAGTCTGAGACCACTCAATCAATGGGACGTGCCTTCCCCTCATCTGCCCTGGGGTCCCCCTCTGAAGCTTTGGATCCTGGATGAGCTCCCAAGATTGTTAGAAAGAAAGCTGCACCTGTAACAAAACAAACGCTCACCTGATTGTGGAGAAAATAATTTTATTAATGATCTTGCAAGAACTGATGCTCAACCTGGACAAGAAAAGGGCCGGTTTTCCAAAGGACAAGAAACAATGATATTTATACCCTAAACCTAACACGCAGGTCCCTCCCCTGTTCCCCATTGATTGGGTACTTCAGGGGTTACAGCCTCTCCAAGAGATCTAACTTACCAGGTTCCCACTCTGATTCCCCCCTCCCGCCGGCTGGACCGGCTTGGCCCAGGTTCTCCCCTGGTGTGCTTTTCAAATTTGGTGCTGCTTCCACTACTGGCCCCGCCCCCACCCCCCATTGGCTGTCCCTGCTCGAGGCCCGCCCCCAGCACTCCCCATTGGCCTTCTCACTTTGGGCCCGCCCCCAGCACGCCCCATTGGCCCTCCCTTGTTTTTAAATTCTTGGCGCCCCAAAGCGCTGGAGCCCCCACCCTCCCGCCTGGAATCGCAGAGCTGGCTCCGGCCGCCCCCTGTGAAAATAAAACCTGACGCTTTCCCACAGCTGGAAGCCAGTGTGGCGCTGACACGATAGGCAGGGCCCAGAGCAGGAGCTCCTGTCCGTCCTCCCACGGCCGAGCCTTTATTCCGCAGGCCCAGGGGCCCAAGGCGGGCCGGCCTGGGCTGGCAGAGCTTGCGTGCAGGAGGGGAGGCTGGCTGTGAGGCTGTCACCGCCGCCCGCGGGCTGCGCGTGCTCAAGGGTGGCGGGACGGCGCAGCGCCGCGCCGAGTCCCGCTGAGGCTGGAGCGCGCCGCGGCCCTGGAAGCGGGGGAAGCACGAGGGCCACCCGGGGGCGCTGCGGGGGTTTCGGCAGGGCACTGGGAGCTTGGACAAGGACCCCCGCCTCCCTCCGGGAGCCCCCCGCAGGCCCTGGCTACCCTCCCCCGCGGCCCTGCCCGGCTGCCCCCGGCCGGACCCGCCAGCTGCCGCGCACGTGCGCTCGCTGGCGTCTTCCCTTCGCCCCCCGACAGCAGGGACAGGCTGGCGTCTCTTCCAGCCCCTGCGCCGCCCTTCCGGAGACGGCCTCCCGGCTGCGCCCCCGGCCCGCTGCTCTCCGCCGCCTTCCCCACCTCGGGCGGCGGATGTGGTGCTGCGGCCCCCGGCCCCCGGCTTTGGCCCCCGGGCCTTGGTGCGCGCCGACGCCTCTGCCCAGACGGCTCCCCGCAGCCCTCGGCGCGTCTGGCTCCAGGGCGCCCCCAGGGCCTGCGGCTCGCTCGGCAGCGCGTGGCGGGAGCTGCGGCTGGCTTTACTCCGGGGTGACCGTGCAGCTCTCCGGGGTGCTCGTGCCCTGTCCGCCGTGCCTCGCACCCGTGGGGCGGGCCTGGCGACCCGGCCTCCGCCGGACGTTTGTGGGAGAGGCTGGCGGTGCCCCCGGGGTGTCCTCGACGGCGCACTGGCGTGCCTACCTGCACAGGTAGGCGTCTGCGAGGCCCCGCCTCTGAGCGCAGTGCGCGCCCAGCCCGCGGCCGCCCGCGAGCCCCCGGCGTGCGCGCGCAGGTGTGGCGCGGGGGCGAGCCCCGAGACGGGTGCGCGCGGGCCCGCGGCTGGTACCTGCGCAAGGACCGGGCGCGCGCGCGGGTTTCCTGGGCTGAGGACAGGGCCGCGGCGCTCGCGCCCAACCGTCAGGAGCGGCGGTCACCCGCCGGCCGGGGCGGGCCAGAGGCCGGGTGCGGACTGCGGTTGGCTGGCGGCCGGCGGAGGCGGGCCCGGGTGCGCGTGCGGGCCGTGGTTGGCTGGCGGGGGCGGGCCCAGAGGCCAGGTGCGGGCTGCGGTTGGCTGGCGGCCGGCGGAGGCGGGCCCGGGTGCGCGTGCGGGCCGTGGTTGGCTGGCGGGGGCGGGCCCAGAGGCCAGGTGCGGGCTGCGGTTGGCTGGCGGCCGGCGGAGGCGGGCCCGGGTGCGCGTGCGGGCCGTGGTTGGCTGGCGGGGGCGGACTCAGAGGCCAGGTGCGGGCTGCGGTTGGCTGGCGGCCGGCGGGGGCGGGCCCGGGTGCCCATGCGGGCCGTGGTTGGCTGGCGGCGGCGGGGGCGGGGTCGGCGCGCGGCGGCTCGGTCCACTCCGGTCGGCGCGGGGCGGGGGCGCGGCTGCGGCGGCCGCTTCTCCTCAGGTAAAGCGCGGGCGGCGGGGGCCGGGGCCGCCCCCTCAGCCGGGCTGAGGGCGTTGGCCGAGTGGGGGGCGCCTGCGCCACGGTCAGCGCGAGCCGCAGGGCTCCGTGGGCGCCTGCTCCCCCGGCCTCCCCGGCCTCCCCGGTCGCGCGTCCGCGGCGCCGGCCTGGTCCGCAGGGCCCCCGGGCCTCCTCGCGGAAGCGCAGCCCGAGCGCCGAAGCCCCCGCCGCCGCGGGCCCCCTGGAGCGCCGAGGGCGGCGGCCTCCCCGCGGGTCGGGCCGGGCCTAGCCGCTGCGCGCGGCGCCGGGGCCCTCCCGGGCCGGGGGGTGGGGAGCGGCGCCGTGGGGTCTGCACCCGCTGCGGGGTCCCTCCGTGCAGGACGCCGGCGAGGGCGCGGGCGCCGGGGAGGGCAGGAGCGCGGGCCGGGCTGGCGGCGGGGAGGCGGAGGAGCGAGTGCGGGGACGCGCGCCGAGGACGCTGGCGTCGGAGCGGGGAGCCGAGCGCGTGACGCTCCAGGAAAAGAGGAAGGCGGGGGCGGGGCCCGGGGCCACGCCGGGAAGGGTCGAGCCGTCCGCCGGGAGTGTGGGCAGCCCGCGCGGGCGCTGGGCCCTGGAGGCGAGAGCCGCGGCGGCGTGGGGGGGGTCGAGGGCCGGCGCCCCTCCGGGCGGGGCCGAGGGTTGATGCCGGCGCACGCGCAGTCCTGGCAGCCGGCCGCCCTGTCCTAGGCTCTGGATTTTGTGGCTCCTCCGAGCAGGTGTTTCTGGGCTCTCTCTGGTGTCAGTGGAGTGGCCTGAGATGGAGTTTTGTTCATTGACATCGATGTCCAGGCAGCAGTGGCTCGTTTGGGCCTGGCTCTCACCGTTGTTCCCCCAGGGTTGTGGCCGTGTGTGGAGAGAAAGCCACAGGGCCAGGCCGGCCCCCACGGGGCGTGTGCTTGCTCTGGTGCCCTGCTCTGGGAGCCAGCTGTCTGTGCTGCTTTCAGACCCACGGTCCACAGAGTCTCAGGGGAGCGTTCAGGCTGCTGCTCCTTTGTCGTATGTGTCCCTGCTTTCGTCTAGCTGAATTACTTGAGTTTAAGGACTGCATGGGTTCACTCTGCGTGATGTTCGTAGGGAGGTACATCAGGACAGGCTCCCACGCTGCTGCCCTGTGCTCAGGAAAGCCTTGCTGTTTAGCCTCATGGGAACCGTTCTTCACTGAACCTTGAGGATCCACTTGGCTTTGCATGGGAACTGATGCAACTTGGCATGGCTCACGTTGAGAAATAGTGTTTTCAAGGGGCCTGTGAGTACGGAGCGGCAGCATTGCATTTCCTTGAGTGGTCAGCCCAAGTTCTTTCTCTGACACCTGTGCTTAGGAAAGAAGGTCCCGTGGGCTGGCTGTGTAGATAGGGCACACATATGGCCTCCTAAGGTCAGGAAAGCCTGGCAGGCACAAGCCAAAGGGTCACAGTGACCAGTGGGTGATGCCGGCTGAGCTGGTGTACTGAAAGACCTTGCCTGCAGGGTTCAACTCTGGCTACACGTTACACTCCCCTGGGGAGCCTTTTGGAAATGCCAGTGTCTGGGTTCCCCCACTACTAGTATTTCTGATTTAATTGGGGCCCAGCATTGGAAATTTTAAGAATCCCCAGGTGATTTTGATGCCCAGCAGAGTTAAGAAATGTACTGGATGGTCTTGCTTAACATAGCAAGACTATGTTAAATAGTTTCTTTATGGGGAGTTCTCTGCTGTCTTGCTTTTATTGATTTGTAATCCAGATCTATTGTGGTCAGAGTGTGTCTTTTGCATGACTTGAATTCTTTTAAATTGAGAAGACTTTTATTACCCAGAATATGGTAAATGTTACATGTGCGTTTGGAAAGATTCCATAGCCTCCTGCTATTGAATGGAGTATTCTGCAAATACTACTTAAGTCAGGTTGGTTGACAGTGATACTCAGATCTTCTAATAACCTTACTGATGTCCTGTCAGTCATAGAGAGGAATGTTGAAATCTTTGATAATTTTGGATTTCTCTATATCCTCTTGCAGTTAGTTCTATTATTATTATTTTAAAATTTTGATGAAGCCCATTTCTATTTTTCCTTTTCTTGCTTGTGCTTTGGTATAAAATCTAAAAATCCATTACCTAATAGAATGTCCTGACAATAGTTCTCTTTGTTTTCCTTTAAGAATTTTATAGTATTAGCTTTTAATTTTATGTGTCTGAACAGCTGAACTAATTTTATTAATATATATTTTTTATTAGAGAAGTTGTGAGCTTCCGAAGCAGTCATGCATTATGTGCAGAATTCCTGTACATCACTCCTCCACCAACACCTTGCATTGTTGTATAACATTTGTTATAGATTTTGAAAGAACATCATCAGGCTTTTACCAGTAATTAGTCCCTTGTTTACATTTGGCATATTTCTCCATATACCCTATTATTAACACTATATGTTAATATCGTACATTTGTTATAGTTCATGAGAGAACACACTCATATTTGTACTGTTAACTACAGCCCATCTTCCACCGCATGGCTCACTGTGTTATATGGTCGCATGCCTTGTACAATCTATCCAAAGTGTATACTCAGTGGCTCTCACTTTCATCACAGAGTTGTGCAGTCATTGCCTCAGTAAGTTTTTTAATCCTTTCCTTAATCCAAAAGAAAAAATCCCGTTACGGCCCTATTGTTGACCCTCATCATTGATGTAGTACCTTCTTTGACATTGATGCAAGAATACTGCAATATTACAATGTTACTGTTAATTATAGCCCATAAGTTAAACTAATTGTTTTTTTTCCGTGCATCACCATATTCTTACCAACTTGTAATCACCGAATTAATTTTTGAATATAGTGAGAGGTAGGGGTCCACATTCATTCTTTCACATGTGTATTTCCGTTTGTCCCAGCACTGTTTGTTGAAGAGCTGTTCTTTCCCCATTGAGTGGACTTGGCACCCTTCTTGAAAGCCAACTGGCCGTAGAAGTGTGGAGTTAGCCCTGGATGTCTGATTCTATTCCATTGGTCTATATGTCTATCCCTATACCAGTACCAAACCGTCTTAATTACTCTAGTTTTGTAGTAATTTTTGAAATCAGGGAATGAGTCCTACAACAACTTTGTTGTTCTTCAAGATTGTTTTGGCTATTTGAGCCACTTGCAATTCCATATGAATTTGAGGATCAGCTTTCCAATTCCTCAAAAAAGGTTGCTGGAATTTTGATAGAGATTGCATTGAATTTTTAGATCACTTTAGGTAGAATTGACATCTTAACAGTATTAAGTCTTCTAATCCATTATCACAGGATATCTTTCTATTTATTTAGGTTGTCTCTAATTTCTTCCAGCAATATTTTATAACTTTCAGTGTCCAAGTCTTTCACCTCCTTGGTTAAAGCTATTCCTAGGTGGGTTTTTTTTCTTTTAGATGCTGTTATAAATGAAATTTTCTTGATTTCCTTTTCAGAGTCTTACCATTGTATAGAAACCCAAATGAATTCTTCATGTTTATCTTGTACCCTGTAACTTTGCTTAACGTACTGACTCTAGTGGATTCTTCAGGATTTTTTAAATATAAAGGCTCATGTCTTTTGTGGATAGGGGTAATTTGACATCTTCCTTTCCAGTTTGGATGACATTTATTTCTTTCTCTTGCCTGATGTCTCTGGCTAGAACTTGCAGTCCAGTGTTGAAGAACAGTGGTGACTGCAGGCATCCTTGTCTCACTACTGCTCTTAGGTGGAAAGCTTTTACCATTGAGCATGATACTTGCTGTATGTTTGTCATAAATGCCCTTTATCTCATTGAGAAGCTTCCCTTCTGTGGTGATTTGAAACTGTATGTACCCCAGAAAAATATGTTCTTAAATTTAATCCGTTCTCGTAGATGTAAACCCATTGTAAGTAGGACCGTTATGGTGATGAGGTAATTTCAGAGTTAAGGCATGTCCCACCTCAATCAGGATGGGTCTTAATCCTATTATTACTGGAGGTCTTTATAAGAGAATGAAATTTTCTCAGAGCACATGCCACGAAAGCAAGAAGCTAAGATCATTGAAACCCAGCAAGAGAAGGGAGAGACCAGCAGACACAGCCCTGTGCCTTGCCTTGTGACAGAGGAGCCAAGGATCACTGGCAACCAGTCTTCGGGAAGAAAGCATCACCTTGATGATGACTTGATTCGGATGTTTTCCTGGCCTCAAAACCATGAGCAAATAAATTCCCATTGTTTAAGTCAAACCATTTCATGGTATTTGCCTAGGCAGCCTGGGAAACTAAAAGACCCTCTGTTCCTAGTTTTCTGTGTTTTTATCATAAAAAGATGTTGGAGTTTGTCAGGCGTCTTTTTTTTTTTTTTTAACATTCATATTATTGATACATATTAATAAAGCATAAATTCATCCAGAGTGTACAATCAACGGTACTTGATATAATCGCATAGTTGTACATTCATTACTTCAATCATTGTTTGGTATCTTTTCTGCATCAGTTGAGATGATCTGTGTTTTTTTTCCTTTCGTTCAATTAATATGACATCTTACATTGATTTTCTCTTTTTTTAACAAATCAATTTTACTGATACATATTAATAAAGCATAAAATTCACCCAAAGTGTACAATCAGTGGTATTTAGTATAATCAAATAGTTGTGCATTCATCACTTCAATCATTAGGCATTTTTATTATTTTGATAATAAAAAACAAACAAGAAAATTCTTCACTACTCATTCTCTCTATGCTACCCCTGCTGAATATAGCTGCTATTTCTGACTAATTCTCGCACAATTATTTATTAAGCAGTCTCATTAAGATATATTCACTACTATATGGTCTATCTGAAGTGTATAATCAATGGCTTTTAGTATATAATGTTGTGCATCCATCTCAACAAAAAAATTTTAGAGCAATTTCATTACTCCAAAAAGAATAACTATACCCCTTAGCATTCCTTGTCCAGCCCTGTGTAACCACTAATCTAATTTCATTTTTATAAATCAATTTGCATTTTATGTAAATGGAATCATACAATATGTAGTACTTTGTGTCTAGTTTCTTTCACTTAGCATAATGTTTTTTTTTTGGTCTGATAGTAACATTTTGTAATATTAACATATCTTTGTTCAAAGAAATACGGCTTAAATTGCAATTTTACCCATATTCATAATTCACATGCTGTTTTACTACGCTACGCGGTTACATATTACATTGTTTAGCTTTCCTTTTAGTAACGTACATGATCTTAGACTTTCCCTTTAAACCACTTTCATACCCACGTGATGGTACTGCTAGTTACAATATGTTACAACATGTTGGCTTTCACCTTTCACTTCATTTCCAGAGATTAACACACATCCTTTTTTAAAAAAAAGATTTATTTAATTCTCCCCTCCCCATTCCCCTCTCCCCAGTTGTTGTTTTTACGCTCACTGTCTCTCTCTTTTTTCAGGAGGTACCTGATCACTCGAGCCACCTCCACTCCCTGCTTGTTGGGTCTCTCATTGTGTTCTCTCTTTTTTTTTTTTTTTTTTCCCCTAAGATTTATTTATTTATTTATTTAATTCCGCCCCCCTCCCCCGGTTGTCTGTTCTCTGTGTCTATTTGCTGAATCTTGTTTCTTTTTCTGCTGTTGTCAGCGGCACAGGAAGTGTGGGCGGCGCCATTCCTGGGCAGGCTACACTCTCTTTCGCCCTGGGCGGCTCTCCTTATGGGGCGCACTCCTTGCGCTTGGGGCTCCCCTACGCGAGGGACACCCCTTCGTGGCAGGGCACTCCTTGCGCACATCAGCACTGCGAATGGGCCAGCTCCACACGGGTCAAGGAGGCCCTGGGTTTGAACCGCGGACCTCCCATGTGGTAGACGGACGCCCTAACCACTGGGCCAAGTCCGTTTCCCTCATTGTGTTCTCTTATTGCATCATCATCTTGCTGGGTTGTCATCTTGTTGTGTCAGCTCACCGTCTCGCTGGACTGCTTAAGGAGGCACCAGGAACCGAACCCAGCTGTGGCAACCAGGCACAGGGCTTGTCTCTCACTGGGCCTCCTCTGCCAGTCCCCACTGCTCCGCTCTCTTCCTGAGTTCTGCTGCAAGCTATCAGGCGTGTGGCTTCTCTCTAGGCCTCAGCTCCTTGAGCTTCTCAGGGGCTTCTGTTTTCCTACAGTCTTCTCTCTAATGGCAGGATCAGTATAATACGGCAGCTCCCTTTTCCTCTCTCTCTCTCTCTGTCAGATCAACAAGAAGGTGAAGATTCATGCCTCACTGATGTAATCCAGTCAAAAGGATCTCATACCCACAGGAGTGGATTAGTTCTCTTTTGGGATTCATAGAAGAATTTCAAATTGCCACAAGCCAGTAGAGTTTGAGACACTTCAAATCTCTCCTTCTATCTTGTTTCTTTGACTCAGCCAGGAAAGGCCTCCGTGATTAGACTGGGCCCACCTGCCAGTGCAGGGTTCTCTCCCCACTCAAAGGCTGTACTCTTCATCGCATCTTGAGTCCCTTTTGTCGTGTGCGGTAATGCAGTCCCAGGTTCTGTGGGTGCCACAGGCTCTGGGCGTGGGTGTCTTTGGGGCTGAGATCCTGCCCACCTCGGCCTTGTAAGCATGCAGCTGCCCGCCCAGGACTGACTGGACTCTGCAGTCTCTAGCTGGCTTGGTGTCGGGCACCCTATGTCGTCTCTTCACGTCAGGCGTGTCCCCAGCACCCCCTGTGCTATGCCACGGCCTGGACACCCTCTCTAGGTGGTGAGCTGGGAGGTCGCGAGGTGTGCCTTGCCTTTCCCCCCTTTGGGCTCAGCATCCTTCGTTTCTTGATGTACGTTGTTGTGAGAACTGCGGTCCCGTGTATTTGTCTGGTTTTTAGTTGTGTTGGGTGGGAGGGTGCCCAGTCCCTGTTCTTCCCTCTGGGAGCAGCAAGAGACTCCTCCTGTCGTTGTCTTTGTTTACTGGTGTTCGAGGTGGGGAGCACAGCTGCCTGCGTTTCCACCAGCGTGTCTCGGGCTTGGTGGCGAGGGCGTGGGTTTGGCCTTTGCTTCCTCCTAGATTCAAGACAGGCTGCTGTGACTTCACAGCTCAAAGCGCCCTTCGCCGGGTGCCCAGTGCAAACCTGCTGGCCTCCTGCCCTGCCTTTTGGGAGGTGTGTGCTGTGGGCTCTTGTGGGATCTGCTGCCTGTGTCCCGTCTGTGCTGTTTCCAGCCCTTAACCATTTCATGCTTGGGGATTTTGCTCTGTCCTTGTGCTGCAGATGGAATAGGTGTTTTTGTTTTGTTTTGTTTTCAAATTTTTTATTCTGTTAACATGTACACAATTGAACATTTTCCCTTTTAACCATATTCAGAAATATGTATTTCAGTGCTTTTGACTGCATTCACAATATTGTGCTGCCATCAGAACCATTCATTATCAACACATTTCCATCATTCCAAATAGGAACCCTGTGCACTTTAAGCCTTAACTTCCCATTTCCTATCCCCACCCCATACCATGGTAACCTGTATTCCAGATTCTGACTCCATGAGTTTGCTTATTCTATTTTTTAATTTTTCTTTTTTAAAGATTTATTTTTTGTTTCCCTCCCCTTCCTCCCCCTGCCCCCCCAATAGTCTGCTCTCTGTATCCATTCACTGTATGTTCTTCTGTGTCTGCTTGCAGTCTTGTTAGTGGCACCAGGAATCTATGTCTCTTTTTGTTGCGTCATCTTGCTGCATCAGCTCTCTGTGTGTGCAGTGCCACTCCTGGGCAGGCTGCGCTTTTTTCACATGGGGCAGCTCTCCTCGAGGGGCGCACTCCTTGAGTGTGGGACTCCCCTATGCAGGGGAAACCCCTGCGTGGCACGACACTCCTTGTGCATAGCAGCACTGCACGTGGGCCAACTCATCACACGGGCCAGGAGGCCCTGGGTTTGAACCCTGGACCTCCTGTGTGGTAGGTGGATGCTCTATCCATTGAGCGAAATCTGCTTCTCAGTTTGCTTATTCTAATTGTTTCAAATCAGTGAGATCATACAATATCTGTCCTTTCGTGTCTGGCTTATTTCACTCAACATGATATCTCCAAGATTCATCCATGTTGTCGCATGTATCAGGACGTCATACCTTTTTATGGCTGAATAATATTCCGTTGTATGTATATACCATACTTAATTTATCCATTCATTGGTTGATGGACATTTGGGTGGTTTCCATCTATCGGCAATTGTAAATAGTGCCACTAAGAACATCAGTGTGCAAATACCTATTTGAGTCCCTGCTTTCAAATTTTGGGGTGTATAGTGGGATTGCCAGGTCATATGGTAGTTCTATACTTATCTTTCTGCCAAACTTCTTCCACGGAAGCTGCACTATTTTACATTGCCACCAGCAATAAATTAGCGTTCTTATTTCTCTGCATTCTCTCCAAAACTTATTTTCTGTTGTTGTTTTTTAA
Source organism: Dasypus novemcinctus (assembly GCF_030445035.2). Taxonomy (NCBI): domain Eukaryota; kingdom Metazoa; phylum Chordata; class Mammalia; order Cingulata; family Dasypodidae; genus Dasypus; species Dasypus novemcinctus. The sequence goes on from NC_080686.1 coordinate 108,950,815, forward strand.
ATAGCAGGCATTCTGTGGGGTGTAAAATGGTATCTCACTTTTTTTTTTTTAACACTTTTTTAAAAATTAAAGTTAATAGATCACAAAAAATGTTACATTAAAAAACATAAGAGGTTCCCATATAACCCACTCTCCCCCCCCACCCCCATCAGTTTTGTAAACTGTAATTTTTTTAAGATATATACATCTCAAAAAATGTTACATTAAAAAACATAAGAGGTTCCCGTATACCCCCCACCCCCCCACCCCACTCCTCCCACACCAACAACCTCCCCCATCATTGTGGCACACTCATCCATCGTACTCAGTGAACACTTGGGAGCACTGCTGCACCACGTGGATAATAGTTTACCCTGTAGTTCACACTCTTCCCCCAGTACATTCAGTGGGTTATGGCAGGATATATAAAGTGGAATGGGTGTTTTTACTTGTTCTCCTCAGGACTTTCAGATGCTTTCCAAGAAGGTGCTGATGCCTCCTTCATCAAATTAGAGTCTTCTCAGTCTGTGTTCTCTCTTCCCCGAATTCTTGGGTATTTTTGGTCTGCTGATTTTATCTTTTCTTGTTCCCAGGCCCTTATAATTTTTCCTTTTAAAACAGATAGCTTCACTGGGGTTTTGGCAGAATGGGTGGCTGCTTGTGATCACACTGACTTCTTGAACTTTCTAGTTCTTTCTCCCTTGTTTTTTTTTTTTAAAGATTTATTTTTTATTTATTCCCCTCCCTCTCAGTTTTCTGCTCTTTGTCCATTCACTGTGTGTTCTTCTGTGTCTGCTTGAATTCTTGTCAGCGGCACCAGGAATCTGTGACTCTTTCTTGCATCATCTTGCTGTGTTGGCTCTCTGTGTGTGCGGCACCACTCCTGGGCAGGCTGCACTTTTTTCATGTTGGGCGGCTCTCCTTACGGGGCGCACTCCTTGTGCGTGGGGCTCCCCTACACGGGGAACAGCCTTGCATGGCACAGCACTCCTTGTGCCCATCAGCGCTGCGTGTGGGCCAGCTCACCACATGGGTCAGGAGGTCCTGGGTTTGAACCCTGGACCTCCCATGTGGTAGGCAGACGCTCTATCCGCTGAAATCCGCTTCCTCCTTATTTTTAATTCCACCACCTCCCAAACTTTACATGACCTCTCACTCTGCTTCCTTCCCATGTCTGTACAGTTAGATGAGTGTGCCCTGCCTGGCAGGGCGGTGCTGGCCTCTAGTTTTTCCAGGAGTGCAAGCCTGGGAGGTGATCAGGAGCATGAAAGGGGGGTGGAGTCTTCAGAGGAATGTGGACAGGAGGAGCTAGGGAGGAGCTGGGCTGCTGCCCTGGGCTGTGTTGTCACGAGCTTCCTCTAGGTCCTTGGCTGTGGGACATAAAATAACTTAAGAACAGGCTGGTTTAGTTAGGCCAGTAGTTTATTAAGGAAAAGAGAGGAGAAAATAAAAGATTATGGGTTCCCAGGAATACCTGGCACTGCTCCAGGCAGAAAAAGGGACGATTTTGCTTGTGTGCTTGTTTTCTTTCTTTCTTTCTTTTTTTTTTAAGATTTATTTATTTATTTACCCCCCCCCCCCCCCCGCCCCAGTTGTCTTTTCTCTGTGTCTATTTGCTGCGTCTTTGTCTGCTTCTGTTGTTGTCAGCAGCACGGAAATCTGCGTCACCTCTCTGTGTGTGCGGCGCCATTCCTGGGCAGGCTGCAATTCCTTTAGCGCTGGTCGGCTCTCCTTATGGGGTGTACTCCTTGCGCGTGGGGCTCCCCTGCATGGCAGGGCACTCCTTGCGCGCATCAGCACTGTGCATGGGCCAGCTCCACATGGGTCAAGGAGGCCTGGGGTTTGAACCGCGGACCTCCCATGTGGTAGACGGACTCCCTAACCACTGGGCCAAGTCTGCTTCCCTGTGTGCTTGTTTTCAAACCAATTACTCCTCCTTTTATTAATGTTTGGGGGGGGGCTCCCAGCTGTTTACTGTTTTGATTGGTTACCCCACCTGTCAATTCCCCCTCCCTGGGGTGGGGGGAGTGGGGGGACATGACAGGACTCCTTGAGAATATCCAAGGTTTTTCCTTGATTCCAGACGAAATCTCCAAGTGGAGGATTCTCATGAGGTCCCTCCAGCAGCCTTTTGGGTGGGGGGTCTTTCCATCAGGCAGGTTGCGGGTAGATTCCATGGCCACGCGTTTCATGGCCATGTTTTTCTGCCAGGTCACAGATTCGTCTTCTCATTCCCTAAACTAGCCTGCCTCATTACAGCTCCCTGGGGAAGGACAACAGTAAACGAGCAAGTCGCCACATGACAGAGTGGGCAGCGCACTTGTGTTTTTAGAAGACTTCGGTTTTTGGTAACAGCTGTGGCAGCTGGTGCTTCAAGGCCTGTGCTACTTGGAAGCTGTGACTGGACAATCACGTGTTTGGGATTGTTGGTTTTGAACACCAGCGTTCCCCTGAGGTTGCTCCTTGGGATTCCCAGTTTCACTGAGCACTGTCAGGAGGCCCATTTACTACCGCGTAGGATTCTTAGGTTTGGAAATCCTAGCCACAGCAGGCGTCAAGACTACTGTTCTTGGCCCTTAGGGAGGAGGCGCTTGCCTGCTGTGGAAGGACCGCCAGCGGAGGCAGACCCAAGAGCGAAGAGCAGGATGCTGTAGGCAGGAGGCAGCCACTCTTCCAGGCCTGCGGGGCGCGCCCCATGTGCCTGGCGGTGGGCGGCCTCGTGTAGGACTGGCTGAGGCAGACAGAAGGTAAGCGTGAGGTGCTGGGTGACGGCACTCCGTCCTGGTGAGGGGCTTCGTGCTAGCATGTGGCAAAGGCATTTCCCCAGGACAAATTCATGTGGCGATGCGCTTTGCACAAAAGTAGTAACTGCTTGTGAACAGCAGGGCTCTAACTGCTGTCAGAATCCAGAGCAGGGAGTCAGGGGAGGCTGGAGACCAGGAGCATCTGAGCATTTAGAGGCATAAGCATTAAACCTGCATTTTTGGTCGTCTCAGGTTTGAGAAAACACTGCACATCTTCATATCCTTGGAGAGGAAACCCAGGCTCAGCAATGGCCAAGTCCTATGTAAAGAGTGAGTCTGGGGAGTGCGCCAGGGACGGCGGGAGGCAGCCCAGGTGGCACATCGAATGAGGCCATGAGGATGTTGCTCGAGGGTCCTGCCTCAGGCCTGGGCACGTGTGCTCTCCCGCGCAGTACTGACGGCCCTCCTGGGGGGAGGGAGCGTGAGCTACGCTGTGCGGTTCAGTGCGGGCCGAGCAGGAGACAAAGTCAGGGTCCGAGCAGGGCATGGGCAGGGGCAGGTGGAGCGGGTGGGGACGAGCGAGTGGGGCGCAGGGGGTCCTGGGTCCCGGGTCCTGGCCAGGCAAGGACGAGGAAGGAAAGAGCCAGACACAGCAGTCACAGCTGCTGGGGTTCCACCTACACGTGGAAGCCCAGAAGAATCCACAGATAAAGTATTGTCCTTGGAAAAGCAGCTACACAGAACTCCAGGTGGGAAGTAGAAGAGGACGGATTTTGGTTTTCTGAGTTGAACATGGCCTTAGGTAAATGAGGTCTTATCAGTTTGGCTCAGCAAAAGTGTGCTGAGCTGTGGCACGTTGGCAGGAAGGGCCTTTAAGAGTCCCGTGGAGAGGGATCCTGCCCCTCGTTGGGAGGCTGCAGCGCCCTTGACACCAGGGAGTGTTGGCTGTGGGCTCATTCCTCTGCTACCAGGACATCGAGAGGCATGCAGGAGTCTGGGGGTGCAGGGGCATTGAGGGTGGGCTCTGGTCCTGGAGCCGGGAGCAGAGTGGAGCATGCTTCATCTCCAGGCTTCCTAGGCCTGCAGTGGGGCCGTTGTCCCCTGGTGTGGGTGGCTGGGTGGTCCTTGATGCCCTTTATGGTGTGTGACCGAGGACGGTGGGTGAGGGGCAGGTCAGCCCTGCAGGGCCCCCTTCGGAGCACTTGGTGTTGGAAGCTCCGTCACCCTGCGATTCTTTGACTCACGTCTGTCCTGGAGTCTGTAGGTGCTATGAGGACAGAGACTGGCTGGGCTCACGCCTGCACCCCCAGTGCTCTGCCCAGCACCTGCCCTCTGGCAGGGCTCTGGGATTGCTGTCAGAATCCTGAGCAGGGGGCCAGGAGGCTGGAGCCCAGGAGCATCTGTCGGGTCACCACCCTTGGGGCCTGGGCTCTGGGCGCCACAGCCAGCAGCGTCGGAGGGTCTGACCTCGTGTGAGTGCGGGTGGCAGGGCAGAGGTGGGGGCGCTCTCCATTCTGGGTCTCAGCCCTTCGTGCCGGTCAGGCAGCTGCTCACGGTGGGCTGGACTCGGACTCCAGGCAGCTGCCTGCTCGGCTGTGCTGCTGGCTGCGGCAGGCGCCGGGGTGGGGGGGCTGGGTGGGGAGTGGGATGGGAGGATGGCGAGTGGGCAGCTGCGTCTGTGGCCGGCAATCGTGCAGTCGGACTGCACTCTGCCCGTGGCCCAGTGGCCCATGGCCCAGTGAGAGGACGGTGGGTACGGTGACCTTCTGATAGAAGGTGGCCTCGTGGCAAGTGGAGGCGAGCGGCCCCACAGGTGTCCCAGGCAGGTGAGAGCCAGCGGGGCAGCTGCAGGTTGGTGTGGCCTCAGCTATGGTGGGGACACTAGCCTGGGGCTTTGTTGTTGCAGAACTGTCCTCCACCCTGATGGACGCCATCACCGACAAGGACCCGCTGGTTCAGGAGCAGGTGTACAATGCGCTGTGCGCGCTGGGGGAGTCCCAGCCAGAGCTGACCCTCAGCGCCTGTCAGGAGCATCTGCGGCAGCAGGAGAAGGTACTGCCGCCCGGCCTGGCCCTGCTCTGGGAGAAGCAGCTCTCTCGAAAGGGCAGTGGGTCGCGCGTGGGTTGGCTGGGGTGGGTGGGATCAGGGGCTCGAGCCCAAGACTGTCCTGGCTGCCTCAGGTTAGACCTGGACCAAAGGGAGGGCCCTTCCGGGCAGATGACCAGCCTTATCTTGCCACGTGTGTGTGTGTGGCCACATCCCCTAAAGGGCTCTAGGGGCCACCTCCTGAATGCTGGGCAATCGCTATTGCAGTGTTTACACATGGGACATACGGCCTGGCCAGCTTGAGACCGGAGGCTGGCGCAGTGATCCCTCTTTCATGCACTGAGAGGGTAGGGTGCTGGCTGCAGGGCACCGGGTTCAGGGCCAGAGGGACAGACCCTGTGGTCCCTGCCCGGAGGGCAGACGGTCACTTCAAAGAAAAGGTCACAGAATCTGCAGTGCACAGGGAGAGGGAGTCCCAGGGGTCCTGCACCAGACTGGGGTGAGCAAGGCCCGTCCCCTGGGGGCTTCCTCTTATTCTGGAAGTGAGCTGAGGCTCTGGGGAGGGGCAGGAGTGCAGGGCTTCTCTTCACCACACCGCTGTCCTGCTCTGCGGAGTGGAGAGTGTGTCAGTATGTCTGTGCCCCTGGGGAGAAGTCCCCCAGGGGCCTCTCGCCTTTCTGGGTTTCTGTCTGCTCCTGAGTGCCGGCTCTGGAATTTTCTGCCGTACCTTGTTAGTATTCTTTTGTCTCAAATAATTACCTACCTTTTCTAGTTTTCATGGTGTGGTTTGGGCTGTTCCTGCAAGGGGAAGAGACTTCCCACCTCAAAAGACCACTTTTCTTTTGTTTTCTTTGACATTTTGATAGGTAGTAAGGGGACTGTATGTGATGTGAATTCTCTCTCTTAGCTGTGAAATGCCATATCCTGGGGAAGTATTAGATAGGGTTCTCCAGAAAGAGTATATGTATGTGAATGTTAAGAAATTCATCATAGGAATTGGTTCTTGCAATGTGGGGTTGGCAAGTCTGAGCTCCGTAGGGCAGGCTGCAGGTTGGAAGCTCCGGTGAAGGTGACCTTGAATTCTGCAGGAGCAGCTGACTGGACGAGGAGGTGCAGTTGATTGACTGCGCACAGATCTGCCTACAAAGTGCCTTCCTAGTAACAGCCAGAGCTTGCTTGACCAAAGAGGCCCAGGTGACAGGTGACCGTCACTGCCACATGGGGGAAGTAGCCCTGCCTCCCAGAAACCCTGCGGAGGGCCGTGGTGAGGGAGGCCTGGCTGCGCTTGGCCTTCAGGGGAGCACCGCTGCCACTCGGGGATTTCCTGTGAGGGGACGCCTGTGGTTGTTCGTTGTAGTTGCAGGGAGGGGTCAGCCACCCCAGAAAGACGCGAGGTGACTGGGGTGGGCCTTTGAGCCTCACCGTCCTCTGACGTGGGAGGGGAGGGCTGCGGCTGAGGTGGACCTTGATTCCAGCAGTCAGGCCTACCTGTGGAGCCCTGCTGAAACTCGGGGTGCTGGAGGCTCGGGGAGCTTCCAGGACGGATAGGGCACCCTCTGTGCAGGGAGGCTGCCGCCTCCTGGTGCTCACGGGGGGACACGGAGGCCGCACCTGCGCCCCTCCCAGGCTCACCCTCTGTCACTTTTCTCTTGGCTTGTGTCTGTTGCCGTAGTCAACTATCATCGTGACTGCAGCTCTTCCAGTGAGTTCTGTGAGTCGGTCTGGTGAACTGCCCGACCTGGTGGGTGGGGGAACCCACAGCTGTAGCCAGCTGGTCAGTAGAGCAGGTGGCCTGGCTCCCCTGACTGGACTGGCACCTGCAGTGTGATCCCGGAGAGCGCCGCCCTTACCTGCGGGTGGTTAGGGTCTCACTGACCTGGACTGGGGTCTGCAGCCCGTAGTTGCCGACTGAGGTTTCCATGCTCCTCCTCACCCCTCCCCTGGGCCGTCGGCCGCTCTTGGCCCTTTAAAAGGTTCTCCTGTGCCTCTCACTTGTGGGCCTCGGGGTAGCCTCACACTGAAGGTAGCTGTTGCCCTGGGGCGTGCCATGCTCCTGCCCTGCTCCTGCCGTGCACACACACCCCTCTGCACCAGACCTTCTGTGCCTTTCCACGAGCCTCCGCCTCCTGCTCTGTGGCTGTGGGCACTGCGTGTGCGCCAGGCCACATTCAGGGTGGGGGCGTTCACAGAGTGGCTGAGCCTCTGTGCATGACTTTGCTATTAGGGAATGCGTCCAGAGAACACTAAAGGTGGTTGAAAGAGTCTCGGTTGTTCTTAGCAGTTTGTGGCAAAGTTACATGTTCTCAGAGCTTCCTGGGCTTCCTAGTGCATTTCTTACTTTATCCTGTTCAGTTTTTTTAATGAACTTATTTTTTTATTCTTCCTTTGCAATTGCACGTTTACAGTGAATACATATTATACTGCCAGTTCCGACCCTGTGGATCCAAGTCTTGCCAGCCAGCCCCCATTTCTGTCCTTGGCATGTTTGATCCAGCTTAGCCACGCATCTTATTTGGACAGACTCAGTCCCACTAAGTGACTCTCTCCGGGCTACAGACAGCAGGAAGCGGCCAGGTGGCACCGTCTGGGCGCCACGGGCAGGCTGATGCTTTGAGATAAGCTCCTCAGCTCGGACCTCCCTGTGAAAATGTTGTGGTCATGTCTGTAAATCCCAGGGCTCCTGGCTTTGCAGCACGCGACTTAGTGCTGTAGGGGCACCGCTCGCGAGTCTGCTCCCCCAGTGGGACTCGGCCTCAGCTCCTGGAGCAGGACGGTGTGGGAATTGTGCGCACCCAGCCCGTGCCAGGCCAGCACAAGAGGCACGGTCCTTCAGGAGGTCGTCGAGCCAGTGGGGCTCGCTCTGGAGCAGAGAGGCAAAAACAGACCAAGTGTGTGCGTAGTGACTGCAGCTTTGTTCTTCTCTTTTTTATGCTGGCTTCACTTCAGTCACTCCCGTCTGGGGTCTAACCGGTGGCCTTCTCCAAAGGCCTGTCCTGGTGGGGGAGTTTTAGGGGCCCACACTAAGTCTGTGCTCTTGGTGCCAGGGTGGGGCTGTGTGGTGGCCCGGGGGCCACGGGGCAGGGCTGGCAGCCAGGCCAGGTCTGTCACTGAGCCCGCCTGTCGATTAGGCATTGTTTTGGGTATATGCGTATTGGTTCTCAGGGCCTTATAAGGGAACTTAAGCCCGGTCTCAAAAGACACATTAAGTCTTGGTACTCTTTCAACTGGAATGCAGACTTTTGTTCCTGGTTGTCATAGTAGGGGTTAAAACGAAGGCCTGCGTCAGTGCACGGATGAGACCCAGGGCAGACCCTGACGGTCAGCACTCACAGTGGACAGCATGGCAGCCGCTGGGGTCTCTGGCACCCGGCCAAAGTCATGTCTGCAGAGTACCTGGCCACATGTCTGTCCACTCTGTCACCGTGGTCAGCCCTGCAGGAAAGGCCGGTGCCTGCCGCTCGTAACAGCACCAGCAGGGGTGCGCTGTGGTCGGACCTCTCTGCCAGCTCCAACCCCAGCGAGGCCTGGCCAGAAATACCCTCAGGACGGTGGGCTGCAAGGCCACGTCCTCTCTCACCATCTCGGGTGGCGTGGCTGCTTCTCAGCCCCTCAGACTTTAACGAGCAATAACAGTGGAAATAAACTTTTTCTTAAAAAAAAATTTTTTTTCCACCAGTAGGCATCGTTTTTTAATTTTTGTCAGGTGTCCATTGTGTATTTTTATTTATTTACAAGGTGCTGGTTACTATGTTCATTTAAGTAAGGAGAGGCTTTCCTTTAAACAGCTTCCCTGAGCACGGGCTTTTCCAACTGTTTAGGGAGCTGGGTTTAGAAAACAAAAGAATCAGGAATCATAGCTACAAAAATAAAAGAATTTGCAAACCAAATCCTAGAACAGAAGTAAGGTTTACCCTTTTTTTTTTTAATGTAGATTGCTACAAAACATTTTTATGGAGAATGCGTCTTTTTCGTGGAACCTAGGTTTTCCTGTTACGCAGTGCGTCATGGCTCGTTGAATGCGTGAACTTCAGGGTTGAGATGCACACTGGTGTTGAGCTGGTGGCTGTGAGTGAGACCTGTAGAATCAGCCCCCCAAGAACTGCTCTCTCTGTTTTTCTGGGGGGAGGGGAAAGCAAAGCTCCCTCAAAAACTTGTTCAGATGTGTGAAAAGAAAATAAAAGCAACTTAAAAAATTATATATATATAGTACACCTTGATATGTACTTCCAAGACAAGTACCAAAAAGTGAAGTATTTTAAGAAAACCAAACCAATGTGGATTAAAATCAAGAGGGAATAAAAGTCCCACTTGCTTTTTCAAGGCTACTCCTCACAGCTTGGCAATTATGCTGATTTCACTGTCATGCCAGTTCACATTAATCTACCAAAAATCCCTCACTCTCCAAAGCAAAAGGGCAAAACCTAGCAATTTCTAGTTCCATCACCTTTTCTTACCTGCATTTAGCCACTTCTCAAAGATGGCCCCAGTAGAGCTTCTCACTTTGAGGAAAGAAGTAAGCCTCTCTCACGCACCTGGGAAACGCACCCAAGTTACAAAAGTTTGAAATAATTTATTATCAAATTCAGGGTTTAAACAAAAGCAAAAGTCTGTGTGCCAAGGCCCTGAAGGAAAGGGCAAGGCAGCACACCCCAGCAGCCGGGGACGCTACAGGCGGGGTCACCCTGCTGCCTGTCAGCCTTGCCTGTGCCACTTGTGCGCCCACCACTTGCCCACCACAGAGGTGGCAGGTTCTGTGTGAAACGTTCGTGTCCGCAGAGCAGCTTGCCGTTGCCCTCCACTGGGCCTGGAGAGACAATGGTTGGTGTGCCTCTGGCGTGTCAGCTGACTGGCACACACACACATCACAGCTCCTGACTGCTGACGCCACAAGAACCTCGCGTGTGGCTGAGGTGTGTGCTGGGACCAGTGGGCCCACCCAGCCCTTGCTGCCGCCACTGCCCACGGCCCACAAAGGGCTTCTCAGCACTGGCCCTCAGGCTGCAGTGCCCCAACTCCATTTAAAGAGAATCTGCACAAAACCAGGAGTTTCATAAAGTTTCCCAAAACGACCTCGTCACTGTCTCCTACTGAGGCCTGTGCTGGCTCCAGGGCTGCTTCTCCCACGTGTGGACGTGTGCCCACGTGCCTCAGGACCCCTTGGAGTTTCTTTCCTCATGTCCACGGGACCCGGGGCCCCTGCGCCTCCTTCCCATGGCAGGCTGCGTGGAGCGGGTGAAGAGCTGTGGTGTAAGCAGAGGCGGCCATCGGGCTGGCATCGGGGTGCCTTGGCCCATCCTGTGCAGGGTCAGGGTGCAGAGGCCGTGTTGTCGGGGAGGTAGAGGGCACTCTTCCCAGGCTAGCCTGGCGCCTTTGGGGCCCGTGTTCCTGGGGCTTGGCTGTGCTCTCCCTGCGTAACCTGAAGTGTGGAACTGTGGGGCCAGGCCGCACCCTGTGGACTGGGGCCACCTCACGCCCCTCCTCGCTGGCCCAGAGCTGCCCCTTCTCCCTTACCCCTGTCTCTGCGCCTCCACCCGGCCCAGGGGTGCAGAGCTCCTCTGCCCTTCTTGTGTGCCCTGTCCGTGCCCCACGCCCTGCATTCCCTGGGAAGGGTCTGCATCTCCTCAAGCCCCATCCATGTTTCCCTTCCTTTCCCTCCAGCTTCCTGCCAGCCAAGCCCCTTCCCGGCCCCGCCCACGGCCAGCCCACGCCCCCTGCCACCAGACCCACCCCTGCTGGGCGTGGGCTGGGCTTCTGGGGCTCCAGGCCTCCCTGGAGTCTCCTGAGTCACGGCCAAAAGCACCTCAGATCCCTCTGCTAGCCCCACCCGAGCAGTCCCCTGTCCTCAGGTGTGGGGGGAGCGCCTACTGGGTGGACAGCAGGGGCGTGGTTGTGTGTCATGGCTGAGATGAACACAGGCAGTGGCAGGACTTTGCAGAGAGTCCAGCAGGGAGGTGGGCCAGCACACTCCGCCAGAGCAGGGGAGCAGGCAGGGGGACTGGGGCTGAAGAGGCTGACAGGACAGTGCTGCTGCTGCTTCCAGTTGAGGCCACTGGACGCTCGAGCGCCTCGTGAGCCCCAGGCAGGGCCTTGTGGAGAGAAGCACACTCCTGGTCCTAGGGGCTGGGGCTCCAGGACGGGCGAGCTGTTCTCGGGTGGGCAGGGTGGCTGCATTCCCTGCGCCCCCCGTCAGCTGTGCGGAAAGCCCGCAGCCCAGCACACGTTCACCGGCCTTTCTGTGCAGGGCACTCAGCGGTCAGAGGGCACCCAGGGTGGAGGAGACACGTTTCCCTCCCCGACTTGGAAGCCGGCCCTCTGGAGAAAGTGCCATGTGGCTGGGGGGCCCTGGGTGCTGACCCACACTGGGCTCACCTGGGACCCCTCTGCAGCTAGCCCATCCACACCGGACGATGATCCTGAAGGCCATGGAGGCCGTTGTGAGCAGCCACCTCGGCCGGCTGGACCAGAGCACGGCCAAGGCCGTAATCCTGCTGGCCTCCAACGAGATGACCAAGGTCAAGGTGGGCTGCGCACCCGCGATCTGGTCTTCCGGGTGGGGCCCTGCACCCCAGTGTCCACCGAGGCATCAGCTGGCACCCTGGGGGTGGGTCTGACACAGCTGCTGCGGCCTTGCACGCTGACCGCCTCGGAGGGGCTGGGGCTTACCCGCGACTCGATGCCAGAACTCTCCTGACATGTCCAGGGTGTGGGGGCCGTGCTGCTGGCCGGGTGGTGGGGCGGCTTCGCATCCCCTGGCCAGCACCCACTGCGCTGCTCACAGGCGCTGGGTCCCAGGCAGCCCCTGCAGGAGGGGCGTGTCCCTGGGTGTGTCCTTTGACCCCTCCTGTCCTTGGGTCACTGCATGCCGGGAGCTGCCTTCCTGGCTGCACTGGAGGGAGGGGAGGATGTGCTTGCCAGAGGTGCCAGCCCGGCTGTGTCTCCGCCTAGGAGCTGGTCGGCGACTGGCAGCAGGCTGCCAGCAGCGTGCTCGTGGCGGTGGGCCGGCGGTTCATCAACGAGGTGATGGAGGAGCTGCTGGGCAAGTTCGTGCCTGGGGTGCTGCCGCACTGCTGTGTGGTGCAGACGCTCGCCAGCCTCTCTGTCTCCAACGGTGGGTGGCTGCGGCCGTTCAAGGCCCTTCCGTCCACATGGGCCCCCCGCCCCTCAGGTTCGGGGTCCCTGTCCCCCGCCCGAGTGGGCGCCTCCCCTGCTGAGCCTGGGGTCCCTCCACCTTCCCGGCCTGGCCGGGGTCCTGTAGGAAGCGCTGGGAGATGAGGAAGGCAGGGTCAGGGAGAGGACCCGAGGGGGCTGGGGTCGCAGGGGCTGGGAAGTCCCCGCGGTGACCCTGCCCTCCCCGCAGCCTTCGGCACGGTGCCGTTCCTGCCCGCCATCCTGAGCACCTTGCTGCCCATGCTGGGCCTGGCCAAGCAGGACGCCACGAGAGCCGTGTTCTGCTGCGGTGAGCCGCCGGCGGGGGCGCGGCGCAGTGCGGGGCCCGGCCTTAGGGCGGGGCGGGTGGCGGCTCCCCTGGGCCCCCGGGGGCTGCCCCCACTCCGTGGAGAGAGGGGCCCGCCTCCATCCGGCAGTTGGGGGGAGGGTGCTGGACTCGGGCTTCTCCCTCCTGGTGCGGGCCTCGCCTGCGAGTCCTCCGGCTGGGATCCTGGGGGGCGCGGGAGGACCTGCCCACAGCCACACCTCCTTTCCTGCGCCGCCCCTCTCCCCTCCGCGGAGCAGGCCACGCCGCAGGACTTCCGGGAAAAGGAGGCGGACGCAGTCTCCCTCCCAGACGCTCCCGAGCCCCGTGCCGCACGGGGCTCGGCTGCCTGGGGCCGGGGGCGTCATGCACAGGGAGCTGAGGGAGCCATCAGGGCGCGTCCTGGAACAGCGCTTCGAGCTGTTTCCATCAGGATCACCCACAAAGCCCCTGCCCCCCAGGAAGAAGGGTCCGACTCTTCACTTGCTCCTCACTGTCCTGTGACAGACTGCTGTGGTGGTGGGAGGGGCCTGGGAGGGGGGGTGTGGCGCTGGGAGGGGCACGGTGGCGGGAGAGGCCTGGGAGCGAGGGGGTGTGGCGCTGGGAGGGGCCTGGGAGCGAGGGGGTGTGGCGCTGGGAGGGGCCTGGGAGCGAGGGGGTGTGGCGCTGGGAGGGGCCTGGGAGCGAGGGGGTGTGGCGCTGGGAGGGGCCTGGGAGCGAGGGGGTGTGGCGCTGGGAGGGGCACGGTGGCGGGAGGGGCCTGGGAGCGAGGGGGTGTGGCGCTGGGAGGGGCACGGTGGTGGGAGGGGCTTGGGAGCGAGGGGGTGTGGCGCTGGGAGGGGCCTGGGAGCTAGGGGGTGTGGTGCTGGGAGGGGCACGGTGGCGGGAGGGGCCTGGGAGCGAGGGGGTGTGGCGCTGGGAGGGGCATGGGAGGGGGGGTGTGGCGCTGGGAGGGGCACGGTGGCGGGAGGGGCTTGGGAGCGAGGGGGTGTGGCGCTGGGAGGGGCCTGGGAGCGAGGGGGTGTGGCGCTGGGAGGGGCATGGGAGGGGGGGTGTGGCGCTGGGAGGGGCACGGTGGCGGGAGGGGCCTGGGAAGGAGGGGCGCGGTGCCGGGAGGGGCCTGGGAAGGAGGGGCGCGGTGCCGGGAGGGGCCTGGGAAGTCTCTCCCAGGGCTCTGGTCTGGGAGTGCGGCTGGCTCTGCCCTGAGCTGGTGAGGGGCGGGTGGGGGCACCAGCCAGGCTGCCACTACTTGGTGCCATCAAATGAGCCTACCGCTTGCGTGCCTTGGCCGCGATTCAGCGCTTGCGGTGACAGCAGTCCTTGATCTGTTTCTGGATCTTTGAGAAAGACGTTTCTGCCTGTTCTTGCTGGTTGTTCCAAGTGTGCGGGAACAAAGCCCTAAGGTGTCTCACTCCACCATCTTGATTGGGGCAAGAAAAGTTTATAATTTTATGAAGTCTGTTTTATCTCTTCTTTTCTTTCGTTGCTTATACTTTTGTTGTCAAATCTGAAAGTGTATTGCCTACTATAAGGTCCTGAATATATTTCCTTATGTTTTTTTTTCTAACAGTTTTATATTATTAGCTTTTATATTTCAGTAATTTACTACTCAACTTCTTTAAGAACTGCCAAACAGTCCTCCACAGTGGCTGTATTAGTCAGCCAAAGGGGTGCTGATGCAAAGTACCAGAACTCTGTTGGCTTTTATAAAGGGTGTTTATTTGGGGTAGAAGCTTCCAGCACAAGGCCGTAAAGAGTCCAATTCAAGGTACCATAGGAGGTACTTTCTCACCAATGTCAGTTGCCACATGTTGAAGCAAGATGACTGCTGATATCTGTAAGGCTCCAGCCTTTTTCTTTTCTCTTAAAGCTCCATAGGCCCCGCTTCTTCATACCTCAGGTGTAGGTTGGAGGGCTAGTTTCTTTCTGGGCTCAGCTGCTCCGGTCTCTTCACAAGGTCAGTTGTAAACTGTCAGGCAAATGGCTCATCTCTCTTCCCAGGGCTGCAGGATCAAAACGGACAGGTTCTCTCCTCTTCTGGGCCTATGGAGTTCTTTCTCTTCCTTTGTGTATCTTTTTCTGTCGGCCCTGTTGAATTCATATCACCACCAAGGGCACAGGGACTCAACCCTGCATGCCCTAATAACATGGTCAAATCAAAGCCCTGATCTTTCTTTTTTTATAAAGATTTATTTTTTATTTATTTCTCTTCCCTTTCCCTCCCCTCCAGTTGTCTGCTCTCTGTGTCCATTCCCTGTGTGTTCTTCTGTGACCACTCTTTTTTTTTTTTTCTTTTTTTTTAAAGATTTATTTATTTATTTAATTTCCCCCCCTCCCCTGGTTGTCTGTTCTTGGTGTCTATTTGCTGCATCTTGTTTCTTTGTCCGCTTCTGTTGTCGTCAGCGGCACGGGAAGTGTGGGCGGCGCCATTCCTGGGCAGGCTGCTCTTTCTTTTCACGCTGGGCGGCTCTCCTTACGGGGCGCACTCCTTGCGCGTGGGGCTCCCTTACGCGGGGGACACCCTTGCGTGGCACGGCACTCCTTGCGCGCATCAGCGCTGCGCATGGCCAGCTCCACACGGGTCAAGGAGGCCCGGGGTTTGAACCGCGGACCTCCCATGTGGTAGACGACGCCCTAACCACTGGGCCAAAGTCCGTTTCCCATGTGACCACTCTTATCTGTATTAGTGGCACTGGGAATCTGTGTTTCTTTTTGTTGTGTCATCTTGTGTCAGCTCTGTGTGTGTGTGGCACCATTCCTGGGCAGGTTGCATTTTCTTTCGTGCTGGGCAGCTCTCCTTACGGGGTGCACTCCTTGTGCGTGGGGCTCCCCTGTGTGGCGCGGCCCTCCTTGCACGCATCAGCACTGCACATGGGCCAGCTCCACATGGGTCAAGGAGGCCCGGGGTTTGAACCGCGGACCTCCCATGTGGTAGGCAGATGCCCTAACCACTGGGCCAAGTCCGCTTCCCAGTATTTAATATAATGTTAAAGCCTGATAACTTTTGACATATTGCCTTCCCATGGTTGAATGCTAAATGATGTCTTTTTTTTTTCTTTCTTTATCCCTCCCCACCCCCACAAGATGGTTCTCTCATCTGTCTGCTCATTATTTGCTCGCCTTCTCCAGGAGGCACCAGGAACCAAACCTGGGACCTCCCACGTGGTAGGAGGGTGCCCAACTGGTTGAACTGCTTCCATTTCCCTCTTCTTCTTTATCAAGGTTGTTTTAGCTTTTCAGGGCCCCTTGCAGTTCCATATGGATTTGAGGATGAGCTTTTCCTTTTTTGGAAAAAAGGATGCTGGAATTTTGATAGGGATGGCATTGAATTTATAGGTTACATTATGCAGGAAACAAGTATTTAGATCTTCCTTAATTTCTTTTAGCAATGTTTTATGGTTTCCAGCATGCAAGTCTTTTACCAAAATCCTTTGTTAAATTTATTTTTGGGTATTTTCTTTCTTTCCTTTTTTTCTTCTTTTTTTTTTAGGTGTCTTATTGTTTTAGATGTTATTGTAAATGCAGTTATTTTCTTGAATTCCTTTTCATAAAGCTCATTATAGGTTTTTATTTTTTATTTTTTATTTTTTTATTTTTAAAAAATTTATTTATTTATTTAATTCCCCCCCCT
Organism: Dasypus novemcinctus; assembly: GCF_030445035.2. Lineage (NCBI taxonomy): Eukaryota > Metazoa > Chordata > Mammalia > Cingulata > Dasypodidae > Dasypus > Dasypus novemcinctus. Next base: position 108,966,686 of record NC_080686.1, read on the forward strand.
CCCCCGGTTGTCTATTCGCTGCATCTTGTTTCTTTGTCTGCTTCTGTTGTCATCAGCAGCACAGGAAGTGTGGGCGGCGCCATTACTGGGCAGGCTGCACTTTTTTTCATGCTGGGCAGCTCTCCTTATGGGGTGCATTCCTTGCGCATGGGGCTCCCCTACGCAGGGGACACCCCTGCGTGGGGCGGCACTCCTTGTGCGCATCAGCACTGCGCATGGGCCAGCTCCACACGGGTCAAGGAGGCCCCAGGTTTGAACTGCGGACCTCCCATGTGGTAGACGGACGCCCTAACCACTGGGCCAAGTCTGTTTCCCTCATTATAGGTTTTTAGAAACACCGCTGACTTCTGTGTTTACTATCCTGCAGCTTTGCTGCATTTATTTATTAGTTCCAACTTTGTCGTTTCTTTGAGGTTTGTATATATAGGATTATGTTACCCTCACATAGGGATCATTTAACTTCTTTTCCATTGGATACTTTTTATTTCTTTCTCTTGGTTGATTTCTGTGTAATTCCAGTACAATGTTGAGTAACAGTGGTGACCACGAGAATGTTTGTCTTGTTCCTAATCTTAGGGGAAAAGCATCTAGTCTTTCACCACTGAAGATGATATTTTCTCTGGGTTTTTTATAAATACCTTTGTCACATTAGGATAGTTCCTTTTTATTCCTGAGTGTTTTTATCATGAAAAGGTGTTGAATTTTGCCATGTGCTTTTTCTGCATTGAGATGATCATGTGTTATCTTCCCTTCATTTTATTAATGTGGTGTAGTAAACTGATTGGTTTTCTTATGTTGAGCCATCCTTGCATTCCTGGAATAAATCCCACTTGGTCATGGTGTATGATCCTTTTAATATATTGTTGAATTCTGTTTGGCAAAGTTTTTTGAATTATATTCATAAGGTATATTGGTTGTAATGTTCTTTTCTTGTGCTGTCTTTATCTGGCTTTCCAATCACGGTAATACTGGCCTGATAGAATGAGGTAGGAAATAATCCCCCTTCTTCTGTTTTGTGGAAGAGTTTGAGAAGAATTGGTTAAGTATTTTTAGTCAGTTTGGTAGAATTCAGCAGTGAAACCATTTGATTCTGGACTCTTCTTTATTGGGAGGTTTTTAATTATTCAATCTCAGTACATGTCAAAGGACTTTTGAGATTTTCTGTTTCTTCTTGTGTCATTTGAGGTATTTTTTACATTTCAAGAAATGTGACTATATTTCAAGGCCCATTGGTTGTTTAATAGTGTTATTTAATATCCACAGGTTTGTAAAATTTTCACTTTTCTCCTGTTATTGTTCTTTAGCTTTATTCTATGTGTGCTGAAAAGGTATTCTTTTTTTTTCTTTTTCTTTTTTCTTTTTTCTTTTTTTAATTGATTTTGTAAAAATGTTACATTAAAAAAATATATATATATATATATATGAGGTCCCACTCAGCCCCACCACCCCCACCCCACCACTCCCCTCCCAGCAACACTCACTCCCCTCATCATGACACATCCATTGCACCCGACAAGTACATCTCTGGGCATCTCTGCACCTCATGGTCAATGGTCTACATCATGGCCCATACTCTCCCACATTTCATCCAGTGGGCCCTGGGAGGATTTACAATGTCTGGTGATTGCCCCTGAAGCACCATCCAGGGCAACTCCAAGTCCCAAAGGCGCCTCCACATCTCATCTCTTCCTGCCACTCCCCATATCCATCAGCCACCATGTCCACTTTTCCCACTCCAATGCCACCTTTTCTCTGTGGGCCTTGGATTGGTTGTGTCCGTTGCACCTCTATGTCAGGAGGCTCAGATTCCACATGGATACTGGATGCAATCCTCCTGCTTTGAGTTGTAGGCACTCTAGGCTCCATGGTGTGGTGGTTGTCCTTCTTCAACTCCATCTTTGCTGAGTGAGGTGAGTCCAATAAATCAGATTTTAGGAGCTGGAGTCTGTTGACGCTCAGGGCCTGGCTATCATATTGTCAGTCCAGAGATTCAAATCCCCTAAATATATCTTAAACCCCAACACCAACTACAATTCCAGTAAAGTAGGATGAAAGTCTTATGAAAAGAGATCCCATCTGAGTCCAGTTCCATCACGCAGAAACACCAGCTCCAAAGAAGGGCCATCTGACATGGCAGTGAACCCCGTCTGCCATGACAATAGAACCCATAGGTCTCTTTAGCCCTCAAAGGAACCAATACCTGGGGTTGTATCTACTTTATCTGTCTCTTAGACTCTGCTCAGTTGTGCATAAGGGCAATCCTTCTGACAGCCTCCAGACTCTTTTAGAGACTCGTAGCCATATAAACTCATTGCTGCTTTCCATTTCCCCCTTACATTAGGTCAAAGAGCATTTTAAAGTCATGTTATATGTAGACAGGGATATTCTGCTGATTGAAAAGGTATTCTGTATGATTTCAATATTTTTAAATTTAATAAGATTTGATCTGTGGCCTTATATCCTGGAAAATATACCAAGTGCACTTGAGAAGACTATGTATTCTGCTCTTGTTGGATGGAGTACTGTAGATGTTCATTAGGCCTAATTGGTTAGTAGTGTTGTGTAAGTCCTCTATTTTCTCATTTTCTGTTTAGATGTTCTGTCAGTTATTGAAAGTGGTGTATCGAAGTCTCCAACTGTTATTGTGGAACTATCTGTTATTCGCTTCAATTCTGTCGAATTTTGCTCCATATATTTTGGGGCTCTCTTGTGAGATGCATAATTGAACCTTTTATGAATTTATAGTGTCCTTTCTCTGTTATAATCTTTTTTTACTTAAACTCTTTTTTGTCTGACAAGAATATATAGCCTAGACACTCTGTCTCTCTTTTGATTACTGTTTGCTTGGACTATCTTTTTCTACTCTTTCACTTATAACCTTTTTGTGTCTTTGTACCTAAAGTGAGTCTCTTGTAGATAGCATATAGATGGACTATGTTTTTTCATCTAATCTACCAAGCTCTGCTTTTTGGTAGGGGAGATTAATGTATGATGTTTAAGGTAGTAACTGAGAAGAAAGGATTTACTTCTGCCATTTGTTTTCTGTATGTCTTGTACGTTTTTTCTTCCTCATTTACTCCATTATTCTTTATTTTTTCACTTTTCTTAAAACTTTTTAAAAAAAGATTTATTTATTTATTTATCCCCCTCCCCGCCCCCCCCCGTTATGTGTTCTCTGTGTCTATTTGCTGCATCTTGTTTCATTGTCCGCTTCTGTTGTCAGCGGCACGGAAATCTTGTGTCTCTTTTTTTTGCTGCGTCATCTTGTTGCGTCAGCTCTCCGTGTGTGTGGCGCCTTTCTTAGGCAGGCTGCACTTTCTTTCGCGCTGGGCGGCTCTCCTTACGGGGTGCACTCCTTGCGCATGGGGCTCCCCTACGTGGGGGACACCCCTGCGTGGCAGGGCACTCCTTGCACGCATCAGCACTGCGCATGGGCCAGCTCCACACGGGTCAAGGAGGCCCGGGGTTTGAAATGTGGACCTCCCATGTGGTAGACGGACACCCTAACCACTGGGCCAAGTCTGTTTCCCCTTAAAACTTTATTTTGAAATAATTGCAAACTTACAGGACAGTAGCAAAAATAATACAAAACCCATATAGAGAAATCCAGTGTACCCCCTACCCAGATACTGAAATCAACCAACTTTTAATATTTTGTCACATTTGCTGTATCAACCTTCCTATCTTATTTATATCTATATCTATCTATATCTATCTGTCATTTTCATATGCTTTTATTATTTCTATACTTTTTCCCCATTTTTTAAAAATTAGAGAAGTTGTGAGCTCACAAAACAATCATGCATATGTACATAATTCCTGTACATCACTCCTCTACCAACACCTTACATTGTTGTAGAATGTTTGTTAAATTATGAAAGAACATGATCGACTATTACCACTAACTATGGTCGATAGTGTACACTTAAATATTTTTCCCTATACCCCCCCATTATTAACACAATATGTACATTTGCTATAGTTCATGAGAGAACACTCTCATATTTGTACTATTAACCACAGTCCATCTTCCACCACATGGTTCACTGTGTTGTACCATCCCATGCCTTGTAGAATCTATCCAAAGTACACTCGGTGGCTCTCACTTTTGTCACAGAGTTGTGCAGTCATCACCCCCAGTAAACCTTCGAATGTTCTCCTTAGTAAAAACAAAAACAAAAACAAAAAAAATCCTATACCCTCCTATCATTGGTCCTTAGCGTTAATATAGTAACTTCTTTGACACTGATGCGAGAATATTACAATATTGCTGTTAACTATAGTCCATAAGTTAACTAAATTGTATTTTCCTGTGCATCACTATATTCTTAACACCTTGTGATAGTGATGTACGTTTGTTCTGGTCATAGAACATTCTTGTATTTGTACTATTAATCACAATTCTCATTCACCTCTAGGCTTACAATATTATTCAGTTCCTAGATTATTCTCTATCGTTTTCTTTGAATTGTCATTTACATCCCTAGACTACCCCTTTCAGCCATGATCCCATTTATAAACCAGCCATGTTAGTTATACTCACTATAATGTGTTGTCATCAACTGTATCCATTTCCACAGTTCTATAATCAAGCTAATTGAAAATTCTACATACACTAAGCATCAGTAGCCCTTCTCAGTCCTCTTATCTCCTAGTAACCTATAGTCTAGGTTTTAACTCCATGTGTTCATTCTTTATGGTTCTAGCTTTTATATCTAGGTCTTTGATTCATTTTGAGTTAATTTTTGTAGAAGGTGTGAGGTAAGGGTCCTCTTTCTTTCTTTTGGATATGGATATCCAGTTCTTCCAACACCATTTGTTGAATAGATTGTTCTGCCCCAGCTGGGTGGACTTGACAGCCTTGTCAAAAATCACTTGACCATAGATGGGAAGGTCTTTTTCTGAACCATCGATTTGGTTCTCTTGTTGTATATGTCTGTCTTTATGCCAGTACCGTGCTGTTTTTACCACTGTAGCTAGGTAATATGATTTGAAGTCTGGAAGTGAGAGTCCTCCAACTTCATTCTTCTTTTTAAAGATGTTTCTAGCTATTCGGGGCCTCTTACCATTCCAAATAAATTTGATAATTGGGCTTTCCATATATTTAAAAAAGGCTGTTGGAGTTTTTATCGGGATTACATTGAGTCTATGTATCAATTTGGGTAGAATTGACATCTAAACGATATTTAGTCTTCCCATGCATGAACACAGAATGCTCTTCCATTTATTTAGATCTTTTAAAATTTATTTTAGCAGTGCATGGTTATTTTCTGAATACAAGTGCTTTATGTCCTTGGTTAAGTTTGTTCCTAAATGTTCGATTCTTTTTGTTGCTATTTTAAATGGAATTTTTTCCCTAACTTCTTCCTCAGAATGCACATTACTAGTGTATAGAAACATAGCTGATTTTTGTGTATTAATCTTGTATCCACCACTCTTCTGAATTTATTAGTTCTAATAGCTTTGTTATCTACTTTTCAGGATTTTTAAAGAATGGGATCATATCATCTGTGAATAGCAAAAGTTTTACAAAATTCTTCCTTTTCATTTTGGACAACTTTTCTTTTTCTTGTTGACTGCTCTAACTAGACCTTCTAGCACAATATTGAATAACAGTGGAGACAGCGACCGTGCTTTTGTCCTGCTCCTGATTTCAAAGGGAAAGTGTCTAGTCTTTCACCATTGAGTTCAGTGTGAGCTGTGGGCTTTTCATATATGACCTTTATCATGTTGAGAAAGTCTCCTTCAATTTCTGTCTTTTGGAGTGTTTTTATCAAGAAAGGTTGCTGGATTTTGTCAAATGCCTTATCTGTATCAATTGACATGAGATCGTGTGATTTTTCTTCTTTGATTTATTAATGTGGTATATTACACTGATTGATTTTCTTTTGTTGAACCAAACCCTTGCATGCCTGGAATAAAACCCACTTGGTCATGAAGAATAGTTATTTTAATGTGCTGTTGGTTTTGATTAGACAGTATTTTGGTGAGGATTTTTGCATCTGTATTCATTGGGAAATGGATCTATAATTTTCTTTTTTCATAATATCTTTATCTGGCTTTGGTATTAGGGTGATATTGGTGTCATAGAATGAGGTTGGTAAGGTTCCTTCCTGTTCAGTTTTTTGGAGGAGTTTGAGTAAGATTGGTATTAAGTCTCCTTTGAATGCTTGGTAGAATTCATTGGGGAAGCCATCAGATCCTGGGCTTTTCATTTGGGGGAGTTGTTTGATGACCATTTCAGTTTCCTTGCTTGTGATTGGTTTGTCGAGGTCTTCTATTTCTCCTAGGGTCAGTGTAGGTTGTTTGTATGTTCCTAGGAATATTTCCATTTAATGTACATTGTCTAGTGTGTTGTGTACTGTTGTTCATAGTATTCTCTTATGAGCTCTTATTTCTGTGGAGTCAGTAATAATATCCCCATTTTATTTCTGATTCTATTTATTTTCGTCATTTTTCTTCGTCAGTCTAGCTAGGGGTTTGTCAATTTTGTTGACCTTCTCAAAGAACCAACTTTTGGTTTTGTTAATTCTATTTTTTCTTCTGTCTCAATTTTATTTATTTCTGTCCTGATCTTTGTTATTTCATTCCTTCTGCCCTGTTGGGTGCCCTGGTGGGGCTGCATCCATTTCCTCTGGAGCATCGGTTCTTGGACTTTGGGGTTCCCCTGGATACCCTGCAACAGGGGTCATCTTGGCAGTCGTGCCAGCAGCCGCCCAAGCTTGTTAGTGCTGCTGAGCACAGTGCCCTGGGGGGCAGCACCCTCCAGGGGCCCTGGCGCGCTGGGCATTGAGGACCACTGCCCTTAGAGACAGGGCAACCAGACATGAACGCGCAGGAAGTACAACGTCGTGGGTGCAAGTCAGCACAGACTGCTGGGAGTGTGGCTCGGTGGGCCACCGCCTCGTGACGAGGAGGCGTGCGGCTCCGGGCAGCCCTGCGTCTGTGCCCTCGCACAGTCCCCTCCTTGGGTGTGGGCAGCTCCTCCTGCCGCTCCTTGGGCTTCACACCCACCCACCCTGGGACCAGTTGGGTGTCCTCCTGCTGCGGAAGGCCTTTGGCCACCGGCCCTGGCCGCCGCCGGCCCAGGCGTGGGCCTGCTGCATGCGCCCTGCACCTGCGCCGTCCGTGGTTTCCTCCCTGCCTTCCCTCAGCCCTGAGCGTCGGCACTCTGCCACCGGTCCTTGTTTGCCGCCACGAGCCCAGTGCAGGGGCCCTCAGGAAGTGCGTTGGAATGGGCTGTGCTCTGGGCTGGGGCCTTCCCTTCGGCCCAGCGTGGCCCCTGGCCAGGTGACGAGCCCCTCCCTGTGGGTGCAGCGTGGCCTGGCAGAGCGCGGCTCACCCACTGTGGCCTCCCAGCTCTGCAGAGCTTCAGCGAGAGCACCCTGGAGTACCTGGCGAACCTGGACCAGGCCCCCGATCCCACGGTCAGGAAGGACGCCTTCTCCTCCGACATCTTCAGCGCCTACGAGGTCCTCTTCACCCAGTGGCTGCAGAGCCGCGAAGCCAAGGTCCTGCCCAGGAGCCCCTGCAGGCCCCCCGTGTCCCACGCCACCCCCACCCTGTGGGTGCCTCCCAGGGCCCAGCCCCACTGCTCGCCCCTTCCCCGGGGCCCTGGCACAGCATTTACCTGCAGTTCCCCACACCTGTGCAGCGCCTGGCTCCTCCCGTCCTTGTGTACACTCGCTTCTGGGCCCGAGTGTTTCGGGCATTTCCCCCTCCCACCCCCACCCCGCCCATCCCAAGAGCCACCAGCACCAGCCAGGTGGGAAGGGGCACCGTGTGACGGGCGCAGGGTGCTGGCGTTAGTGGGTTTCGTGCACGCGCCCCCCAGCCTGGCTGCAGGGTCACACTGTGGTCACTGTCCTGGGCTGGCCCCTCAGCGGCTCTTTGAGGATGTGCTGCCCACGTCCCCCCTGGCATCCTCTCACTGCTGCCGAGGGCTCTGGCCCCTGCTGCTGTGACGGGCTGGCGCTGGTTTGGACACGAGCTCCCGTTGTCCCCTCGCAGCTCCGGCTTGCTGTGGTGCAGGCTCTGGGCCCCATGAGCCACCTGCTGCCCAACGAGAAGCTGGAGGAGCAGCTGCCCAAGCTCATCCCTGGGGTCCTGTCCCTCTACAAGAAGCACGCTGAGGCCGTCCACGTGTCCAAGGTGCACTCAGGCCCAGCAAACGTGTGCATCTGCACGCGTGGGGCGGTCCCAGGGCCTGTGAAGGGCCATCTACCCCTGAGTGCCTGAGGACCAGCCTTCAGTTGGAGGGTGGACGGTGCCAGGCAGGAGAGCGTTCCCTGTGGGAGGGCGTGGCCTGGAGGTCTGTGGGGTGCAGTGGAGGCTGAGAGGGCAGGGCCCTGGGCCACAGGGGCCCCGCCTGCTGCCCGGTCCTGGGGCATCATCCTCTCGCCGCCCTGGGCTGCACGGTGCTGGGACCGCCCTCTGACCCAGGAGGGCCCTCTCGGCCCCTGCCCTCCTGTAGGGCTCCTCCCTCTTCCCTGCCCTCTGGGGCCCCTTCCCACGGGGCCCGGGACACCTGTACTGACCATCTCCCTCTTGCCTGCCGGGCAGAGTCTAGGCCAGATCCTCGAAGCGTCCGTGAGCGTGGGCAGCCGCACGCTGGAGGTCCAGCTTGATGCTCTCCTGGCCGCTCTGCACGCGCAGGTAGGTGTGTGTGAGTGTGTGTGTGTGGGTGCCGTAAGGGTGTGTGGGGGGATCGTAGGTGTGTGTTGGGGTGTCATGGGTGTGCGTGGGGGTAGTAGATGTATGTGTGTGCAGTCGTAGGTGTGCGTGGGTGTCGTAGGTGTGTGTGGGTGCTGCAGGTGTGTGTGCGGTCGTAGGTGTGTGTGGGTGCTGCAGGTGTGTGTGCGGTCGTAGGTGTGTGTGGGTGCTGCAGGTGTGTGTGCGGTCGTAGGTGTGTGTGGGTGCTGCAGGTGTGTGTGCGGTCGTAGGTGTGTGTGTGGCTGTAGGTGAGGCCTGGGGCATCTGGCCCAGGAATAGTGGAGCCCACAGGGGAGCCGGGCAGGGCCGACCGAGGGCCTGGGGTTACAGCACCTGCGCGGGGTAGGGAGCCACGGCTGGTTCTCGAACCTCAGAGGACTGAGCTGCAGGGCCTCTCGGGCTGCCGGGCAGAGAGGAGACGGGGCCTGGGTGGCGTGGGGCGGCCAGCCTGGCAGGCTGCAGGAGCCGGGCAGGGCGTGGGGGGGTGGCGGGTGGGTGAGGAGGAGCTGTGAGTGCCCCCTGAGGGGCCGCCATGTGGGTTTGCCTTGTGGCCTCTGGGAGCCGCTGCAGGCCCCGGCAGGGGAGTTGGGCTGGGGAGAGGCCTGAGATGGCACCTGGGCCGGGGGTCCCGGGACTGCCCAGAGGGCCACCCCAGTGTTGGAGGCCGCCGAGAGGGAGCCAGTGGTGGAGCAGAGGGCGGCCAGCTGAGGGGCTGTCCTGAAGCTGGGCATGTGTGGGGTCCCCGCTGACTGGCCACAGGGGCTGTTTGGGGTGTGGCGGGGAGGCACGTCTGGCTGGCCTGTTGTGGGGCACAGAAGAGGGGGCGGCTCTCAGGGGACTGAATGAGGAGCCAAGACAGCGGCCGGCCTCTGCTCTCTGCCCCCACCCTGCCCCAAGCTCTGCAGGGGACAGGGAGGAAGGGGCTGCAGGAGCGTTGTCAAAGCAGTGGAAGTATTATCAACAAGTGTATGGTAACGACTTCGAAAAACTATGAAATGGATTGATTTCTAGAGAAATTTAAAATGTCTATGTTGGAAGGAGAAGAAATAGAAAACTTGGATAAACTAATAAAGAAATAGAGATAATATTCCTATCCCTTCCCTCCTAAACCCAGAACCCAAAAGGTTATGGTTGAGTTCTACCAAGCTTTTAAGGAACAATTAATTCCCATCCTATACAAGTTGCTTTGGAAGTCAGGAAAAAATCCAGTGCTACCTAATTCAGTCTGTGAGTCTGGTCTTGATTCCAAATCCAACTGAGGGCCAGGCAAGAGGATCTAAGATATATTTAGGAGTGTAGATGTAAAGATCTTGTACAGGGAAGTGGACTTGGCCCAATGGATAGGGCGTCTGCTTACCACATGGGAGGTCTGCGGTTCAAACCTCCTTGACCCATGTGGAGCTGGCCCATGCGCAGTGTTGATGCGCGCAAGGAGTGCCCTGCCATGCAGGGGTGTCCCCCACATAGGGGAGCCCCACGTGCAAGGAGTGCTCCCCATAAGGAGAGCCGCCCAGCGCGAAAGAAAGTGCAGCCTGCCCAGGAGTGGGGCCACACACACGGAGAACTGACGCAAGATGACTCAACAAAAAGAGACACAGATTCCCGTGCCGCTGACAACAGAATAAGCGGACAAAGAAGAAGACATAGCAAACGGACACAGAGAACAGACAACCGGGGCGGGGGGAAGGGGAGAGAAATAAAAAAAAATAAGTCTTTAAAAAAAAATAACCAAACCAAACAAAAGATCTTATACAAAACAACAGCCAGCTGAACCCAGTGCTCTCCTTTCAAACCCATTTGTCAAGCTGGGCTTGCTCAGCGTTGGAAAGCCACCCATGCGCTTCGTCTCAGTCACAGGTTAAGGAAAATACCACCTGATCTCGGTTGAAGCAAAAAAGCTTCTAATGAAGCCTACTACTTGTCACCTCTAGAAAGAAGGATTAGAGAGGAACTGCCTCGCCTTGATGCCATGTAAATACCCCGGTCCTTCAGCGTGTGCTGTAGATGGGTGACGAGCCAATGAGGGAGAGAGCATGCGGGGGAGGTGATGCCTCGTGTGATGGGACCACCACCGTCGCCTTCCGCGCCGCCCCTCCCGCCACCCCTCCGGCCACCCCTGTGGATTGTTTGCTGTGTGCTGCTCCCGTCTAGCATGTCTGCTGTGGGCGGAGGGACTTTTGTCTGTCTTGCTCCCACTTGACCCGGCACCTGGTCACGTAGCAAGTGCTGGCTAGAGAATTGTTTTATGGATGTTTGAATCATCCATCTAGAAGAATTAACTGAATCAGAACACACAGTATTAGAACTGATGAGAAAACTTAACCAGTATGGATAGGAGACCACCTAAAAACGAGTAGCATTTTCATGCCCAGCAGTGAGCTGCTAGGGGGTCTTAAAAAAGCTCATTATGAAGGATCTGTGAGTTACCCTAGCCAGGACCTCTGTGGGAAACAAGCTTACAACTCTAAAAACCTAACAGAAAAGGTGTGAGGCATAGCATAGCATCATTTACTTAACATAAAAACACATTTTGAAGACCTATAAACCGTAAAAACAGATGCTTGTTACTTTAGAATGGTCTTCTATGGGGTTGGGCATGGAGAATAGGTATAAAAGGGAAAAGGTGTCTATAAAAGCTCAGGTAGAACAATGCTTCCTATCCGCTGAGCTGTCCATGTCTTGTTTTTTACTGGGTTTTAGGTATTTTTCCTGTTGCTCTGTAGGACTTTTATAGCCTTGCCTCATGTATGTATCCAGATTTACTCCCCCTTTGTCCTGTTTCTTTTTTTTTTTTTTAACTTTTTTTTTTTTAAAGATTTATTTATTTATTTAATTTCCCTCCCTCCCCTGGTTGTCTGTTCTTGGTGTCTATTTGCTGCGTCTTGTTTCTTTGTCCGCTTCTGTTGTTGTCAGTGGCATGGGAAGTGTGGGCGGCGCCATTCCTGGGCAGGCTGCTCTTTCTTTTCACGCTGAGCGTCTCTCCTCACGGGTGCACTCCTTGCACGTGGGGCTCCCCCCACGCGGGGACACCCTTGCGTGGCACGGCACTCCTTGCGTGCATCAGCACTGCGCATGGCCAGCTCCACACGGGTCAAGGAGGCCCGGGGCTTGAACCGCGGACCTCCCATGTGGTAGACGGACGCCCTAACCACTGGGCCAAGTCCGTTTCCCTGTCCTGTTTCTTTTGACTCTGTTTATGGTGCTTTTTGCTGGGAAAAATTATTTAAACTTTGTGTTGTCGTCTACCCACAACTTTGTGGTGTGGTTTAGGTTTTGTTCTACTTGAAAAGCTTTCAGATGCATAGATTATTTCTTGAATTCTCATATTTTTCCCTATACTTTTACTGTTTGGCCCATCAGAAAACCATTTTAGGGAAGGAATGAAGGAAGATCCAGCTTTATCCAGATGACTCTCCATTTGCATCATCCATTGCTGTGTAACAGATTGCCCCAAACTTGCCACCTTAAAGCCACAGCTGTTTGTCGTCTCCCATCAGGGTGGGTCAGGAGTCTGGCGGTGGAAGAGCAGTGGTTCTGGCTCAGGGCCTCTCCTCTGGCCACCATCCAGCTGTTGGCCAGGGCTGCTGTCTCTGTAGGCTCGTATGGCTGGACGAGTGCCCTCACCAGCTGTTGCCTCGTGGACCCTTGCGTGGGGCTTTGCGAGTGTCCTCATGGCGTGGTGCCGCTGGCTTCCTGCGCGACGTGTGGGAGGAGGCTGCGGTGCCTTTCGTGAGGTCTCGACCCTGGAGCAGGGCCCCCGGGCCAGCACCTGCCCTGGAGCAGGGCCCCCCGGGCCAGCACCTGCCCTGGACTCACCTCCCCCCAAGACTCTCAGAAATGGACCCTCATCCATGGGGGTCCTGCTCGTCTGCCCAGGAGGCCTGCTTTCTGCGGACTGTTGTCTCTCTCTTCTGGACCCTAAGACTGGCTTGGCCAAAGAGCTGCTTTAGAGCCCTGTGCGTGAGCTCTCCTGGCGAGAGCGCGCAGCCTGTGTGGTTACGCTTGGAGCACACACCCAGGGACATGGAATGCTTCCTCTATACCTCAAAACCACATCTGCCTTAGATTTTACTCTTACCAATGCAACTTAAAAACATTTTGGGGGGACTTCTGGGAAGATGGCAGTCTAGAAAGGCATGGGACTCTCTTCTCCTCCAGAAAAACAGCTAGAGGACAGACTGAAAAGCCTAGAAAAAGATCTTGTAGGGTTTAGGACACCAGGCGAAGGCTGGACACTGCCCAGAAGAGAGAGGGACAAAGGAGGGGACTTGCCATGACCAAACTGTGAGTTGAAACTAGTGGTTGCTACTGCAAGCACCATCCCCTACACTTTAAAATTTTCGGTCCTCTGGGCCTGCAGCTACAGACAAGGGGGCTCCAGGGATCTAGCACCCCAGGAAAGGGGAGAGAGGGACACAGCCTAAGGCTGATTCAGCTTCTGACCCACAAATCTGCTCTGCTGTGTCCCAGGAGCCCTTCCAGGCCGGGTAGGGCCACACCCTTGTTTGCCTTGGGGCCAGCAAGGGGCTAAAGATGTACGACCTCCCAATCTCTAACTCTACTAACTGGGATTGATAGTTGAGGACTCAGAGAGGAGTGCAAATAATTCCTACCCAGGAAAAGGGAGGGGGCTGCCAGAAAAGGCTGGAGAACTGGCTCAGAGAAAGTTGGAATCACGGGGCTCCTTGCCCCCAGACAGGAAGCTCTAGCACGTTGATCCCGTCTCTGTTGCAAGAAATAAAATCCTACCAGGCATTGAACTGAGAGCTGTCAAAGGGCGTCATCTGCTGGTAGATCAAGGAAGTGCACGTGAGAAAATTAAGTGAGAAGAGGCTTTTTGTCTGCAACCAATTACTAGGTCCAGTTGAGCAGGGACAATCTTAACAATCCAGGTCAAGCCAAGAATCAAACACCAGTGATAACATAGAACCTCCCGCCATTAAATCCCTGCAAAAGAGGAAGAAAGTGAGCATCTGAGTAAACTACATCCTAATCATCCTAGACATCAGCAAAAAATTACGAGCCATACTAAGAAAATGGAAGACATGGCCCAAGAAAAGGAATATATCAAAGCCCCAGAAGAGATGCAGAATTTGGAAAACTAACTAGCAGGATGTGCACAAATTTCCGAAATCAAATTAATAAGTTGAAAAGTCACATAGCTAAAGAGGCAAATGACATCGTGAAGACATTGAGTAAGTGCAAAGAAGAATTTGAAATCCTGAACAGAAAAATAACAAGAGCTCATGGGAATGAAAGACATAAGAGGGGAGATAAAAAACACATTAGAACAAATGGCCAAAAAAAACATGTGAAGAAATGCTCAACATCACTAATGATTAGGGAAATGCAAATCAAGAGTACAGTGAGATATCATTTCACACCCATCAGAATGGCCACTATTAAAAAGACACAGAGAACTACGCTACAAGTGTTGGAGAGGATGTGGAGAGATAGGAACACTTATCTACTGCTGGTAGGGATCCAGGATGGTACAGCCACTGTGGGGGACTGTTTGGCAGTTCCTAAAGAAGCTGAATATAGAGTTTCCATGGGACCCTGTAATACCACTACTGGGCATATACCCAGGAGAGCTGAGAGCAGTGACATGAATGGACATCTGCACACTGATGTTCGTAGTGGCGTTATTCACAGCTGCCAAAAGAAGGAAACAGCCTAGATGTTCATCAACAGGTGAGTGGATAAACAAAGTGTGGTCTTTTCATATGATGAATATTATACAGCTGTAAGAAGAAATGAAGTCATAAAGCATATGACAACATGGATGAACCTGGAGGACATTATGTTGAGCAAAGCAAGCAAGACACAAAAGGACAAATACTGTATAATTGCATTACTATGAACCAAATACATTGTATAACATATTGTATGATTTTAAAAAATGTGTGAGTATCCAGAACATTTAATTGAGAAATGAATGTCTTTATTCAACAATGTTTTCTTTTCAGTTTTTATTTGTTTTCATTTTCAATTATTAAATGTATAAAGTTAAAACACATTAGAGGCATACAACAGCAGACTTGAAATGGCATAAGAAAGAATAAGCGATACAGAAGACAGAACAGCTGAAATTGAAGAGAGAAAAGAATGGAGAAAAAATTTTTAAAAATGAGCAAGGGACCAGAGAGTTGAATGACAACACAAAACACAACAACATTATGTGTTGTGGGAGTTCCAGAAGGAGAAAAGAAGGGAAAAGGGGTAGAAAGAGTATTTGAGGAAATAATAACTGAAAATTTCCCAACTCTTGTGGCAGAGTTGAACTTACACATCTGAGATGTGCACTGTGCCCCAACCAGAATCTGAATAGACCTACTCCAAGACACATACTACTCAGAATGTCAAATCTCAAACATGAGGAGAGAATTCTGAGAGCAGCAAGAGATGCCCAGTAAGACTTAGCACAGCTTTCTCTTCAGAAACCATGGAGGTGAGAAGACAGTGGTAGGATACAATTAGGATACTGAAGAGAAGATCTGCCAGCTGAGAATTCTTTATCCAGCAAAGTCGTCCTTCACATGTGAAGGTGAGTGTAAAGGACCCACAAACAAACAGAAAATAAAAGAGTTTGCAGAAAGAATCCACCTTTGCAGGAAATATTAAAGGAAGCCTTAGAAACTGAAATAAAAAGACTGGAGAAAGAGACCTGGAGGAGAATATAGAAGAAAGATTTACTCCTGGTATGCAAGGCTAGTTAAACATACAAAAATCAATCAATTTAATATACCACATTAACAAATTAAAGGAAAAACCCACATGATCATCTCATTCGACACAGAAAATGCATTCAGCAAAACTCAGCATGCTCTTTTGATAAAACACTTCAAAAGATAGGAATAGAAGGAAAATTCCTCCATCTGATAAAAGGCATATGTGAAAACCCACAGCCAACATTGTACTTAATAGGGAAAGGTTCAACGCTTTCCCTTTAAGATCAGGGACAAGACAAGGACGCCCACTGTCACCACTGTCTTTCAATATTGTACTAGAATTTCTAGCTGGGCAGTTACACAGGAAAAAAAATTAATGGAATCCAAATAGGGAAAGAGGAAGTAAAACATTCACTGTTTGCAGATGGCATGAAACCTGTATTTATTTATTAGGAAATTTTTTATTGTCTTTTTTTTTTCTTAAAGATACATAGATCGCAACAAAATGTTACATTAAAAAATATAAGAGATTCCCATATACCCTACTCCCCACCCCACCCCCACTCCTCCCACATCAACAATCTCTTTCATCAGTGTTTCACGTTCATTGCATTTGGTGAATACATTTTGGAGCACTGCTGTACTGCATGGATTATAATTTACCCTGTAGTTCACACTCTCCCCCAGTCCATTCAGGGTTAGGGCAGGATATATAATGTCCTGCATCTGTCCCTGCAATATGCGTGAACCTGTATTTAGGAAACTCTGAAGTATCCACGACAAAGCTACTTGAACAAATGAGTTCAGCAAAGTGGCAGGATACAAGATAGACATGCAAAAATCAGTAATGTTTTTGCACTAGTACTGAGCAGTTTGAGGAGGAAATTGGGAAAAATTGCATTTACAGTAGCAACAAAAAGACTCAAATACCTAGGAATTAATTTAACTAAAGAAGTACAGACGTATATGCAGAAAACTGCTAAAACAATGCTAAAAGAAAAATTTAAAAGACCTCAACAAATGGAAAGACATTCCATGTTCACAGATTGGAAAGCTAAATATCGTGAAGATGTCAATCTTACCCAAACTGATTTGTAGATTCCATGCAATACCAATCAAAATTCCAACAGCCTACTTTACAGAATTAGAAAAGGCAATTGCCAAATCATTTGGAAGGGAAAGTGCACCTGAATAGCCAAAAGCATTCTAAAAATGAAGAGCAACGTGGGAGGAATTTCACTGCTTGACCTTGAAACATATTACAAAGCTACAGTGGTCAAAACAGCATGGTACTGGCATAGACACATCTATCAGTGGAATAGAACTGAGAGTCCAGAAATAAACAATCACTTTTATGGTCAACTGGTTTTCGACAAACCTACCAAGTCTATGTCAAGAGGACTAAAGAGTCTATTCAACAAATGGTGCTGGGAGAACTGGGAATCTGTAACAAAAGAATGAAAGAGGACCCCTCTCTTACTCCCTGTACAAGAATCAGCTCAAAATGGATCAAAGACCTAAATATAAAAACCAGGACCATAAAACTACTGAAGAAAACATAGGGAAACATTTTTAAGACCTTGTCGTAGGTGGTGGGTTCTTGGGCCTTATACCCAAAGCACACGCAACAAAAGAAAACATAGATAAATCAGACTACCTCAAAAGTAAACACTTTTGCACCTCATAAGACTTTGTCAAAAGGGTGAAAAGGCAACTGACTCAATGGGAGAAAATATTTAGAAATCGCATGTCAGATAAGGTATAATATCCTGGATATATAAAGAGATGTCACAACTCAACGATAAAAACACAAACCACGCGATTAAAAAATGGGCAGAAGATTTGAGTAGACATTTGTCCAAAGAAGAAATACAAATGGCAAAAAAACACATGAAGAAATGCTCAGCAGCACTAATGACTAGGGAAATGCAAATCAAAACAACGATGAGATGTCATTTCACACCTACCCGAATGGCCACTATTAAAAAGACAGAACTACACGTGTTGGAGAGGATGTGGAGAGACAGGAACACTTACTCACTGTGGGTGGGAATGCAGAATGGAACAGCCCCTGTGGAGGACTGTTTGGCTGTTCCCAAAGAAGCTGAATATAAACTTGCCACTACTGGGCATATACCCAGAAGAATTGAGAGCAGTGACAACAACAGACATCTGCATACTGATGTTCACAGTGACATTATTCACAATTGCCAAAAGTTGGAAACAACCCAGGTGATCATCAACCAATGAAAGGATAAACTGTGGTATATATACATGATGGAATATTAGGCAGCTGTAAGAAGAGATGAAGTTGTGAAGCATATGACCACATGGATGAGCCTGGAGGACATTATGTTGAGTGAAGCAAGCTGGACACGGAAGAACAAATACTGTATGACTGTGCTACTATAAGCCAAATATATTGTGTAACATACTGCATAATTTAAAAAAATTTATGTGTCCAGTACATTTAATTGAGAAATTTATGTTTAAAAGAAGAAAAAAAAAGCCAAGCAGCTCACATCTCTCAGAATCAATAAAAATTTAGATGTTCATTTAAAAAAATTTTTTTGCGTTAATGAAATCTAGTTAATGAAATGGCTTCTGCTATATTCTGTATTCTAGAAGCGCGTGGCTCCCAGCCTGGGGCCGAGGTCGTGTGCCCACAGAGGCTGGGCACGGCCTCCTTTTTAGTAAGCAAGGTCTTCCTGTAGGAAGGGCAGGAGGTGGCAGGAGCCAGGCTTTTCCCGCGCTGCACCTGTGTGTCGTGTGCTGCCCGCAGGGGGCGTGGCGTGGCACCCGCAGCAGCCTCTGGTTCTGGGGCGGGCCTCCCCGCCCCGGGCAAGGGGGCCTCAGAGGGATGGGCACCTCCCGCACGTTGCCCTCGGCCCAGACGTCTCGAGCCAGCGTCTGCAGACAGCCTGTGGCTAGCCTGTGGCTAGCAGGGCCACCCCTCGTGACCTCTGTCCTCTGTCCTCGAGCAGATCTGCGTGCCCGTGGAGTTGTCAAGCCCCTCGGTGGTCAGCAACCAGAAGGAAGTGCTGCGCTGCTTCACCGTGCTGGGTGAGCCGTGGGCACGGGCTCGGGGGCCTGCCGGTGCGTGGGGAACCGGGGGGACACCTGGCCCGCTGTGTGCAGAGCAGCTTGGGGGTGGGTTGGGAGGGCAGCAGACCTCTTTCTCCCTCCTCTGCCTGGGCCTGTGTGGCTGGTGAGCCCAGGACCCCCAGCTCCAGGGCTGCGGCGGCTGGCTCTGGATGACAGTAGCAGTGAGCCATGTCTGCGAGGACATCGCTGTCCCTGCGCAAACCCCCAGAGGCCTCTGTCTTAAATGGCCCAGGGGGTGCCCCCCACCCCTGTTCTGCATGTGGCTCCTGTTTGTGGCCACTTGGTCTGCCCCCATGGCCCCCCAGCTTGGAGAGGCCGTCTGCCATCAACCCCTCACCCAGTCTTGCAGCTCTGCTTGGAAACAAGACACTCCAGGGCTGAGAGTCCACCTTGGGAGGGAGGAGGGTGGAGGGCGCGAGCTCGGGGGGCCTGCGGAGCAGGGGCGCGAGGCCCACCTGCCGGGGGCGGGCCAGATCAGCCAAGGTTAAGGAACCTGCTGAGGCTTTGCCGGGAGGTTTCCGCCCCTCTGCCCGGTGCAGGGCCGCAGCAGGACCCTCCCTCGAAGCCCAGAGCCCCAGAGCCACTCCCCAGCCTCCCCGGCCAGGAGGGGAGGAGGGGGCTGAGCCCCCACATGGGCAGGCCACCGCCCCTCAGCGGGGCCTGCGTCTCCACTGTCCAAGTCCTGCCCTGCTGCTGTGCTGAGACCCCCGGCCCTCAACCAGCCCCTTTGGAGAGACGGCTGGGGCAAGAGGCTCCCAATACCGGTCAGCTGCGAGAGGAGAACTAACGGGCCAAGCTGGGGCGTGCGGGAGGGCCCCAGGGCAGGGACCAGCAGGGACGGCCCTGGGGCCTGCCCCAGAGGCCCTAGGAGGGAGGGGGCCTGATGCATGCACTGCTCTGCAGCCTGCTGTGCCCCCGACCGCCTGCTGGCCTTCCTGCTGCCCAAGCTGGACACCAGCCACGAGCGCATCCGAGTGGGCACCCTGCAGGTGCTGAGGCACACCATCAACGCCGCCGGTGAGTGCTGCTCGCTCGGGCCGCCCTCTCCTTGTCGTTCTTCAAAAGACCTGCTCCACCTTTCCAGTTCCCAAAACGTCGAGCTTTCTGAAAGGTGTGAGGCCAGTACAGGATCCGCACATGCCGGGCCCAGTCGGCGGTTCCTGCCGCCCACTTCCGACGCAGGCTGCCCGCCTGCCAGCCCGCCCGCGCCCCACTGCCCCCAGGACCCTCAGACCCTGGGCCCCCAGTTGTGTTCCCCCTCTATTTGGGCTCCAAGCCAGGGCGAACGTTGGTTTAGTCATCTCTTTAGATGGTTTTGATCAAGAAAAATTTCCCACTACTGTTTTGTTTTTTTCACAACGTTGACATTTTTGCAGAGTCCAGGCTTATTATTTTGTAGAACAGCCCTCACCATTAGACTCAAGGATTCAGGTTTCCTGCTTCTAAGTCTCATTCATGTAATTGCTTATTAATTAGGGTGGACGTTTTCCACATGTGAGTTGTCCTGCATTTGTGCCCTGTCGTGGGGTCTGCAGACAGTGGTCCTGGCCACGCTTGGCTGCAGCTTGCGTTTGAAGAGCCTGCGAGCTGAGAGTGGGCTTTGCGTTTTTCAAGGGTTTTACAAGCAAACAAAGGAGAATGTGTGGCAGAGACCACACCTGAAATGCCTCCCCTCTGCGCAGTGCAGGGTGAGTGGGACAATCCTGTTCTCTCCTCCGGGGGCAGACGGTGGCAGGGGAGAAGTGGAGGCCTGGAAAAGGCAGGGACTCCCCAAGCTGCCACAGGGCCCCGAGGCTGGGGAAGTACCCCCGCGGGCCCTGCTGCTCCCAACCGGCCGTCCCACCCAGCGCGACGCCTCTGGGGGGCAGTGAGGGGCCTGCTTCCCGCCACAGCTCCCTGGAAGGGCCCTCAGGCGCCCAGGACGCGGGCGGCCAGAGCAGAAGCAATGTCGAGTCTGCAGCAGCACCCCCGGGCCCGTAGCTGGGAGGGGGTGTCCTCATGGACCAGTGTGGGCGCCTCTCCCGAGTTCAGCGCCTTCACGTGGCTGCCCGGGCCCGCCTTTCCTTTGTGAGTTCTTCCATCGAGCTTATGCTTTGCAGGAGGCACACTGTATTCACTTACTTTTTCATTTTTTCCTTCAAGTAATTTCTCTGTGTGTTTATATGCATGTATGTATCTATACACAAAAAGTAATTCTTTTTCTTAATCAATGCCATAGTTCAAAAACTTGTTTCCTCTCTGGTACGTCTTAAAGAGCTTTTAGGGTCAGCATATATAGATGTATGTCATTTTTTAATCACTTTAATTTTGAATTATAACACTTAAGAAAAGTGTGCACGTTTCAGCCGTGCAGCCCAATGAGTAATCACAAAACGCACCCGTACATTTGCCACCCAGATGAAGAACTGGAGTGCTGGCAGCTCTTCAGAAGCCACCCGAAGACAGCCACTCTCCAGCTCCTGGCTCGGCGTGGTGGTGTAGACAGGTGCTATAGCTGGGGGCTTCTCGTGTCAGCACCTGCCCTCGACGCTCAGTGTGAAGCATGTGCTAGTGCAGTTGATGCGTTCTCCTTTCTGATCAGGGCAGGTTACCCGTTCTGCTAGCGGTAGGCTGGTGGGCTGTGTCCAGTTTTGACTTTTTAAATTTTTTTTAAGATTTATTTTTATTTCTCTCCCCTTTCCCCTCCACACCCCCCGGGCCCCCACCGTTGTCTGCTCTCTGTGTCCATTTGCTGTATGTTCTTCTGAGTCCTATTGCATTCTTGTCAGGCAGCACCGGGAATCTGTGTCTCTTTTTGTTGCCTCATCTTGCTGCATCAGCTCTCTGTGTGTGGCAGCTGTGTTTTTTTTTTTTTTTTTAATATTTGTTTGTTTATTTCTCTCCCTTTCCCCCCCCACCCCGGTTGTCTGTTCTCTGTGTCTATTTGCTGCATCGTCTTTGTCCGCTTCTGTTGTCGTCAGCAGCACGGGAATCTGTGTTTCTTTTCGCTGCATCGTCTTGTGTCAGCTCTCCATGTGTGCGGCGCCATTCCTGGGCAGGCTGCACTTTCTTCCACGCTGGGCGGCTCTCCTTAGGGGGCGTACGCCTTGCGCGTGGGGCTCCCCTACGTGGGGGACACCCCCGCGTGGCAGGGCAGTCCTTGTGCGCATCAGCACTGTGCATGGGCCAGCTCCACACAGGTCAAGGAGGCCCGGGGTTTGAACCGTGGACCTCCCATGTGGTAGATGGACGCCCTATCCACTGGGCCAAGTCTGCCGCCTGGCAGCTGTGTTTTTGGCATGGGGTGCACTCCTTGCGCTAGGGCCAGCTCACTGCATGGGCAGGAGGCCCTGGGCTTGAACCCTGGACCACCTATATGGTAGCAGACGCTCTATCAGTTGAGCCACGTCTGTTCCCCAGTTTTGACTTTGTACGTCATGTTACTGTGAACACTTAACCTGTGCACACTGAGTTGGGTATCGACCTAAATTTCTGGGTCATAACGTATGCATGTGTCCATCCTTTCTACTCCACAATTCCAGCTCCCCAGCCGGATCTGAGGCTCGCGGCGCCTCCTACTCGCCAGCATGGCGCGTCTTTTTAATTCAAACCATTTTGATGTGTGTGCTGTGGTATCTTATTGAGGTTTCTATGAAATTTTGAAAACATTTTGACTCACAATGACAAATTCACTAAAATGCTTGTTGCTCTATCAGAAGTTTAAAGTGTAACGTGGTTAAAAGTTGAGGCCACAGCTCTTCCTCCAGGCCTGAAGGAAAGACGCTCATCCAGAGGCTGTGGTCTGACCGTGTTTCCCTGAGTGTGTCAGGACTTCACTGCTCTGGAATTCTTCTTTGGGACTTCCACTTACATATGTTTTGTGTCACCTTTGCCTATCTTCTGTACTTTTCCTACTGAATCTTTTCGAGTCTTTTGGCTTCCCAGTCATGTTTTCTCACAGTTTTATTTTCTTAAGTCAAGATTAATTTACATACAGTAAAATGCACAACTCTTACATGTGCAGCTTGGTCACATTTTACATATCGTCAATCCATATGACCAACGCCCAGATCGAGATGTGAAATGTTTCCCAAGACCCAAAAAGTTTCCTTGTGTTTATTTTCAGACAACAGTGCTCTGTCCCCTTTCTGACTTCCATCACCATAAATTAATTCTGCTTGTTCTTGAACGTCATTAAATGAACTCTGTTATAGTAGGTGGCTTTTGTGTCTTGTCTCCTGTCGCTGAATGTAAAGATTTCGAGTCATCCTTGTTGCATGTACCAGTTCATTCTGTTTTGTTGCTGAGTTGCCTCCCATTCCGCTGTGTGAGTCAATACGCTGTTTTCCTGTTGACGGGCACGTGAGTTGCTTTCAGTTTGGGGAAGTCGTGGATGAATGTGCTGTGAGTGCTGCCATACAGATCTGTTTGTAGGCTTGTGCACTGATTTCTCCAGGGATGGAGTTGGTGGGCCATAGGGTAGGGGGATGTTTAATTTATCAGAAACTGCCGAGCAGTTTTATTTATTTTACATGCTTGCTAGCAAAGTTTGAGTTTATTTCCTCCATGTTCTTGCCCACTCTTGGGCATTGTCAGTTTTTAAAACTTCAGCCGTTCTGGTGGGTGTGGGGAGCCTCACCAGGGGCTGGAAACGAGGCCCCCGATGAGGAACGGGCACCACCTGCCACACCTGCACGCAAGGCGCCCTCGGAAGGCTGGGTTGTTTCTGTTTCTATAACTGTTCTGTAGGCGTTCTCCGCCGTACGTATGTATACGTGCGTGTGTGTGTGTGTGTGTGTAGTAAATACTTCCTCCCACCCTGAGGCTCACCTTTCCACTTTTTTAACGGTGTATTTTGATGAGAAGACATTTGTTTTGTTGTTGAGGTCTCATTTTTCAAGGCCTTTCTTTTATGACTAGTGCATTTGTGTCCATTCAGAGAAACCTTTGCCTGCCGGGAAGCCATGGAGATGTTCTTCTGTTTTCTTCTAGAAGTTTTATTGTTTTATGATCTCTTTTTAATTAATTGTGAGTTATGGTGAGAGATGTAGGATTAAAGTGAGTTTATTTCCATATGGCAGTCCTGTCACCCTGGCCTCGTGTGTTGGAAAAACTTTCCTTTGGTGCCTTGTGGGAAATCAGGCCTGTTCCTGGGCTCTGCCCTGTCCTGCTGACCTCCTTACTTTAGCATCTCACTCTCAGTTCTGGAGCTTTATAGGAAATCTTTAAACCTGGTGATGTCCTTCAGTTTTGTTGTTCTTCAAGATTGTTGATCTTCTATTTTTTTAAAACATTTCATTATGAAGTAAATCACTGGGAAGTGGATGTGGGGAGGTCCATATGGGAGGTCCAGGGTTCTGTCCCCAGGGCCTCCTGGTGAAGGTGAGCTGGCCCACGTGGCGAGCTGGCCTGAGCAGAGAGCTGGCCCACGCGGAGTGCTGGCCTGTGTGGCGAGCTGGCCCACGCGGAGAGCTGGTGTAGCAAGATGACGCAACAAAAAGAGACATAGAGGAGAGACAAAAAGAGACACAGCAGACCAGGGAGCTGAGGTGACAGAAGAGATTGAGCATCTCTCTCCCACTCTGGAAGGTCCCACGATTGGTTCCCGGTGCTGCCTAAAAAGGAGACAGGCACAGAAGAACGCACAGCGAATGGACACAGAAAGCAGACAATCCGGGGGGAAGGGGAAATAAATTAATTAAATAAATCTTAAAAAAATAAAAACTACATCACGTGCAGAAACCATGGGAAACCAACGTGTGGCCTAATGCGTTAGCCTAAGGCCAGCACCTCTGTGACCGCCAGGTCTCTTGCGCTGACCTCGCTACTCACCCCCAGAAGCCCTGCCCCGGCCAAGACCCTTCACTCCCCCGTGTGCAATGGTTAGCTGAGTTTTGTAGTCATGCCTTCCTTGTGGTTTTATAGTTTTGTCATCCAAATGTGCATCCCTAGATGCCATAGTTTTGCCCATCTTTTTTTTTTAAGGTTTATTTTATTTATTTCTCCCCCCTTTCCCCCCGATGTCTGCTCTCTGAGTCTGTTCGCTGCGTGCTGTTCTGTGTCCGTTTGCATTATGCGCCGGCACTGGGAAACTATGTCTCTTTTTTGTTGCATCATCTTGCTGTGTCAGCTCTCTTGTATGTGTGGCGCCACTCCTGGGTGGGCTGCGCTTTTTTCACACGGGATGGCTCTTCTTGCGGGGCGCACTCCTTGCACGCAGGGCTCCCTTATGCAGGGGCGCCCCTGCGTGGCACGGCACTCCTTGCTCGTGGCAGCACTGTGCGTAGGCCAGCTCCACGTGGGGCAGGAGGCCCGCGGTTTGAACCCTGGACCCTCTATATGGTAGGCGGACGCTCTATCTGTTGAGCCATGTCCACTTCCCAGTTTTGCCCACTTTTAAAATTTTTTCCTATATGTATTTTTACTTCTCTTTTAAGCTCCAGATTACCATCCATTCTTTTCTTTCCCTTGTAATTTATCTGTGAAAGAACCTGACCTGTTTGACCTATCGTTTCCCACAGTTAAGTTTTGCTGACTGCATTCTCAAGGTGCAGGTCAGCATGCTTCTCTGCCACCTGAATTTTTTACAAATTGTAGGCTGAGTCCAAAGACTGGATCAGACTCAAGCTCCTTTCTTTGCCCAGCTACGGGGGCCCATGATGTCCTCTTAGCTTTCTTCTGTGGAGTCGTCAGTGCTGATGCGAAAGGTGCCCACACCCGTCAGCTCATTGGGTGGGAAGGGCAGATGGGGTGGTGTGCTGATTCTGTCATTTATTTTCCCTTTATTTATGGAAATTTTACAAAAAAGATTTATTTATTTATTTCCCCCCTTCCCCTCCCCATCCCCCTACCCTGCTGTTTTTTGCTGTCTGTGTCCATTTGCTGTGTGATCTTCTGTATCTATTTCTCTTTTTGGTCATCTCGTTTTTTTCTCCTCTAGGATCCATCAGGATTCGATCCTAGGGACCTCTGACAGAGAGGTTCACTGTTAGCTGCGCCCCCTCAGTTCCTGGTTTCTGCTGCGCTTCGCCTTGACTCTCCCCGTTGTCTCTCTTTTGTTGCATCATCATCTTGCTGTGTGACTCAGTTGTGTGGGCACTGACTCCCTACGTGGGCCCTTGGCTCACTGTGCGGGCTCTGGCTTGCTGTGCAGGCACTGGCTTACCTCGCAGGCACTAGCTCACTGTACAAGCATGTTTTCTCTTCTTTTTCACCGGGAGGTCCCAGGGATTGAACCTGGGTCCTCCTGTATGGTAGGTGGAAACCATATCACTTGAGCCACAACTGCTTCTGGAATTTTTTTTTTAATCCCCCTCCTTGAAGCTTGGTTGCTGTCTGTTCTCTGTGTCCATTCACTGTGTGTTCTTCTGTGTGTCTGTATTTATTTATTTTTTATTCCCCACCCCCCAGTAGCTTGTTTGTTGTTTTTGCTCTCTGGTCCATTTGCTGCGCGCTCTTCTGTTTTTACTTGTCTCCCTTTTTGTTGCATCACTTTGCTGAGTTGGCTCTCAGCAGCGCTTGCGGGCCCGGCGGCGCTCCGCGGCATGCAGGTGAGCCTGCCTTCACAGGAGGCCCCGGGGCACGAACCCAGGGCCTCCCTTATGGGAGACAGGAGCCCAACTGATTGAGCCACAGCCGCTTCCCCTGGAATATTTTGATAAAGAGATAATTCCCTCATCTACCATTTGGTTACCCAGAGATATGCTATGAAAAATCAGGATCAGCCCTTGGTTATTCTGCTTTATTTATCCATTTTCAAGGTCATGGATTAGTTCTCTATCACCCTCCAAAGGTGACCGTTTTTCCCTTTCTTTTTTTTTTTAAACTGTCATTGTGGGCTTGTGGATATAAACATATTTGATGAGTTTCAACCCATCACAAATATTACCATTATTGAAATTCAAATTGTCTCATCTTTGGCGAGTGGGAGCCTCTTCAAGTTCCGAGCTCTTTTGACATGACTCTAGTGGTCTCTGAGAGTTTCTTTGCTCTCTGATAGAACAAGCAATTCTAGACTCATCTTAAACATTTCTTCCCCAGTCCTGAAACCAGCCGTTTCTCCAAAAATCCCTGGTTTCCTTCAATGAGAAACTGTCTTTCAAGACAACAGGCTGGTGCTGGGGCACGTGTTGTTTCTGATGGTCAGCGTTTCTGGGCCTTTTCAGTAGAGCCGGGAGGTATTTTGGTATGTACGCAGGTACGCAGGCAGGTACGCAGGTAGGTAGGTCATCAGGGAGAAGAGCTTACACTTCACATTGGTAGTTCCAGTTCAACACACAGACTGCAGAACTTTTACTCAGCTTTTTCCTGATCACGTCTGAATGCCTGTTCTGCCACACCGAGGAGCTAGTGCTCGAGGACATGGTTGGTAGGATTAGAACATCCCGTCGTTACTCAGTGCTTCATCTCCTGTTATACACACAGCACTAACAGTAGAATAGCATTAGTGCTGCCGCCACCAGTAAAAATTCACTGAAAAAATGAAAACTAGTTTTACGTGCGCCCCATCCTGCCATTGTTTGAGCAGGTGCAACATCTGAGTGGATAGCCGCCCTGTGCTGCCATGTCCCTTGTGGTGCTCACTTCTTCTTATTCCTGCAGGTGCCCGTATGTGGCAGGCTCACCTCCATCCTTATGGCCATGTTTCTCTGGTCTTTCTGGTTGTCTGAAGCTCTTCTCTAGAAGATTCCAGAGGAAGGGCTCATGGGAACACTATTGCTCAAGTTATTGTCTGTCGTTAACACTTTATCTGTGCCCTTTATATTCAGAGGTTGGTTTTTCTGGTTATAAAATTCTTGGCTCATATTTCACTTCCTTGGGTGGCTTTAGATATATTACTGCATTTTCTCGTAGCATAGGGTTGCCAGATCTAGCAAAAGTAAACAAACAGATGTCCCAAAATTGGCTAGAAGAACAAAATTATTTGTTGTTCAGCTGAAATGCAAACTTAACTGAGTGTCCTGTATTTTACCTGCCAACCCTATTCTGGCATAAAGCATTGCTGCCAAAGTCTGGTGATAATCTAATTTTCTCTCCTCTTATATGCAATGTATTTTGTTGATTTTATTTTTGTTTCTACTTTCATTTCTAGATGTCCAGAGGATTTTTCTTTGAAGTCCCGTAATTTTATTCGACTGTCTTGGCATTGGTCATTTTGAGTCGGTGGGTCCATCTTCTCAGGCGCCTTTTAGTGTGTTGAGTTCTAGGATTCATATTCTGGCCCCTTGCTTTGGTTTTCTTCCTGAGGAGCTCGTATTATCTATATGTTCAGTCTTCCTTACCTGTCTTCAATATCTGTCAGTCTCTCCTGACTAGTTTTTAAAATTGTTTTGTCAATTGTAATGAAGGCACCACACCATGCAAAAAGTTAATAATAGGAAAACTGTTGTGTGTGTGTGTGGTGAGGTTGGTATGTGGGAACTTTGTACTTCCCCCATGATTTCCCTGTAAACCCACAACCCCTCCAACAACAACAAAAGATCCAGTGCTATGTTTCTAAAATTTTCTTACACAAATCATTCCAGCTGTACCCATCAGGAGCTCTCTCAGTGTGCTCCATTGTGACATACTCCCATCGTTGTGCTTCCTGGCACTACATGCAGCTCCAGGCCCGTTATGTATATCCCTTGCCCCAGTCCTAGAATCCGCTATTTTTCCAAGATGTTTGGTTCCTTTTATTGGAGAGCGATACTGGAAATCAAGATCTGGGCTTTAGCTGTGCTTCTTTCTGTTTGGTGCTACTGGGTCAGCACTGACCTCTGAGCACACACACATCTGTGAAGACTTCTGCGTGTGTCCCAGTCCTGCGGGAGCGGAACAGCGGTCTGTACGTCTCATCTCCACGCGGGTGGCCAAGCCCCCTCCCCTTGCTCATCTGTCACCTCCTGGCTCCACCACTCGCCAGCCATTTATTTGATCATTCACTTCCAATACGCATGCACAGTGGTTTCAGAATTGTTAAACTGCCTCTGTGGAAACAGCTTCATCAACTGCAGTACCTGCGTGTACAGTTCCTTTTGACTTCAGCACACAGTCTCATTTCAGAAGTTAGCTCAGCCCCTGTCTCTACCCTTCAGTGAAGTTATTTCAACCAACTGTGCTCCTTGTATGGTAGGTTCACTCTGTACCGTAAAGTTCTATGGGTTTTGACAAATGCGTTGTATCGTGTATCTGCAATTATAGTATCATACAGAATAGTTTTCATTGCCCTAAAAAAATCCCCCATGCTTCACTTCTTCAACTCTTTTCCTGAAAACTCCTGAAAACCACTTATTTTTTCACTGTTTCTATAGTTTTGCTTTTTCCAAAATGCTATCTAAATAGAATGATATAATTAGACTGGCTTCTTACTAAACATAGTGGTACGCATTCATCCATTTTTTGGATGGCTTGATAGCTCATTTTTCAAAAAGAATTATTACCTTAAATATTTATTTTCTTTATTAGAGAAGCCGTGGGTTTACAGAACAGTCATATATAAAATACAGGATTCCCATCGCCACCCCGTTAGTAACCATCTGCATCGGTCTAGAACACCTGCTTCAAGTGAGGAAGGCTCGTTTTTATATTGAACTGTTCACTGTAGTCCATGGTTTAGGTTCACTGTTTGTGCCATGGATTAAAAAAAAAAATTCTGCCACCATGAGTCCACTCTAACCTTCCCTCTTTCAGTCGTATTCAGGTGTATATTTTAATGGTGGTGGTTGCATCCCCAGTGTCATGCTGCCATCTTGACTCCTTTTCATCTCTCCGTTTTCAATCGTTTTCTCCTCTGTATCCCGTGAGGCTTTACCCATTGTGCTCACTCCCTCATGTTTCCTTTAGGTTAGTCTTCATTCTGAGATGATATTTTTCTTTTATTTGTAATTTGTTCCTCAGTTCTGTCACCTCATCTCTGTTTTCCTAATTTTGATTTATGCTTTTCTTGCATGTTTTGCTTCATTTCTTCGTGCCTTTCTGCTTGTCTTGAAGTATCAGCTGCAGCTTTGCTTTGTTTTGTGGGCTTGTCTCTCTGGTCTTCTTTCTCACTGTCTGGAGACGACATCCTTATTGTTTTTCTGGTAACTGCTCTGCAGGGGGTTGACGGCAGAGCTGCCCTGTCCCTGTTGTGTGAGGGCCCCGGCCTCGGCCTGCGCTGCGGCCCCTCTGGGGTCCCTCCTGGGGGCTTCCTGACTCTCCCACTGGCCCACCTGCCCCCCGCAGCCCTGCGCACTGGTTTGCAGTCCCCGGGACCCCGTCCACCTGGCACAGCTGCGGATGCCACCCACGGAGGGGCACTGGTTCTGCACGTCCCCACGGCCTCCCTCCCACCGCCCCTCCCCCCATGGGGTGCCCACCCCCCGCCCCCCGCCCGGCCAGCTCCTTGCCCGGCTCCTCCCGGGCGCCCGCCCGCTGTTGCTCCTCCTCAGCCTCCCGGTGCTCCCTTCACAGCAGAGCCCTGCCTCGGGTCACTTCCCACTGCCCAGCTGCTTTTCCATCTCCGTGGGGCCCACGCCCCGGCGGCTGTGCTGGGCCGCGTCCTCAGCATGGGGAGGGCTGGCCGCTGTCTCCACATGAGCTCGAGCCTGGGGGTACACGTGGGAAAGGGGACCCTGCTGGAGACCGGGGTGGGGGGTGGTTTGAACCTCAGGGGCAGGGAATTGGGGTGATCTCATTCTGGGTCCGTGCCCGCCCCGGGCCTCCTCTGCTGGGAGGGCCTGCTCTGCCCATGCCCGGTGCTGCACCTGGCTCCATCCCTCAGCCCCGTCCTCCTGCTGGGAACCGTGAACCCCTCCTGAGTGTTCACAAAGCACGCCTGGTAAGGAGCCGCGTGGAGCGGACCCCTGCGTGGCCCGCCTGGCGCTGCGGACTCGCCCGTTGTCGTCTGACAGCCGAGCAGCCAGTCTAGCCTGCTTCCTGCGTGCCCCACTCGTGCCCAGCGCATCTTCCGCAGCGGAGCCGGCTGCTGCTGCTGCAGGACAGTTTGTCCGTGCCCTGCGAGCTCCATCCGATTGCCTGTCACCAGGAATGTCCACTCGGGCTGTGGCCAGGCTGGGGTTCTGAGTGGGGGGGCTTCCTGGCCGGGCATGCCCCCGGCTCCAGGGCCAGTCACTCGCCTGCTTGCAGGCTTACCTGGCGGCCACGCCCCCTGCCCGTCGACGCAGCCCTTGCCCTGCGTGGGGGCCGCTGGGGCGTCTCTCAGAGCTTCTGGGCATCTACATTTTCCTATGGACAGTCTGCCGCTCTCTCAGCCCCTCGCTGGGACTCTGGGGGCATGTGGGCCGGGCGCTGTGCCACCCCATGGCCACCCTCTCAGCCCGCTTCGTGCTGTCTCCAGTGGACAGGCGTTCTGAACTCACTGCGGTACTTTCTCTCAGCTTTTCCTCGAGGGGTAGTTTTTTGTGTGTCTCGCCTGAATACAGGTTGGGAAGATAGCCTTGCGTGTAATTGTGTAAAAGGCTCATGGTTTTGTCTCGCGCTTAGGTCTGTCCTGTAGCTTCCTGGCACTTACAGTGCGCGTCGCCTTGCCATTCTGTGTTCCCTGCATGAGCCCGGCTCAGCTCTCCTGGACGGGCTCAGCCACCCCCAGCTCCACGGCTCTTCTGCGGCATTGGGACGGTGACCCTCCCTCCCTCCGAGGCGTCAGAGGTGCACTCAGGCTGCCTAATCCAGAGCGGCCCAGGGCCCTCCTCGGCACACTTGGCTTTTATTTTTCCTAACCGCTGCCACTTCTAAAATTGACTTTTTTGTCCCCATTTAAAAATCAGGAAATGGAGGGTTATGAAGGTGGTTCTGAGAGTGAGCGCCTAGGTCCCCTGGCACCATGTGGGGCCCCACCCCAGACCCGCTGGCTGCCCTTGGGTGGCCGTGCTGTCCTGAGCTGCTGGGTGGCTCTGGTGCTGTGGGCTCTGGGGCCCACAGAGGAACTGCCCCGGTGTTTGAGCCTCAAGCCCACGCTTTCACACACTGCCTGTTAGCTTTCTCATTAGGAAAGATCATGTTATTTGAGGAAAAAACAACCCTTGTCCCCTGGAGCTCAGCAAGTGGCTTTTGCTCTGGCCCTGCCCTCGTCCCCACTGGAGCCCACGGTGAGGCCAGGCTGTGCGGAAGCAGCCGTGGCCCCCCAGTGGGTGGTGTCCTCCAGCCCTCGGCCTCCCCTTCGGTCTGGGGGAGACTGAGCCTCCTCGTTGGTTTCTTGCAGCTGCTCAGATGGAAGTCAAGAAGCCCTTTATCCTCTCTTCCATGAGGCTTCCTCTCCTGGACACCAACAACAAGGTAATTAGACTGGGCCGGTGCACGCCAGCGCCCGCTCCCCAAAGCCACGCGAGCGCGGCCCGCTGGAAGGGCTCACGGAGCCTGGGGGACGTACTCGAGGCCAGGTTCAGTGAGCGGAGGAAGACTGACGTCAGCCGGGGAAGGGACGCAGGCAGAGCCAGGCAGGCGGCCTCCCCGCGTCAGGGCGGCAGCAACAGGCGGCCACCCCCTCGGAGGAGCCACGCAGGGGAGCTCGCCCGAGCCTCGGCAGCGGGGTTTGCGGCAGGGTCCCGTGGGGTGATGGGCCAAGGCCAAGCTGGCCCAGCGTGGCCCCGAGCCTGTCCAGCCTAGCTGCATCACCAAGCGCTCTCAGCAGGCCCAGCCTCCCGTTAGTTGCGCTGTTAGCACAGACTGTGGCGCGGCTCAGCCCCGGGTAGACGTGGGCGCTGTTAGCAGGCAGCACAGCCCAGGGGCTCAGGGCCGGGGCTCAGGGCCTGAGGCAAGACCAGTCCTTCACCGTTCACCAAGCTGCCCAGGGACCGTGGCCAGTCACCCGTGGCCAGCCCAGAAGCTGCTCGCCCTCCTGGCCCTCGGGCTGCTCTAGCCTCCGCAGCGGTGCTGGCGTCCACGGTCCTGCCTGCTCGTCAGAACTGTCTGCGAGAGTCTTGTCACATTTCCCCAGAAGCTTCTGAAATGGACCCTCGTCCGTGACAGTCACGTCAGCTCCAGTGCCCCAGACACGAGCCACAGAATCTCACGTTCCCTGATGTTGTATCCTGAAATACCCCGAAACGGTCTGTGGGTCCGCACAGAGCCCAAGCTGTGACGCCAGCCACCTTGAGCCCCGAGAGCCCCCTGAGCCCTGACACCTGCGCTGCTCGCCCAGGCGGCACCGCCGGGCAGTGGGGACAGCAGCATCCTGAGCGCCGGCCTCGGGGCCTCGCTGGAGCAGGGCCGAATGACTCGTGCTCTGGAGGAGGCGGGGGGGAGGTCCAAGGGGAGCAGAAGACCACGGCAGGATCAGGCCCGAGCTGGCTCCCGAGTGCCAGAGGCCCTGCTGGCAGCGTCAGTCCGGGGAGAGCAGCTGTTTGTGGCCCCAGCTCACCTCCGACCCGGGCGGAGCTGCCCAGGCTCCTCAGACCAGGGGCCTCCCTCTGCAGGGTGAGCAGAGCCGTGGCCCCGGGCTGTGGGGGCATGGCACGAGCAGGCCCTGCTCAGGGACAGCAGCCCCAGTGGCCCGCACCAAGGAGGAGCCTGGGTGGGGGCGACGGCCCATTCAGAGCCAGGGGACCCGGGGAGAGTGCTCGGGAGGGAGGGTGTGGGGGTCCAGGAGGCACGGCGGCAGGGCTGTCGGGACTTCAGAGCTGCTGGAATGGAGTCGGCCTGAGGCTTGGTTGGGCAGTCAGAGGAAGGGACCTCGTGGGGTCCAAGAGGCACATCCTGAGACACCTGAGCACGTCCAGAGGCTCCTGAGAGGCTGCCATGGAGGAGGGAGCTGGGGGAGCTGCTGTAGCCAAGGGACTGTGAGGGAGATACATGAGGGTGTGGGTGGGGTGCAGCGTTGGGCATAGGCATGGGTGCAGGTATGGGTGCAGGAGCAGGCGTAGGCACGGATGCAGTGGTGGGCGAGGCATGGGTGCAGGTGTGGGTGCAGTGGTGGGCATAGGCATGGGTGCAGTGGTGGGCATAGGCATGCATGTGTGGTGCAGGAGCGGGTGTAGGCATGGGTGCAGGTGTGGGTGCAGTGGTGGGCGAGGCACGGGTGCAGGTGTGGGTGTAGATGCGAATATGGGTACAGGTGCGGGCACGTGTGCAGCATGGTTATGAGTGCAGAAGTGAGTGAGTTCCTGCCCCCCCGCCTGGGCATCGTGACGCCCTCTGAGCTCCTGCCTCTAGTCCCCTTCCTTTTTTTTTTTTAAAAAGATCCTTTTAAGACCCTTTTTTTTAAAAAAAAAAAAAATTATTTATTTATTTAATTCCCCTCCCCCGGTTGTCTGTTTTCTGTGTCTATTTGCTGCGTCTTGTTTCTTTGTCCGCTTCTGTTGTTGTCAGCGGCACGGGAAGTGTGTGCAGCACCATTCCTGGGCAGGCTGCACTTTCTTTCACGCTGGGTGGCTCTCCTTATGGGGCACACTCCTAGCACATGGGGCTCCCCTACGCGGGGGACACCCCTGCGTGGCAGGGCACTCCTTGCGCGCATCAGCACTGCGCATGGGCCAGCTGCACACGGGTCAAGGAGGCCCGGGGCTTGAACCGCGGACCTCCCATGTGGTAGGCGGACGCCCTAACCACTGGGCCACGTCCGCTTCCCTAGTGCCCTTCCTGATGTCTCTTTGGTCCTGGGCAGGTGAAGCGGGCCGTGGTGCAGGTGATCAGCGCCATGGCCCACCACGGCTACCTGGAGCAGCCTGGAGGCAAGGTGATGGTGGAGTACATCGTGCAGCAGTGTGCGCTGGGCCCCGAGCTAGAGGTAAGGGAGGGCCGCCCTGCCTCCTTGGAGCTGGGACCCACGTGCGCCTGGCCGCTGCTGGGCACTGATCCGGGAGGCGAGGGGCTTCCTCTGGTCCCCTGTTGAGGTCTTGGCCACCCAGGGGTCCTGGTGCCGTGGGTTAGCTCTAAGGGGCCGAGAGCAAAGGAGAGGAACCTTGTTCTTTTTGGGGTTTTCCATGTCGAAAGTCACTAAACAAATGCCAATTTTTTCTTGAAAGGAGAGCAAGTTAGAATGTGATGCAAATAACCCAAGTGATTAGGTGACCGCGTGAGCACAGAATAAACCTGCCAGTTCACTAGTCCAGTGTATCTGTCCCTGTGGTACCCACTGCACCCCCAAACCAAGCATTCACGGCATGGCAGCGCAGTTCCACGAGAGTGGGTACGGAGAGTTTACCTGTCATTTAATAAGAGGAGAATTTCTTGAGCATAAGCCTTTTATAAGGAAGTCAGCTTGGTGCTTTTTTCCTGGAGGCCTCTGAAGGTGGGGTCTTCATTGGGCCTGTTTAGACGCTGGCGTCCTTGTGGCAGTTTTGTAGGTTGTTAGTCATGAACTGACTGCCTTTGTCTGCTGGCCAGCGTTGTGTGGACTGATGGTCTTTTAATACTAGTACACTTTAGTAGACCCCTGGGCAGGAAGTTAGTGAACTCCTAGGATAAAGAGGACGCTGCGATGATGTCTGCCCCATGTTTGGGGTGATGTCCTCGTGCCCTGTCAGACCCCTTGCTCAGCACAGGCTGGGCCACCCATGTCAGGAGCTGGAGGGACTGGGCACTGGGGTTCCAAGGTAAAGGGGGATGTGGGGTGCACTCTGGGGTGTTGGCTTGACTCACTGCCTCCCAGTGTGCACGGCGAGGCCCTCTGTGCGCCTACGAGTGTGTTGGACTTTGGGGCCTGCATGTCCCATGTGGGCCCGGTCAGCAGGCCAGAGCACGCTGTAAGTCTGAGGAGGCGCACAGGGAGTGCGGAGTGACTGACAGCCAGCTGGGTGCAGAGGCGCTGGAGGAGGGAACGGGGCCACAGCAGCTCACTGGGAATCAGAGTCCCCTGCATGTTTCTTTTCAAAACCCCCTTTACACTCATGCTTGCTTTTTTTTTTTTTAAACTTGCATTGTGATAAAATATGTACAACATTAAATTTTAATTTAATTTTAACCACTTTCAAGTGTACACTTCAGTGGTATTAATTACACTCACTATGTTGTGCTCCTATCAGTACCAACCCTTTAATGTTCTTTGAGAAATGTAAAGATTAGAATTATTACTATTATTGTTGAATTGCTAATTTGCCATTTTGTATGCACTTATTTTTCCCCAAACTTTCTTTTAAAGTTAGATTTACTGAAGTGTAATTTACATATGTAAGCTTATCTTTTTAACCGTACACTTAGGTGCTTCTTGAAAAGCTCGTGTGGTCTTCTAGCACCATGTCAGGATATAGAAGATTCCATTAACCACAGACTCCCCCTTGCCTCTTAGTTCCTGGCATCTATGATTTGTTTTCTGTCCCTGTAGTTTGCCTTTTCCAGAATGTCATATAAAGAGAATTGTACAGTAGGTAGTCTTCTGAGTCCGAGTTCTGCTGTTAGAATGCACCTGAGGTTCATCCACATTGTAACGTATCCATAGTTTGCTCCTTTTTCCTGCTGAGCAGTGTGCCACTGCATGGACACCGAAGCTCGTTTATCCATTCAAAATAGTGGAAGTGCATTTACCTTGTTTCCAGTTTGGCAATTATGAATAAAGCCATTGTGAACATTTTGATACAGGTTTTCATAAGAAAAACATTTTTGTTTCCTTGGGTAAATATAAATACCCAGGAGGGGGATGCTGTAACAAATGGAAAATACATGTTTAACTTCAGAAGAAACTTCCAGACTGTTTTCCAAAGAAGGAAAGTGGCAAAAGGCAACTCTACAAGTGCAATGTTTCTGCCGAGGAAAGCTCGTTAGAGGTTCCGAGTGCCCGGCGTTTTTGGGGAGGCTGGTTACATGGGCATGCGTCACCAGCCGTGACCTCCAAACTTCAGACTCCCAGAAGAAAAGCAGGAGCTCAGTGCTCAGGGAGCCTGAACAGTCTTACCACTCAGGCAAGGTTGCCAAAGCCACGCTCCAGACACCGGGCAGCTCGGCCTGCAGGCAGACTCCTGCAGATGAAGGCAGCTGGGCCGGCTCTTTCCTTCCTACACATTGTCTTTCAATACCTTTTTCCTTTCGTCTATATTTTTTTAATTTATGGGCATAAAATTGTACATAATATTCCCTTGTTGACCTTCTTGTGCTTGTAGGATCTGTGGTAAATCTCCTCTTTCATAACAGATACTGATAATTTGTGCCTTCTCTCTTTTTTCCTTGATCAGTTTTGCTAGAAGTTTATCAATTTTATTGATCTTTTCAAATAATTGGGATTTGGTTTTCTTGATTTTTTTCTATTTTTATTTTTAATCTCACTGACTTCTGTTATTATTTCCTTTCTTCTGCTTGCTTTGGGTTTAATATGCTCTTTTTCCACTTTATTTCTGTGGAAGCTTGGAACACTGAGTGAGTGAGACCTTTCTTCATTTCTAACAAACATTTAATGCTGTAAGTTTGCCTCTAGGCACTGCTTCAGCTGCATTCCACAGATATTGTTATATTGTGTTTTCACTTTTATTCAATTCAGAATATGTTCTAATTTTCCTTGTGATTTCCTTTGTGACCTATGGGGTATTTAGATGTGTGTAGTTTAATTTCCAAATATTTGGGAGATTTTGTTGATGTCTTTCTATTATAGTTTTCCAGTTAAATTCCATTTTGGTCGGAGAACTTTGTATGATTTCAACCCTTTTAAATTTTCGAGGCTGTTCTATGGCTCAGAATTTGGTTAATTTGATGGAAGTTCCACACGCGCTTGAGAAGAGTATATTCTGCTGCTGCATGGCGTGTCTGTAGGTATCACTGGACTTGGTTTGTCGGGTACATTGTTTGGTTCCATTTCCTGGCAGATTTTCTGGCTCCTTTTTCTCTCAGTCACTGAGAGAGGTCTTTTTTTTTTTTTTTTTTTTTTTTTGCGAGTTAACTATTTTTTTTTTTGTCTTTATTTATTTTTTTAATGTTATATTCAAAAAATGTGAGGTCTCCATATTTCCCCCACCCCCCCATCCCACTCCTCCCCCCATAACAACAACCTCCTCCATCATCATGAGACATTCATTGCACTTGGTGAATACATCTCTGAGCACTGCTGCACCTCATGGTCAATGATCCATATCATAGCCCACACTCTCCCACGTTCCACCCAGTGGGCCATGGGAGGACATACAAAGTCCGGTAACTGTCCCTGCAGCACCACCCAGGACAACTCCAACCCCCGAAAACGCCCCCACATCACATCTCTTCCTCCCATTCCCTACCCCCAGCAGCCACCATGGCCACTTTCTCCACTCCAATGCCACATTTTCTTCGATTACTAATCACAATAGTTCATGAATAGAATATCAGTAAGTCCACTCTAATCCATACTCTATTCCTCCATCCTGTGGACCCTGGAATGGTTGTGTCCACTCCACATCTATATCAAGAGGGGGCTTAGATTCCACATGGATGCTGGGTGCAATTCTCCTGCTTGCAGTTTTAGGCACTCTTGGCTCCCTGGTGTGGTGGTTGACCTTCCTCACCTCCATGTTAGCTGAGTGGGGTAAGTCCAATAAACCAGAGTGTAGGAGTTGCAAGTCTGTTGAGGCTCAGGGCCTGGCTATCACATGGTCAGTCCAGAGATTCAGGTCCCCTGGGTATACACTAAACCCCAGCACCAACTACAGATCTGGTAAAAGTAACAGGAGAGGCTTGTGGACAAAGATCACATCTGAGTCCAGCTCCATCACATAGAAACACAAACTCCAAAGTAGGGCCAACTGACATGGCACTGAACTCCATCTGCCATGACTGTAGAACCTGTGGGTCTCTGCAGCCCTCAGAAGAACCAATACCTGGGGTTGCATCTACTTTATCTGTCTCTGGGACTCTGCTCAGTTGTGCATAAGGGATACCCCTCTGATAACCTCCCGGCTCTTTTTGGAGACTCATAGCCATATAAACTCATTTGTCCTTTCCATTTCCCCCTTTTATTCAGGTCAAAAAGCATTTTTAACTCCTGGTATTACATGTAGACTGAGATATTCCACTGGTCTGAGTTGACCCTTTTATTCAAGGTCATTTTCTAGTTACATCATCAGCTGGTACTTGGTAGTAATCCCTCAGAGCCAGGGAGGCTCATCCCTGGGAGTCATGTCCCACGTTGGGGGAAGGCAACGAATTTACATGCTGAGTTTGGCTTTGAGACTGGCCACATTTGAGCAACACGGAGGCTCTCAGGAGGTAACTCTTAGGCACCCTGCAGCTCTAGGCCTTGTTCTTATTTCAGGTGCACAGGCTTACAAGCATAGTCGTTAGTATCAAGGGCTCATTAATGGACCTTCCTTCTTTTTTGGTCTTTGCCATTGCACTTGGGGGATTGTTGCTGTTCCTTTAGGGACTGTGATAGAGCTCCCCTGGCTAGGAACTCAGCACTCCCTCAGTTGTTGTTTTTAATTGTAACCACTATGAAAATATCCAAACATTTTTATGTACCCTGGATAAATGCCCTGGAGAACTCCCTGCCAACCATGTGTCCCCTGTCAATAACATCCCACACCAGTGTTCCTCCACTGCCATTGTTGAACCTCTCTGTGATCCAAAACTTCTTCAAAAATGAAGCCCAATATTGCCAGGTTCCATTAATAGTAAAATGGAATGTAGTGATGAGTTTAAAGGTTAGATATAGAATACATATTGATTTAGAAAAATTAAGGTAAAAATAAATTGGGATATCAAAAAATTAAAAAATGCAAAAGCTTTGTTTTTGATGTTTTGCCTTCCATCACTGTAATAAGTATTGCCCTGTATGCAAATTGGCCAGGTAACTTCTTCCGTCTTTTCTTCAGTGTCTATGTTCTTTCTTTTTCTTTTTTCTTTTTTCCTAATTATTCAGCTTATCTTCACAAAAGATTTAGATCACGATAATTCATATATACAATATACAGTATTCCTACATATCCAACATAAAACCCTTTTCCCTTCCACAGCAATAATCTTTTTACATGTTCATACTATATTTACTGAAACTGATGTACAGATATTGACACAATAGCTTTCAAACAAGGTAACATTTGGGTTTACATTGTGGTTTATATTTTAGACTATACAATTTTCTAAATTTTTAGTTATCTTATGTTTTACATTATGATTTACATTTTAGTTTATCAGCCCCTATACATTTTTGGTGTGATTTAACATGTCTTATATCCATCCTTGCGTACTCTTGTGGAATACTTCTATTGCCCACACAGTTACATTGATTCCACCTATTCAATACCTCTTTCCCCCTCCCCTCAGGGCCCACAGTGACAGTCAATCTTCATTGCTTAATGGACCCTTTTTTTTAAATACTTTTTTTGTTTTGTTTTCTTTTTTTTAAGATTTATTTTTTATTTCTCCCCCCCCATTGTCTGCTCTCTGTGTCCATTCCTTGTGTGTTCTTCTGTGTCTGTTTTTATTCTTGTCAGTGGCACCAGAATCTGTGTCTGTTTTTGTTGAGTCATCTTGCTGCATCAGCTCTCCGTGTGTGCGGCGCCACTCCTGGGCAGGCTGCACTTTTTCCACGCTGGGCGGCTCTCCTTACGGGGCGCACTCCTTGTGTGTGGGGCTCCCCTATGCAGGGGACACCCCTGCGTGGCACGGCACTCCTTGCACCCATCAGCACTGTGTGTGGGCCAGCTCATCACACGGGTCAGGAGGCCCTGGGTCTGAGCTGCGGACCTCCCATGTGGTAGGCGGCCGCTCTATCCATTGAGCCAAATCCACTTCCCTTGCCCGTTGTGTTTTGCTCATTGTCTGCTCGTTGTTTTTGCCCGGTGTCTGCTTGTTGTTTGTCTTCTTTAGGAGGCACTAGGAACCAAACCATTGTGGGAGGCAGGCACTCAACTGCTTGAGCTACATCTTTTCCCCTCATTCCTCATTTTAGTTTTTTGTGTTCTCACTCACTCTCTGTATTCTGACTAAAGGTTTGTCATTTTAATTGCTCTTTTCCAAAAGCCAACTTTTGGTTTTGTTGATCCTATTATTTTTCTATTTCCATTTCATCTACCTCTGCTCTAATCTTTTTTTAAAGCAGTTTTATTCACAAACTATACAATCCATTCAAGGTGTACAGTCAGTGGCTCTCAATGTAATCTGTTGTGCTTGCATACTCACAATCAATTTTAAAACATTTTCATTGCTCCAAAAAGAAAGTCCCCATATCCTTTACACTCCCCTATTATTGACACTTAACATTGGTGTGGTAGCTTTGTTAAAATTAGTAGAAGAATATTTAAATATTACAGTTGACTATGGTCCATCATGTGCATTAGGAGTATTTTTTCCAATATACCCCCCTATTATTAACTCCTTGTAATATAGCAGCATACATTTGTTCTAGTTAATGGAAGAACATTCTTACATTTGTACTATTAACCACATTCATCGTCTACCGCAGGGTTCTTATACAGTCCTATGTTTCATCCTCTAGCTTTCCTTCTAGTGACATACATGGCCACAGACTTCCCCTTTCAACCATAACCACACACACGATTCAGTGCTGTCAATTAGACTCACAGTAATGTGCTACCATCACCTCTATCCATTTCCAAACATTTACAATCAATTATTAAAAATTCTGCACAAATTAAACATCACTTCTCCATTCTCACCCTCAGTATATCTTCTGGTAACCTATATTCTAGATATTAATGCCATGAGTTTGCTCATTATATTTAGTTCACATTAGGGAGATCATACAATATTTGTCCTTTTGTGTCTGGCTTATTTCACGTGACGTAATGTTACAGGTCCATCCATGTTGTCACATGCATCAGGACTTCATTTCTTCTTACAGCTGTATGATATTCCTGTGTATGTATACACCACACTTTGTCTATCCATTCTTCAGTTGATGGGCACTTGGGTTGCTTCCATCCTTTGGCAATTGTGAATAATTCCACTATGAACATCGGTGTGCAAATGTCTGTTCAAGCCCCTGCTTTCAGGTCTTCTGAGTGTATACCCAGCAGTGGGATTGCTGGATCATACAGCAGTTCAATACTTAGTTTCTTGAGGGACTGCTGAACTGCCCTCCACAGTGGCTGCACCATTTTACACTCCACCAGCAGCAAGTGAGTGTTCCTGTTTCTCTACATTCTCTCCAGTACTTGAAGTTTTATGTTTGCTTAATAGTGGTCATTCTACTACGTATAAATGATAACCAATTATGGTTCGTTTTGATTTGCATTTTCCCAATAGCTTGTGAAGTTGAGCACATTTTATTTTTTTATTTTATTTTATTTTTTTTAAAGATTTATTTATTTATTTAATTTCCCCCTCTCCCCTGGTTGTCTGTTCTTTGTGTCTATTTGCTGCGTCTTGTTTCTTTGTCCGCTTCTGTTGTCGTCAGCGGCACGGGAAGTGTGGGCAGCGCCATTCCTGGGCAGGTTGTACTTTCTTTTCGCGCTGGGCGGCTTTCCTCATGGGCGCACTCCTTGCGCGTGGGGCTCCCCCACGCGGGGGACACCCCTGCGTGGCACGGCACTCCCTGCACGCATCAGCGCTGCGCATGGCCAGCTCCACACGGGTCAAGGAGGCCCGGGGTTTGAACCGCGGACCTCCCATATGGTAGACGACGCCCTAACCACTGGGCCAAAGTCCGTTTCCCTGAAGTTGAGCACATTTTAACGGGCCTTTTAGCCATTTGTATTTCCTCCTTGGAAAAATGTCAATTCAAGTCTTTTGCCTATTTTTTAATTGGGTTGTTTGTCTTTTTATTGTTGAGTTGTAGGATTCCTTTATATATTCTGGATATTAAACCCTTTTCGGATATGTGGTTTCGACATATTTTCTCCCATTGAGTAGGGTGCCTTTTCCCCTTTTTGAAAAAGCTCTTTGAAACACAAAAGTGTTCAATTTTGAGGAGGTCCGGTTTATTTTTTATTGTTGCTCATGCTTT
Source organism: Dasypus novemcinctus (assembly GCF_030445035.2). Lineage (NCBI taxonomy): Eukaryota > Metazoa > Chordata > Mammalia > Cingulata > Dasypodidae > Dasypus > Dasypus novemcinctus. The sequence goes on from NC_080686.1 coordinate 109,008,932, forward strand.
GAGTATAAGGTCTAAGAAACTACTGCCTAGGTGGCGGACTTGGCCCAGTGTTTAGGGCGTCCGCCTGCCACATGGGAGGTCCGTGGTTCAAACCCCGGGCCTCCTTGACCCGTGTGGAGCTGGCCCATGCGCAGTGCTGATGTGCGCAAGGAGTGCCCTGCCACACAGGGGTGTCCCCTGCGTAGGAGCGCCCCATGCGCAAGGAGTGCGGCCTGTAAGGAGAGCCGCCCAGAGCGAAAGAAAGTGCAGCCTGCCCAGGAATGGCGCCGCACACACGGAGAGCTGACATAACAAGATGACACAACAAAAAGAAACAGATTCCCGTGCCTCTGACAACAGACGCAGACAAAGAAGACGCAGCAAACAGACACAGAGAACAGACAACCGGGGTGGTGGGGGGGGGGGGAGGGGAGAGAAATAAATAAATCTTTAAAAAAAAAAAAAGAAAGAAACAACTGCCTATCACCAAATCTTGAATATGCTTCCCTATATTTTCTTCCAAGATTTTATGGTCCTGGCTCTTGTATTTAGGTCTTTAATCCATTTTGAGTTAATTTTTGTATAAGGTGTAAGGTAGGTCTTCTTTCATTTGTTTGGATATCCAGTTCTCCCAGCACCATTTGTTGAAGAGACAGTTCCTGTCCCAATTGAGTGGACTTGGCAGCCCTGTCAAATATCAATTGTCCGTAGGTGTGAGGATCTATTTCTGAACATACTGGTCAATTTCATTGATCAATATGTCTGTCTTGATGCCAGTATCATGCTGTTTTGACCACTGTAGCTTTGCAATATGCTTTAAAGTCAGGAAATGTGATTCCTTTGACTTTTTTCTTTTTTTTCAAGATGGCTTTGACTATTTGGTGCCCCTTACCCTTCCAAATAAATTTGATAGATGACTTTTCCATTTCTGCAAAGAAGGCTGTTACAATTTGGGGATTGCATTGAATCTATAAGTCAATTTGGGTAGAATTGACATCTTAACAATATTTAGTCTTCCAATCCATGAACATGGAATGTCCTTCCATTTATCTAGGTCTTTGATTTCTGGTAACAATGTTTTGTAGTTTTCTGAACACAAGTCCTTTACATCCTTGGTTAAATTTATTCCTAGATATTTGATTCTTTTAGTTGCAATTAAAAACTGATTTTTTTTCTTGATTACGCCTCAGTTTGCTCATTACTAGTGCATAGAAACACTGCTGATTTTTGAGTGTCAATCTTGTATCCCGTTGCTTTGCCTAACTTGTTCCTTGGCTCTAGAGGTTTTTTTCATATATTTTGGGGGACTTTCTCAATATAGGGCTGTCATCTGTAAATAGTGAAAGTTTTATTTGTACCTTTCCAATTTGGATGGCTTTTGTTACTTTTTCTTGTCTAATTGCTCTAGCTATAACTTCTAGTACAATATTGAATAACAATGGTGACAGTAGGCATCCTTGTCTTATTCCCAATCTTAGATGGAAAGCTTTCAGTTTTTCCCCATTGAGTACAATGTTAGCTGTGGGTTTTTCATATAAGCCTTTTATCATGTTGAGGAAATATCCTTCTAGTCCTATCTTCCGAAGTGTTTTTATCAAGAACGAATGCTGGATTTTGTCAAATGCCTTTTCTGTACCAATCAAGATGATTATGTGGTTTTTCCCCTTCCATTTGTTAATGAGTGTTGTGTTACATTAACTGATTTTCTTGTGTTCAACCACTCTTGCATACCTGGAATACAACCCCATTTGATTATGTTGTATAATTCTTTTAATGTGCTGTTGGATTCAATTTTCAAATATTTTGTTGAGGATTTTTACATCATATTTATTAAAAATATTGGTCTGTAATATCCTTTTCTTGTATCTTTACCTGGCTTTGGTACTGGGGAGATGTTGGCTTCCTAGAATGAGTTAGGTTGTGTTCCTTCCTTTTCAGTTTTTTTAGAAAAGTTTAAATTTTCTGGGATTTATTCTTCTTGGAATGATTGGTGGAATTCACCCACGAAGCCATCTGGGATTAATTCTTCTTGGGATTAATTCATCTGGGATTAATTTCTGGGATTAATTCTTCTTGGAATGATTGGTGGAATTCACCCCCGAAGCCATCTGGTCCTGGATTTTTCTTTTTTGGGAAATTTTTGATGACTGATTCAATCTTCTTTCTTATGATTTGTTTGTTGAGTTCTTGTTTCTTCCAGAATCAGCATAGTTTGTGTTTCTAGGAAATTGTCCATTTCATTGAAGTTGCCTAATTTGTTATCATACAGTTGTTCATATTATCTTCTTCTGATCTTTTTTATTTTGTGGGAACAGGAGTATGTCCCCCCTCTCATTTCTGATTTTATTTATTTGCATCTTCTTCCTTTTTTCTTTGTCAATCTAGCTAAGAGTTTGTCAATTTTATTGATATTTTCAAAGAACCAACTTTTGGTTTTGTCAATTCTCTCTCTCTCTCTCTTTTTTTTTTTGTCATTTTTCCCCCCTCAATTTCATTTATTTCTGCTCTAATCTTTGTTATTTCTTTCCTTCTACTTGCTTTGGGGTTAGTTTGCTGTTCTTTTTCTAATTCCTGCAGGTGTGCCAATAGGTCTTTGACTTTAGCTTTTTCTTCCTTTTTAATGTAGGTGTTTAGGGCTATAAATTTTCCTCTCAACACTGCCTTTGCTGCATCTCATAAGTTTTGATAAGTTGTGTTCTTGTTTTCATTCTTCTCGAGATATTTACTGATTTCTATTGCTGTTTCTTCTTTGGCCCACTGATTGTTTAAAAGTGTGTTGTTTGACCTCCTTATATTTGTGAATTTTCCAGTTCTCCACCTACTGTTGATTTCTAGCTTTATTCCATTGTGGTCCTAGAAGATCCTTTGTAGGATTTCAATATTTTTACATTTATTAAGATTTGATTTGTGAATTAACTGATGGTCTATCCTTGGAAATGTTCTATGTACACTTGAGAATAATGTGTATTTGCTATTGTTGGGTAGACTGTTCTATATATGTCATTAGTTCTAATTGGTTAATAGTGTTCAAGTCCTCTAGTTTCTTACTGAGTTTCTGTTTTGCTCTATCAATTACTGGTATATTGAATTCTCCAGTTATTATTGTAGAACTATCTCTCCTTTCAGTTCTGTCATTTTTTGTTTTCATATATTTTGGGGCTCTGTTGTAAGGTTTATGTTTATAATCTTTATATATTTTTGCTGGACTGAATCTTTTATCAACAAATAATATCCTCCTTTGTCTCTTGTAATCTTTTTTTTCCCAAATATTTGCACCATTTTATATTTTCCCCAGCAATATATAATTACAATTTCTTCACATCCTCTCCAACAGTTGTTGCTATCTGCCTTTTTAATTACAGCCATCCTAGTGGGTGGGAAGTGGTATCTCATTGTGGTTTTGATTTGCATTTCCCTGATGGCTAATGATATTGAGTATTTTTTCATGTCCCTCCTGACCATTTTCATATCTTCTTTGAAGAAATGGCTATTCAGATCTTTTGCACACTTTTTAATTGGTTTGCTTATCTTGTTATTATTGAATTGTAAGGGATCTTTAAACATTGTATGTAAAAGCCTCTTATCAGATACATGGTTTTCAAAAATCTCCCATTCATGGGGGCTTTTTTTTTTAAATTTACACTTTTTTAATGTTTTTTGGGACAGAAATATTTTTAATTTTGATGATGTCCAATGTATGTATTTTCCCTTTTATTTTATTATTATTTACTTATTTATATATTTATTTCTCTCCCCTTCCTCCCCCAGCCCGGTTGTCAGTTCTCTGTGTCTATTTGCTGCGTCGTCTTCTTTGTCCACTTGTGTTGTCGTCAGCGGCACAGGAATCTCTGTTTCTTTTTGTTGAGTCATCTTGCTGTGTCAGCTCTCCATGTGGGTGGCGCCATTCCTGGGCAGGCTGCACTTTCTTTCGCGCTGGGCGGCTCTCCTTATGGGGCGCACTCCTTGCGCATGGGGCTCCCCTACGCGGGGGATACCCCTGCGTGGCAGGGCACTCCTTGCTCACATCAGCACTGCGCATGGGCCAGCTCCACACGGGTCAAGGAGGCCCAGGGTTTGAACCGCGGACCTCCCATGTGGTAGGTGGACGCCCTAACCACTGGGCCAAGTCTGCTTCCCTATTTTCCCTTTCATTACTTGTACTTTTGGTATCATATTTTAGAAAACATTGCCCAATCCAAAGATCGTAAGGATTTTTGCCTGCGTTTTCTTTCAAGAGTTTTGTAGTTTCAACTCTTACATTTAACTCAATGGTCCATTCTGAGTTAATTTTTGTGAATGGTGGTTCTTTTGCATGTGGCTGTCCAGTGACCCCAGCACCATTTGTTGAAGAGACTGCTTGCCCCCACTGAATTTTCTTGGCACTCTTGTCAAAAATCAGTGGACTGTGAGTGAGGACTTGCTTCAGGGCTCACTGTTCTGGCCGTCGGTCCATACTTCTGTCCTTACGGCAGCACCACACTGTCTTCGCTATGGTCGCTTTGTAGTTAGCTTGGAAATTGGGAAGTGGGAGTCCTTCAGGTGTGCTCTTCATTTGCAGAGAGCTTCGCCTTTTCTAGGTCGCTCGCAGTGCCATGTGAATTCGGCAAATATCCAGTGGGGTTTTGATTGGGATTTTATTGAATGTGTAGCTCAATTTGGTTGTTATTGTCATCTTATATTAAGTCTTTTGATCCATGAACATGAGATGTCTTTTCATGTATTTGGGCTTTTTAAGTTTCTTTGAGCAGTGTTTTGTAGTTCCAGAGTCTATTTTGCAGTTCTTCTGTTAAATGGATTCCTAGGTATTTTTTATGCTATTGTACATTGAATTTTTTTTTTTTAAGATTTATTTATTTATTTATTTCTCTCCCCTCCCCCCCGGTAGTCTGTTCTGTGTCTATTTGCTGCGTCTTCTTTGTCCGCTTCTTTTGTCGTCAGCGGCACGGGAATCTGTGCCTCTTTCGTTGAGTCATCTTGTGTCAGCTCTCCGTGTGTGCGGCGCCATTCCTGGGCAGGCTGCACTTTCTTTCACACTGGGCGTCTCTCCTTATGGGGCACACTCCTTGCACGTGGGGCTCCCCTATGTGGGGGACACCCCTGTGTGGCACGGCACTCCTTGCGCGCATCAGCACTGTGCATGGGCCAGCTCCACACGGGTCAAGGAGGCTGGGATTTGAACTGTGGACCTCCCATGTGGCAGACGGATGCCCTAACCACTGGGCCAAGTCCGTTTCCCTGAATTGTTTTCTTAACTTCATTTTCAGTTTGTTCATTGCTACTGGATAGAGATAGATTTTTAAAAAAACAAACATTGATTTTATATACTGCAACCTTAGTGAACTCTCTTATTCTATTTATTTATTTATTTCTCTTCCTTTCCCCCTGACCCCGGTTGTCTGTTCTCTGTATCTATTTGCTGGGTCTTCTTTGTCTGTTTCTGTTGTTGTCAGCAGCATGGGAATCTATGTTTCTTTTTGTTGCGTCATCTTGTTCTGTCAGCTCTCCGTGTGTGCGGCGCCATTCCTGGGCAGGCTGCACTTTCTTTCACGCTGGGCTTTTCTCCTTATGGGTGCACTCCTTGCGCGTGGGGCTCCCCTACGCGGGGGACACCCCTGCGTGGCACGGCACTCCTTGCGTGCATCAGCACTGCACATGGGCCAGCTCCACCTGGGTCAAGGAGGCCCGGGGTTTGAACCGTGGACCTCCCAAGTGGTAGATGGACGCCCTAACCACTGGGCCAAGGCCGCCACCAAACTCTCTTATTCTAATTTTTTATTGGATTCCTTAGGACTTTCTATACGCAAACTTATGTCATCTACAGACAGTTTTGCTTCTTGCTTTCCTCTTTATCTCTGTTGCCCAGCTGCCCTGGCCAGAGCGTTCTTGTGCGAGGGGACACCTTTGTCTTGTCCCTGAGTGCCTTCAGCATCCAGGGTGCAGCTAGGGGGTTCTTGTAGGCATCCTCATCAGTGGAGTGAGTTTGTTGAATCTTTTTTATCATGAAGGGTGTTGAGTTTTGTCATATGCTTTTTCTACATTTATTAAAGTGATCACATGGTTTTGTCCTTCTGGTGATATCAGGTAAATTTCAATAATTGATTATCTGATGTTAATGTAACTGCATTCCTGAGAGAAATTTCAGTCATTGTGCATATTCTATTTTATGTAGTGCTGTACTTGGTTTGCTAATATTTTCTTGAGGGATTTTATAGCCATGTTCAAGAGAGATATTGGTCTCATGCTAGCTTTTGCATTTTTAATTTATTTTATACACACACATATACACAGATTTTGTTTTCTGAATCATTTAGGAATAAGTTGGAAGCATTGTAGCCTTCTGTTCCTAAATAGTATGTGTTTGTATTTTCTAAGAATTGGGTATTCACCTCCAAACTGTAGTTCTGATGTGAACCGCAGTCCATGTCGGCACCAGGAGCTGTCACACCGGGGCTGCGTGCTGCCGCCACTTGGGTCCTTCGTCCTCTGGCCTGCCCCCGCCCCGCACCCACCCCGCACCCGTCCTGCCCCCACCCCACACCGGGGCTTTGGGCCTCTGTAGTCGCTCTGCCTCTCTAGAACCTTCCTTTGGTTGCTTGCCCTTGCTGGGTTTTGTTTTTTTTTTAAAGTATAGCCCCCGCCCCAAGATGGTTCTCTCGGCTGTCGCTCGGTTCCTGCCGACCTTGCTGTCCTTTCAGCATTCAGGGGCGAGGGCAGGGCTCGGGCTGGGTGCACCTTCCACGTGGGAGGTCCCAGTTCCATCCCCGGAACCTTCTGCAGAGGTCGGGTGGGTGCCTCTGGCGTGGTCCTCAGGTGGAGTGGCCGGTGCTTCCTTGCGGCTGGGCTCCGGGGCTGTGTCTGGGCAGGAGCGCCACGGAAGCGAAGCGTGAGCCGGAGGGGCTGGCCTTGCTCGTTGGTGCCAGGGTGCCCTGGGGACTGGGAGGATTTGTGAGGAGATGCTCTCGTCGCCGGACTCCACCCGGCGGCTGTGGCACCCGGTGTGGTGTTCCTGCTCCCTTAGTCTTCCTCAAGGCGCTCTGTTGTAAGTTTCCTTACCCACGTCTTCACCCACCTCACTGATTCCCAGCCCTGCTGCTCCCCGGGCCGGGCGGGCCGAGGCCCTCGAGTCCCGAGCCCGTTGCTCTCGGGCCTTTCTCGCGTTCTGCACAAAGGCTGCTCCTCTCGAGTGAGGCTTTTCTCTTTTCTTTTTGGGGAGTTTGTCTTCTTTACTTCTTCCAAGAGTTCTTGTTATCCATCTTTATGTCCCTCTAATTCTAATACTTCTTTTACCTTCTGTCTTCTCTTTCTCTTAGCCTTTCCTTCATTCGTTATTTTAAATTTTTTCATTCTTTCTCCTCCCTTGAAGACTCCTTCAAGCTGTGCTTCTGAAGTGAATAATTTCTTCCTCAACTATATCCAGTTCTTTACTTCAACTGTCTTAATTTTTCACGTGGTATTTCTAATTTTTAAGGTTTTCTCATTCTTGGTTCATATTGTTCATATTTTCCTTTGTTTTTATAGTTTGTTTATTAGACTAAGTTTATGTTCTCAGTCAGTATATCCTAGTATTTGTGTTTCTGATGGAATATGTACTCCAGTATGCTTTCATTATTTATTATCAGATAATTTAAAGTTTCTATTTGATTTCTTTATTAGCACAGATGTTTCTTTTAGTTGTTTAAAAATATCCCAACTGCATAGTTTTTCAGGACTGTTGTGGAGCTGTCACTTTATTGCCTTATATACGTTAAATTTGGCCAGGATGACTTCTGTTTTTAAGAATTTGTTCAACAGATTTTGGTTTTGCCCTAATCAGGATTTTAAAATGTTCATGCATATTTGGTATAAAGTTCTATCTATAATTTCAGAGCATACAATAAAAATTATTTTTCAAGGCTTAATTATTCCTATTTTTTCTACTTTACCTTCAGTTTCAAAAAAGATGTGTTTTAAAAGTTTCCTACAATTATTGCAGCTTGCCACTTTTTTTTTTTTCTTTTCTTTTCTTTTGGTATTTTAAGGCATAAATGGAAGACTCAGTAAAAGTATTTAGAAAGCAAAATGCTCTCTAGGGCGCACAGGCTGGGATCCTGCAAAGGCAGGTAGAGGGCATCACGGCAGGGGGCATCACGGCACAGGTGGGGGCATCACAGCACAGGTGGGTACATCACGGCGGGGGTGGTTCATGTCACAGGTGGGGGCATCACGGCGGGGGGATCACATCACAGGTGGGGGCATCACGGCCAGGTAGGGGCATCACGGCACAGGTGGGGGCATCACGGTGCAGGTGGGGGCATCATGGCGGGGATGGATCACGTCATAGGTGGGGGCATCATGGTGCAGGTCGGGGCATCACAGCGCAGTTGGGGGCATCACGGCGGGGGGATCACATCACAGGTGGGGGCATCACGGCGCAGGTGGGGGCATCACGGCGCAGGTCGGGGCATCATGGCTCAGGTGGGGGCATCACGGCAAGGGTGGATCACGTCACAGGTGGGGGCATCACGGCGCGGGTGGAGGTAGCAGTAGGGGTATCTCGGCGCAGGTGGGGGCATCACGGGCAGACAGGTATCTCGGTAGGTGGGGGTGTCTTAGCGCCCCAAGGCTGCCAGTCCCTGGGCTTAACTGGGATGCGTGGCCTGCTCCTCCTTGTCCTCACAGTTCACCTCGTTCCCAGGGGCACAGTCAGGGCTTCGTCAGTGTCCAGAAAGGCTCAGGCTGCGGGTGTTGGGAAGGTGGGGGCTCAGCCAGGGAGCCCGGTCGGGCGCACGCTCTGCCTGGCAGGGACATGGTGTCGCCATATGGCCTCTGGGCTGGCCCCAGCGTCTCTCCAGGGTGCAGCCGCCCGTCTCCTGTGCCAAGGCCTGTGTGTGGCCCCACACGTGCTCCCCCCACACCCCTCCAGAAGTCTGAGAGCCCGGGCCCTGGCGGCGAGGACCCCGCCCCGGACAGCGTGCGGTCCATCAGCGTCAGCACCCTCTACCTCCTCAGCTCCACCGTGGACAGGATGGACCGCGTGAGTGCGCAGCCCCTCGCCTGGGGGCGGGGCTGGCGGGGCGCGGGCTGCGCCTTCCAGGGCCGCAGCTCAAGCTGCCCTGGGCTGCACGGTCCCTGCCAGAGCGGGGTCGGCGAGCGCTCCTGCCGGGCATCGCGCTCGGGTGCCCTGCGCCCTGCAGACCGGGCCTGCTCTCACCAGGTGCTCTGGCCGTACCTGCTCGAGTTCCTCACGCCGGCGCCGTTCACCCAGGCCCTGAGCCCGCTCTGCAGGAGCCTCGCGCATCTGGCCCTGAAGCGGCGGGAGGCGGGCGCCGATACCTTCCTCATCCAGTACGATGGCAACGGTGAGCCCTGCTCCCTTGGCCCCGCCCCTGGGCCCGGCCGGGCTTCCCGCCGAGTGACTGCCCCACGTCTTTCTGGCTTCCAGCGAACCTGCCGTCCCCCTACGCCATCACCACCAGACTCCTGGTGAGCCTCGCGCTCGACTAGCTTATTGCGTAGGGAACTGGGCTGAGCCGCCCCCCAGGTGGGAGCCCCTGGCCGCCGACACACACGTGAGGGGCGGGCTTTCCCTGGCCGGAGGTGGGGGATCCGGCTTCTGCTGGAGTGGGGTCGCTGGGGAGAGCAGGGCTGTGTCTGAGGGCCCTGGGGCCCCACCGCGGGGCAGCGCATGGCCTGGGGGCCTGGAGAGGGCCACGTGGAGGCCCTGTCCCGCTCCCAAGCGCCCTCCCCGCCGCTCCCAGGTCATGTCTGCCAGCCCCTACCTGGGGGACGGCCGGGGGGCAGCCTCCCTGCGGCTCCTGAGCATTCTGCACCACGATGTCCACCCTCAGCTGGGCCAGCACTGGAGAGCCACCCTTGGCCGGCTGGTGGAGCTCCTGGACGGTGAGGCCAGGCTCGGGCTCGGCAGGCCAGGGCATCTGCCGCCTCTGACCCCTGGCCCAGCCGGCGGTGGGCGTCGGGCCTGACCGGTGGCACGTGTGGTTTTGTGCATGGGGAGGAACAGCCTCTGCTGTGGGTCAGGGTAGTGCCCGGCCGGCCCTCAAACTCGACAGGGGTCCCGGCCGGGTCCTCCCTGGACGTGCCCCGAGGCTGGTCAGCTGCTGCTGAGACCTCCGTCTTCTCCAGAGCCGGGCGGGTGGGCCGGGTGGGCCCTATGGGCTTCCGGGAGCCCCGTTTGCCCGGCAGGACGAGCCTGCTGGGGGGCTGGCTGACAGGGTGGCGGGCTGTTCCAGAACATACCGCAGAAACCCTGGCTCAGGAAGAATGGGAGGACAAGCTCCTAACGGTGAGACCCCAGCCCGCCAGGGGGCCTTGGGGTGGCAGGGCGGGGCTGTTTGTTCTCGGCGCCCAGCTGTCTTTACCTGGGGACCAAGCCCACCCCGCAGACCACTTGCCTGCTGGGATGAGGGTGCCGTCCATGGCCACGGAGGAGGCCCTGCTGCCACCCAGCCCACGGCGGGCCTCCCTCCCCTGCCCTCCCCTGCTCGGGCTGTTCACAGACCGGGGTGGCCCGGGGTTGTGGCCCTTGTCGGTCTGACCGCGGCGCCCTGCCCTCACGCGTCCGCTCCCGCTCAGTTCCTGCAGGACACTCTGACCATCGTGTCCGACAACATGTGGGTCTGCCAGCTGAGCCTGGAGATGTGCAAGCAGCTGCCCTGCTATACCGGGACGCCCAGGGAGAAGGTAGGGAGGGGCGCCAGGGAGGCGGGAGCGCGCCCGAGTGTCTGGCCTCCGGTCGGCCTCCAGCTGCGCAGGGAGCCAGCGTGGGCCAGGCTGTGCCCGCGCCGAGTCCTGGGCGGGTTCACCAGCGTGTCAGTGCAAGTAACGGTGCCCCCCCCCCCCCGCTCCTGCCCCTGCTCCCAGAGTCGAGGGCCTAGGTGGCTCCAGGGGCGTCCCCGGGCCGGCCCCTCGCCACAAGTGCCGCTCCTGTGCTGCTCCCCCGCTGCCTGAGCGGCCGTCATGCCGCCGGGAGCCTCGCTGGGGCTGCTGCTGGGTGCCGACTGGCCTGGCCGCACCGCCCTGGCTGAGCTCGGTGCCGGCTCTGTTGCAGATGTTCCTGTACAAGTGCATCGGGTCTGTGCTGGCGGCCGTGTCGAGTAAGGACGTGGTGAGGAAGCGTCTGCAGGAGCTGCTGGAGGCAGCCCGCTACCAGGAGGAAGCCGAGCGCCAGGTGGCTGCGCCCGCCCCGCAAGCCAGGGCTCGGGGGGCAGCTTCCGCGGGCCCTGCCTTTTCTCAGGCCACCGCCACTCGTGCACACGCCACTAGGGTGCACAGATGTGTGCAGGGGTTTCCGCTGTGCGAGCGCACACACATGGCTTGAGTGCCTGGGGCCTCCCGGGGCCCATGTGCCTCTCTGCGCAGCAGACCAGGGCCTCAGTGCAGGTCCAGGGTGGGGGAAAGCCTGACCTTCCCGGCTGCTTGTCCCCGAGCGGGGGCCTGCTGCAGGGCACCAGGCCGCCCTCCCTTGCCCGTGCGAGCATGCTGCGCGCCTTCCCAGGGCCTGGCCGCGTGCTTTGGGATCTGTGCTGTTTCCCACCTCGACGACACCCTGGCCCAGCTGGCCGACTTTGTCAGGTCGGACGTGTTCAGAAAGTCCATTGGCATTTTCAGCCTCTTCAAGGTGCGGGGCTGGGGGACGGCCGGGCGGGGTGCCCTGGGGTTCCTTCCCAGCCCCTGTGCAGGCGTTTTGAGGTCGTGGCTCAGGGCTGCTGGTCCGGCAGGAAACAGGCCTGGGGCTGCGCTGTGCCTGGGGCAGGGACTGTGAGGGCCGGAGGCAGGTCCAGCTGAGGATGAGGGCCCAGGGCAGGGGAGGGGCAGCACCCCAGCCTCTGCCTCCTGCTGTGTCCTCGCCTTCGTCCTGCGGGGCTGGTCCGTGGCCAGCCTGGCCCTCTGCCCTCTCCAGCCGGGGTCAGCGTTATGCCCGGAGCCGCCCACTGGCTCGCTGGCTGGAGCCCAGCCTCGAGTTCCGTGTGTCGTCAGAGCTTTGCCAGTTCCTCTGACCCCTCAGGACCGGAACGAGAACGAGGTGGAGAAAGTCAAGAGTGCGCTGGTCCTGTGCTACGGGCACGTGGCGGCGCGGGCCCCCCGCGAGCTGGTGCTGGCCCGGGCCGAGTCGGACATCCTCTGCAACATGTTCCAGTATTTCAACAGCAAGGTGGGCCCTCGCCCGCCGCGGAGGGGCTGCCCGGCGCCGCAGGCGCCTTCTGTGTGGTGGGGGTGGACTGCCCAGTCTCGCCTTTAAACTTATTTTACTTTCTGTTGTTCAGGTCCTGGGAGTAAAGGTAGAGACCAAGGTACAGCGTTAGGCATCGAGCCCTCCTCGGCCCTTCTGCCTGGCCTCTGGGGCCGAGCCTCCTGCGGGCAGCCCTGTCCTCCCCTGGCCCTGGATGGGGTGGGAGGCAGTGGGCCCAGTGTGTGGTTGCGGCCCTGGTCGGTCGAAGGCTCTGCCCCCAGGGGCCACTGTGACCGCGTCTTTCCAGACTCTGACCAGGTCTGCGTCAGGGAGTGGACTGGGCCATCTCGCCCCCCAGCCCCGGCCCCGCCCGGCTGTTCTGCCTGCCTCCCTCCTGGGCTCTGCACGAACCTGGCAAGGCTCCGCCTCGCCAGCGGCCGCCCCCACTCGGGAAGGCCGGGTCCCGTGGGAGCGAGGCAGGGGGCAGCACCTGCCCTCTGGCGTTTTGAGGTCGTGGCTCAGGGCTGCAGAGGGCGCGGCTCACCATGCGGTGCCCCCCGTCGCCGAGGGCAGCTCCTCTGAGTCCCTTTGACGCCCGAGGCCCGTGGTAAAACAGGCAGGGAGGGCCCGCTGTGCTGTGGCTCTTACGGAGCGTGCCCCCTCCCGCCACACGAAGCAGGGTCTGCTCTTCGGCCTGTCCAGGACAGGCTGGACCCTGCACACAGGCAGGCAGAGCTGGGGGCCCAGGGAGCCAGCGCAGCACACAGTCGCATGGCCGTGGACGAGAGCTGGGGCTGCCCTCTGGGGCCCGTCAGGCGGCGCCGCGCCTGTTCTGGCTGGGTGGGGCGGGGGGACCCGGACCACCCCTGCTGCTGGGAGGCCGCTGTGGCAGGCACAGCCCTCAGGGGCCTGGTGTCCCTCCAGGACCCGACCCTGAAGCTGTGCCTCGTCCAGAGCGTCCGCATGGTGAGCCACGCCCTCTGCAGCAGCCCCCAGGCCAGTGCCTTCCACTGCGCACAGAAAGCCGAGCTGGTGGCGCAGATGATGGTGAGCAGGGCGGCCCAGCCCCTCAGCGCCCACACGGCCACATGGGTGAGGGGCAGGCCAGCCGGCCAGGGCCTCCCTGGCCTGAGCCCTGTGGCCGCTTCGGCAGGAGCTCATCAAGGCCGAGCCCCTGGATGCCCTGAGAACGCCCCTTCGGAAGGAAGCCATGGCGGCGTGTGCGTACCTGGTGTATCCTCCCCCCTGCGGTGGGCGCACGCACGTGTGCACGCACATGCCCGGGAGTGCACACTGGGGCGTGAGCCTGCCTCGTGTGTGGCCGGGTCAGCGTTGGCGGGGGGCACGCGGCCTTGCTGACGGTGGGGCCGGGCAGGTGCTGGGCCCTGGGCCTGAGCAGACCACGCCCTGGGGGCCCTTAACCCCTGCTCAGCTCCCTGGAGCCGGCGCTCGAGGAGCAGATGCGGGCAGACGTGGCCCGCGGCTGCCTGCACAGCATCCTGGCCCTGCCCCCTGAGCCCGCGGGGGACGGCACCAGTGGCCTGGAGGTACGCTGCCCCCAAAGGGTGCGAGGGCAGCGGGGTGGCACCTGGGCCGCCGTGGGCAGCGCTCTCTGCCCCGCAGGCCCTGCACATGGACACGGCACGCTCCCTGGAGGGCCTGCTGATGGGGCTCCTGCGCCGGGACCTGACCCCCCGGGGCCTGCAGGTCATGGTGGAGGTAGGCGGCTCCCCCTGTCCTGGGTGGGCAGGCGGGGAGGGCCCCGTGCCCCTCCTTCCTGCCCGTGCCGCTCGGTGGCCTGGGCTGGGACCAGGCTCTCCTCCCTGGAACGTGTCCTCCCGGGGCTGAGGGTGGACGGTCCGCAGGCCCTCCCAGAGGTGGGGAGCTCGAGACTCCTCTCCGGGGGCTGCGCCTGCAGGCCGGGGCAGGCCGGAGAGGGTGGCGAGGAGGGCGGCCTTTGGCCTGGCCCTGAGCAGGCCCCGGCCGAGGTGCCCATGACGAAGCCCCGTCCCTCTTCCCAGCACCTGATCCCGTGGATCAAGTCCCCGCGGGGCCACGAGCGGGAGCGGGCCCTGGGCGTGAGTGCCTGCCTGCTGCGCTTCTCCTTGGAGCACCTGCACGTCAGCGTGAGTGCACCGCACCTGCCGGGCGCCGGCCTCGCCTTGGGACCCACCGGGTCTCTCCAGGGGCTGTGCCCGCAGCCTCCTTGGCCTCGGGGCCCCACCACGGGCCACCCCAGACAGGGAGAGGTGGGGCAGGCACCCAGGGTCCAAGGGGTAAGGCGGGCGGCCCAGGCGAGGGGCAGCATGCGCAGAGGGGCCCTGGGGCGCGGGCCGGGGGCTCTGCCTTTGCTCAGGGCAGCGAGCTCACGTTAGGCTTTTCCAGAGGCTCCGGGTGTTCTCACAAGGCTGACACTGGAGGTCCGCAGACATCCCCGTCTGTTTTGGGGGAGCGCACCAGTTGGGGGCTGCTCCGTTGAGCGCTGACGTCTCCCCGCCAGGAAGGGGCGTTCTGCACTCTTCTCCGTTCATTCCCTCCACGTCAGGCCCCGCAGGGCTTGCAGGCCTGGGTCCGAGGCTTTTTTGGAGGCTTTGCTGCCGCTGTCGTGGAGTTTTTCCCTCGATCGTTGTTGCTGGTGAAATGGAAAACCAGGCTTTTGGATGCGTGGAGGCCGGGCTGCCTGCGGCGTCCTGTTGTTTACACGCCCTGGGCGAGTTCTCTCGTGCTGTCAGCGTGTCCAGAGCGCCCTGCACAGGATGCCAGGGCCACCTCCGGAGCCGAGGCACCTCTGTGCAGGACGGGAGCGTGGGGGGGCACTGTGCCTTATCACTCGGCCACTACCACGAAGCCCGCTGTGGTTGCCAGTGTTTGCTTTTCACCACGTTCCAGGAGAATCCGTGCATTTTAGCGAGGGTTTTGGTTACCCGTCAGGGTCACTGCCGGGGTCTACCCTCGTGCTCGTTGCTGGGTTCAGCCTCTGGTGTGTCCTTGCAAGGGCTTTCCCCATTTTGTCCTCCCACGGCCGTCACGGGACCCCCCGCCCGGCTGGAGCCCTGCGCTGGATGGCTGCCCTGTGAGCCCCTCCCCTCTCCTCCCGCCGCAGCACCTGCCTCCTCGCAGCAGGGCCTCCTGACAGGACAGGAGCAGGGCCACGCACTTCTGGGAAGCCTGCGAGTCGTGGGGCTGAGAGGAGGGCCGGGGGTGGGGGACGGAGGGTGGTTTGCGAGGGGTTCTGGCTGTCACGGTTCCAAGGAGTGAGACGCAAGGCCAAGGCTGGAGGGGAGGCAGGACGGGCTCTGGAGGATGGGCAGGGGCCCAGCCCTGGGCCTGCAGACGGCGGTTTGCACTCGCGGGGGAGGGTCCTTCCCAGGATGGCAGTGACCGGTGGGGCTGCACCTGCGCCCCGACCTAAACAGGCCCCGGCCCCTCCTGCCGCGTCAGTGCCCGCAGCCCCGGCCCTTCTGCCCCCAGGCGCTGGTGCCCTTCCACAACCTGGGCCTCCTCGTCGGCCTCTTCTCCCCACGGTGTGCGGACCTGCGGCCGGCCACCCGCCAGGAGGCCGTGGGCTGTGTCCACTCCCTGCTCTACCTCCAGCTGGGCTACGAGGGTGAGCGCCTGCCCGCCCGCTCCCTGCGGCTCCTGCATCCCCAGGCACCCGGCCCACCTGCCCTCCCGTCCCTGTAGGCTTCGCCCGAGACTACCGGGACGACGTGGCCGAGAGGCTCCTTGCCCTCCGAGACGGTCTCGTGCACCCGGACCCTGCCGTCCTTTTCCACACCTGCCACAGCGTAGCCCAGGTACCTCTCCTGGGGGAGAGGGCAGGCGCCAGCCGGTACGGGACGGCACGCTGGCCAGGCCTTGTTCAGGGAACTGGCTCTCGACAGCACCTCCAGCAGAGCCCCTGGGCCACTCTCCTGCCGGCCTGCCGTGCGGACGGCGCTGCCCGTGCTGGAGAGGGCCCTGAGCTCACCGTGGTCCGAGAGCGGGCTTGCGGTCAGGAGAAGCCCCCCGCAGGCGCTCCTGGACGGCGCAGGGTCCTGGGAGAGGTGGGGAGAGGGCTGGAGGAGGGGAGGACGGCACGCACCAGCCCTGTCGGCGGCTGAGCTCCTCGGCTGTGCTGCCTGGCAGAAGGAGCCGCGTACGGGGGTGCTGCCTGCCCCCGAGGCCTAGGGGCTGCCCCCACAACACAGCCTCTTCCTCTCAGATCATTGGGAAGCGCCTCCCGCCCGACCAGCTCATCAGCCTCCTGCTCACCCTGTTCGAGAGCCTGGGAGACCCTGACAAGAATTGCGCCCGAGCGGCCGCAGTCATGATCAACTGCCTGCTGAAGGAGCGCGGCGCTGTGCTGCTGGAGAAGGCGAGCGGGGGCCCAGCGGTGGGCGGGTGGGAGGGCCCCTCGCGGCTCCGCCCCTTCCCTGGGACCTGGTGTGGACAGCTCTCTCTACTTGGCAGAAAGCGTCTTTGCAAGAAACTAGGAATTGGGGAAGAGATGGGGCGGGGGGAGACAATGGAGCACAGCCGCCTTCCGGGTGCCAGCCAGGGCTGGGAGCGGGCTCTGCCAAGCTGCTGCGGGCACCGCTGGCAGCCCCACATCCCACGCTGCCTGCCGGTCCCCGGCACCCGTCCCCCTCGCCCTGCCGGTTCCCTGAATGTGGCGAAGCACCCTGCCCCACATCTTCCCTCCCCTGCCGCGGACACCAGCTGCCGTCCATGCGGCAATTCCTGAGCGGCGATGGCTCTTGTTCTGCATCTGTTGTGGGAGGCGGGGGCTGGAAGTGCATCCCTGTGCTCAGAGGTTGGGTCTGACAGTGGCTCCGGTGGAGTGGGGGCTGCTGGGGTGCACGTGCGGAGCCAGCCCGAGGAAGGGCTCCGTCCCTGTCGGCCTGGAGGGCATTTCACCATCATGTTGATGTGCAGCCGAGGCAGGAAAGTGGCCTGGGCCTGAGTAGACAGCCTGGCTTCTTCTCGGTGACCAGACAGAGCGCTGGGCCAGCCTCAGGGGCCCCTGGTGCCCTCCAGTGGACGCCCCGCAGCGTAGAGGCTCGTGGGCGTCTGTGCCCGTGGCCCCCGCAGCGTAGAGGCTCGTGGGCGTCTGCGCCAGTGGCCCCCGCAGCGTAGAGGCTCGTGGGCGTCTGCGCCAGTGGCTCCACGACGGCTCCCGGTGGCCCCTCGGGCTCGCTGTTGGCGCCCGGTCAGGTCCCGGCATACCTGCGCTGTGTGAGCCCCACGTGTCCGCTCGGGTGTCAGCAGGCGCCTGTGGAGGCTGCAGCTGGGGTCGTGGGGCAGCAGGCCTGCGTCCTCCCAGAGGCGGTGGGTCTACGCATGCGTCTGCCTGCACAGGAGCCCCTGAGCGCCCTCCTCCCCAGCCCAGGTTCATGTTCACAGTGTTGCCAGGCCTCGCCCGGGAAGGGGTCCTCACCCCCAGTTTTTTACAGTGCCTGCTCCCCACCTTGCTGGCACGCATGATCCAGCACGTGTGCATCCTGTACCTGCAGACGCACGGGGAAGCCATTTTCCTCCTGCCCCGTGAGACCCTGGGGGTCCCTCTCAAAGACGCCTGGACATTGTACCAGGCTGGACTGAGCACCCCTGCACACAGCGCAACGCCTGAAACAGCCTGTGGGGAGGACGGTGCAGTAGCTTCCGATGTGGGTCAGAACGTGTGAGGAAGCCAAGCAAAGACAGTGAAGGAAGAGACTCCACGGAGAGGCAGACCAGAGACCCTGGCCACGGGCCACGTGGTTTCCAGCAGGCCACCGAGACCACGGCATGGGGAAGGGGTCTTGGCAGCACACGGTGCTGGGACAACCAGAGAGGCACATGCAGAGGAACAAAACTGGACCCCTATTTCATACCACGTACAAAATTAGCGCAATATGGACCAAAAGTCTGACTATAAGAGCTAATGCTATAAAACCCTTAGAAGAAAATGTAGGGGGAGATCTTCACAACCTTGGATTTTGGTAGTGGGTTCTTAAGTGTGACACAAGAAGCATAAGTTGCAAAATTTAAAAAAATAGATGGGTTTTGTGCACCAAAGGTTACTAAAAGAGTGAAAAGACAACCCATAGAATGGAAGAAAATATTTGCAAATCATATACCTGATAAGGGATCCATAACCAGAATATATAAAAAGAATGCCTAGTTTAAAAGTGGGCAAGCAACTCATCCCGTAGAGGGCCCACAATCCATGCTGTGGATTGTGTACTTACCTCTTTTCATATTTCTAAATAAACTCCTTAACCCTTGCCAACCTTAAAAAAAAAAAAGAAGTGGTCAAAAGGAGAGCAGGAGCAGGTATAGCTCAGTTGTTGAACGTACCTCCTTAAAAAAAATGAATTAGTGAAGGACTGGAACAGACGTTTCTCCAGAGATACACTAATGGCCATAAGGACCTGAAAAGATGCTTCCCACGACCACTAGTTAGGGAACGCCCCGCTCTGTTACTTCTCACCCACCAGGGTGGGTGTGGGATGCCAGGGGCTGGGGAAGGGGAAGAGATGGGAGTGACTGCCAGTGGGTAGGGGAGTAGGTGACGAAGATGTTCTAGAATTATTGTGATGGCCGCACAGCCCTGTGAGAGTACTAGAAACCACTACTGAACAAGGGCGCGAGTGGCGGATTGTACAGTATATGAACTGCACCTCCGTCAAGCTAATGTGCCTCAGCTACTGCCCACAGTGATCTGCAAGCTCAGTGCAATCCATACCAAAACCCCAGCGGCCTTTATGCAGAAGTAGAAAGCAGATCTTCATACCCACATGGGATTGCCAGGGGCCTGAGCAGCCAAAACAAACTTGAAGGGCAAAGTTGGAGGACTCACACTTCCTGATTTCAAAACTTACTACAAGTCTACAGTAATGACACAGTGTGGTCCTCGCTTAAGGATAGACACATATACCAGTGGCATAGAATGGAAGTCCAGGGATGAATCTACACCATCTCTTGTGCTCTCGACAAGGGTGCCAAGTCCATTCAACAAAGTCTCATCAACAGATGGTGCTGGGGCAACTGGACATCCACAGGCAAGAGAATGAGTGTGGCCCCAACTCACCACACGCAAAAACGAATTCAAACGGGCTCAGCGACCTGAAGATGAGATCTACTTCTATACAAGCAATCATTGAGAAACATCTTCAGGGCCTTGGGTTCTTAGCGTTTACACTACCAGCACAGGCAACAAAAGAGGAAGTAGGTAAATGGACTTCGTAAAAATTAAAGCCTTTTGTGCATCAAACGGCATTATCAAGAAAGTGATGACAGCCTACGGATTGGGGGAAAATATTTGGAAACTGTATATCTGCTAACGGCTTACCATCCAGAATATATAAAGAACTCCTACAACAAAAGGCAATATGATTAGCCTTTAGGGAAATGCAAATTAAAACTACAATGAGCACCAGGGCATGTGCAGGACTTTGCAAACAACGATCTGTTTTCCTTTTTAAAAGTACATTGAGATAGCACTTCACACCCACTAGGATGGCTGTTATTTTAAAAACTGACAAGAACAAGTGTTGGTGAGGACGTAGAGAATTAGGAATACTTGTACATTTTCTGTGGCAATGTAAAAATGGTGCTACCGCTGTGGAAACAGTTTGACAGTTCCTCAGAAAGTAAACGTATCATTACCATATCACCCAGCAATTTCACTCCTAGGTATGTATCCCAAAGATTTGAAAGCAGGGACTTGAACAGGTATTTATACACCGATGTTCACAGCAGCATTATTCGCCACAGTCAGAAGGCGGAAGCACCAGTTGCCCGTCAACAGGTAGATGGAAAACAGAACGTGGTGTAGACACAAGATGGAATATGCAGCCATGAAAAGAAGAGCTGCAGCAACAAGGATGAACCCTGAAGAAACGATGTTGGGTGCAATGAACCAGAAGCAAAAGGACAGATACTCTACGATTTCTCTTTTATGAAATAGTTAGAACAAGCACATTCATAGAAGCGGGGCAGAGCAGTGGTCACCAGGGTGGCAGGGACCGGGCACTGTCGCTGAATGAGGAACTTTGGTTTGGGATGATGAAAGCAGCCTGGAAGTAGACAGTGGTGACAGTTACACAGTGTTGAAGTGAACTTAATGTCAAGAATGGTCCACATAAAATGACTGAAGTGATTTTTATGTTATGTATGTTTTGCCACAATAAAAAAAATCACTTTAAAAAAATCACAAGGCAGGGAGGTACAGAAACCATAATGAAAGAACATGTCATGATGAGAAAAGACCAGGCAAGTAACAAAACAACCGGCTGGTCCTTTGTGGAACTGAAAGTGCCGTCACCGGAATGGAGAACCGGGTGGATGGGTTAAAAGTGATGGGGACAGCTCACGAGGACAAGGGAGATGTCCAGAAGGCACGCGGCGATGCTGGGAGGGCCGGGTGGGAAGGGAGCCCCTGGCGGAGGGAGGCGCGTGGGGGAGGCTTACCTTCCAGAGCCCCGACCGGCACGCTTACCTGGAGGCCCACAGCCCTGGACGACACCCGCCCGGATGCCCGAGAGGCTGCCGGTGCCTGGGATTCCCAGGAAGGAGCTATGCTGGGCCTTTCGTGAATTTTGAATTTGGTGGTTGTATTACATATCAAAGAGTGTTTTTTCCATTCTTGGAGAAAGAAAAAAGCAACTAAATCCACACCTGGGCACTTGGGGAAACTACAGAACCCCAGGGACAAGCTGGAAACCTTACGGGGAGCCCTGGCCAGGCACCGCAGGCTTTGCGCCGCGTCTGCACCTGGTCACGTGTCCTTGGTGGCGAGGCACAACTGCGGGTGCTGCTTGAGGGTGCTGAGAGCTAGGGCTCGTGCTTCCTGCTGCCCGCGGCTGCTCAGGCACCTGGTGCCAGCCCCTCCCCACTCCTCGGCACACCTTCCCGCCAGCCACGACAGCCCTGGAAGGGGGTGTGTCCCGGGGAGCCCGCCCGGGCCAGGGCCGGGTGCAGGGGTGACGGCCCCCTGGCCCCCAGGTGCCCGAGATCGTGAGCGTGCTGCGCTCCAAGCTGCAGGAGCCCCTGGAGGAGCACGTCCTGAAGGCCGCCCAGCACAGCGTCTACCTCCTGGCCTGCCAGCACTGCGCCGCCGTGGTGACCAGCCTCCTGGGCAGCCCCCTGCCCTTCGACAGGTACCACAGGGCCGGGCCGGGCAGCGGGGCGGTGACCCGCAACCTGAGCCACGTCAGCTGCCCACGGGCTGCGGCATCTGCGCGTTTAGGCACCTGCTCATTGAGGCAGGCACGGTATCTCGCTTGCTGTGGAGGATGCAGGCGTCTGCTTGTAGCGTGGCACTGCATCTGCTCGTGTGCAGGAGGCACTGGGACCAGAACCTGGGACCTCCTGTGTGGTAGGCGGGCGCCCAGCTGGTTGAGCCGCGTCCGCTTCCCCCAGCCCTTCTATGGCCGTCAGCTGGAGACAGTCTCCTGCACTCGGGCCCTCCCAGCCCCCAGCTTCCACCAGGGGCTCGTGCTTTGCTGCTCTCTGCCCCAGGGGCCAGGGGCCCTTCTGCAGCCACCTCCCTGCCTCCGCCTTCAGCCACCTTGCCCAGCCAGCAGCTCTGCCATGGGCTGCCCGTCTCTGTCGCCAGGACCCCTCCTGGCTGGCGTTCCGTGGGGTCTCTGCCGCCTTCCAGGTGCCGGTGTTCTGCGTGCCACTCGCCCACAGTGAAGCATGGTCTCATTAGAGGTGGGAGGTCATGGCCCCGTGCTTACTCTGTCTTACTCTGTTCTTTTTCCTTAACGCCCCTTGTTGTCGTTCTGAGATCGACAGATCTTATATTTTCTTCTCCGTTCACTTGTGAGTTGCACACTCCGCCCCTTGTCCTTCAGCAGTTGCCCGTCGGGTGACTACACGTGATCACGTGCGTGTAAAGCCCACCACACACAGCCTGGCCTGCGCCGCCCAGCCGTGCATCACAGAGGTCGCCCACCAGCCCAAGCTGTGCCCACGCGGCTTCGCAGCCCACGCTTGCTTCACTTGGTTTTGAGGGGCAGCGACGCCAGGATGGCATGCCTGGCTCCAGCAGCTGCCCCGGCTGAGGCCCCAGACCTGCACGGGCCCTGGGACGGCCCTGCCTGGCCTTGTACTCCGGATCTGGCCGCAGTGTGGCCTGCTGGCTGCTCACCAGGGCGCTGTCTTCAGGATCCGCGAGCGGCTGTGCGGGGCTCTGCCTGGCTGCGCAGTGTCATTCTCTTCGGAATGAGCACGCTGTTTGGGGGCTGGGCCGCTGGCCTTGGGGTCTAGGGACGCGACGCTTTGGCCGTCCTAGCCTGGTCCCCGCGGGCGTGTCCTGGGGTGAGAGCGCTGCCAGCCGGTCAGCACGCCTCGTCTGACCTGCACTGCATCCGTGAGACCCATGAGGAGGACAGCCTCTATGTTCATAAACGCCTTTTAAAAGGCCAAGGGGGAAGAGGACACACAAACCGCATCCGGGAGTCGAGTTTCAGGATCCGTGGATGGAGTGCCCCCGGCACGCGTGCCCTCTCGGCTCACGCCGCCTGCGGCTGCTTGCGTGTGCGACGGCGGTCAGCAGGCCGAGCACCACCCGGCCCTTCCAGGTCGGCTGGGCCGCGCCCGCGCAGCGCGCCCTGCTGGCACCCTCGTTCACCTTCCCCTTGCTTCTGTCTTAACCCTCTGCCTGCAGCATGCCCTCCAGAGGGTCCGCGGCTATAAGCCCCCTCCTGGTTTACCTGCGACCTCTTCATTTTCCTGCCCCTGGAGCAGCACTCTGCAGGACGCTGCCGCCTGGGCCTTGTGCGGGGTGGCCAGTCTGCTGGCCTCCCGCAACTATGCGGTGCCCGCCCCTCTCCTGGGGTCCGCTGCCTTTGGCTGCCGCTGGTTTCTGCCATTTCCTGGGGTCCAGGTGGGGTCTCCGTCGGCTTGTCTGCCAGGCTGCTCGGTGCTGCTCGGGCCCGGGATGGCGTCTGTCGGTTCTGTGGAGCTCTCAGCCATCCCCCTCCCCGAGTCCCACTCCAGGCGCTTTGCTCCTTGGTCCCCTGAATCTCTGTGTCGTCCTTCCTCTGCACGGGGCTCGGGCATTCTTCAGATTGGGCTTGAGTTCGCTGCTTCCCTCTTCTGCTGTGTCCAGGCAGGCGTCACCACTCACTTTCTCATCTCTAAAAGGGTTACTTGGTTCTCTTTCAAGTTTGCTGTGTCCATTTCTTAAGTATTCACCTCTCACGAGGTACCTGAAGCTGGTTGTTTCTTTGTGCCTGCTCGGCAGAGCTGCTCCGCGGGGCCTGAGCACCATCCCTGCTCCTGCAGCAGCCCCTTCTCCCCCGTGCACTGGCTTCTCTGACCAGGTGCTGGGGGCTGGGCTGGGCAACGTGCGTGCTTCTGGCAGGCCCAGGGGGTCTTCCTGGGGCCACCTGCTCCCTCCTCCACGCACAGCCCCTGCCCGCCTGGGTCCCGTCTCCTGCCTGCTGGCACCAGGGCAGCCTGGATGGCCCCTGGGGTGTGCTCGGGGCGGGGTCAAGGGACCGCTCCCCGTCTGGCCACACAGTGGGGCAGCGAGGGGTGGCTGGCAGGTCGACTGGCCGTGGCCTCCAGGTGGCACCCCTCCGCAGCGTCACCTGCACCCTGTGGCGGGCCCTGGCTGTGTCCCCCGGCCTCACCGCGCAGGTGCTGGAGCTGCTGCTGGAGAAGATGTGCAGAGACGTCCCGTTCAAGGAGAGCCGACCCTTCCTGCTGAGCAGCGCGCCCGGGCGCGTGGCCACCGTGCTGCCCCTCGCGGTGAGTGCGGCTCCGAGCAGGCCTGTGCCTCCCTGCCCACGTGGCATGCACCAGGGCTGGGCAGCCCTCAGGAGCACGGCGCCCGCTTCCCCGCGGCTGAGCCCAGGCTCGGGGAGGGCCTCGCAGGCGTCCGCCGGCCCAGGCAGCGCTGTGCTCTGGCCTGCGTGCGGGGCCCAGCTCGCCACCCGAGAGGCAGGGAAGCCGTACAAGTTTCCTGCCCGCCCCCCCCCGCCTGCGCCAGGGCCTCCAGATGCGGGGTGGGGTGGGCACACGAGCTGGCCGGGAGGCGGCCAGCCCGGGTGCGGGGCCTGCCTGGCAGGAAGGGACCAGGCCACTCTCGCCCAGGCCACGAGCGCGCTGCTGGAGGTGCTGGCCTGCCCCGCGGCAGGGCCCGCCGTGCTGGAGCGCTACGCCGATCTGTTCGCCGGCCTCCTGCTGCGCCTCAGCTGCTCCGTCGGCGTCCAGCTGCCCCGGAGCCTGCAGGCCAAGGACAGGAGGGGTGCAGGCACGCCCCCGGCCACCAGGGCCCTCGAACCCTGCAGGTAAGACCCCTGCCCCACCCCCTTTTGTAAACAGCAGTACACGCGTGTGCGTGAGGCATGCTCGTGCATGGCGCTGTGTGCGGGGTCCACATGTCTCCAGGGCCGCCCAAGGCGGGTGCCGGGAGCTGGGCCCATCAGACCCCCACCCCTCCCTGGGGCACACCCAAGGGCGGCGCGAGGCTGCCAGTGCCGTCGCCCCAAGCACACCCGTCTCTGTCCCCTCCTACTGACCTGGCCTGGGGTGCACACCCCAGGATTGGGGTGCAGCCTCAGCCCACGCCGCCACCGCAGGATTGCCTGGCAGCAGGCCACTTCGTGAACCCGCTTTAGGAGATGCCCACGTGTCCAGCCGGCTGGGCTCCTGGTGGGCCAGGTGGAGGCCCCAGGGAAGCAGGGCTGCTCCCGTGAGGCCTGGGCTGTGGGGCCCCAGGCCCAGGCTTGTTCCCTCTCGGCCCCGACAGCAGCTGACAGCGCTCAGTCACGCCCACACAGATGCCACCGCACCAGCAGGATTTAGGGGCGCAGCAGGCAGAGGCAGCGCTGACCCCAGCCAAGCCTGGCCCCTCCGGCGTGCTGCAGAGGGCCGAGCAGGCTGGGCATCTGGGCGGCTGGCCTGGACGGGAAGGCTGGCCTGCTGCCGAGGCTGGCCCCCAAGCGCTGGGCTGTTGCTGGGGCAGCTGCCCCCCTCCCCAGCCCCGACTCGGGGGCGCGATGTGGGCACCTGCCAGGACCGTCTGTGTGCAGGGGCAGAAGCCCCACAGCCGTCTAGGCTAGAGGCCAACAGGGCGGGGCCTTTGGCCCCCCCACCCCTCCACAGATCTCACACTGCCCAGGGAGGCCCCGGGGGCAGCAAGGGTCCCGGGGGCAGCCTGGAGGCCCTGGGGCTCCCCTAGCACTCAGCAACCCCTGCAGAGCGTGGCCAGGCCCTTCTGCCCCCACTGCTCTCCACACGCCCCAGCATGGCTGTCTGCCCGCGGCCCACAGCCTCTGACGGCCCTCGGCTCAAAGCCGGGACCAGCTCGAGGACGCCTGTCGAGCCTGCGCACAGCCGACTGGTAGACGGTGCTGTTGGCGCTGGCGCAGTGCCCGCCTTGGAGCTCCTGTCCTGGCCGGGGAGGGCGTGATGGGGCTGTGGCACGTCAGAGGGCGGCTGTGGGCCCTGCACCCCCCCACCCCGGGACCACTCGAGTGTCCTGTCTGAGCCGGCGAGCAGGAGCGGGGCAGACGCTCAGGCTCTGGAGAGGTTCCAGTATCCGACTCATTTCCTGCTCGGCTCCTGGGCTCCTGCCTCCCCTGCAGAGAGGGGCGGGGCTGGGATGTGCTCGCCCAGCCTAAAGCCGGCCAGGGTCCCTGCCCTTGGCCAGGGAAGGGGACAGCAGGGGGCAGTGGCCCCCAGAGGCGGCAGCTGCAGATGCAAGAGCCACAGGCTTGTGGGGGCAGGAGAGGCTGTGTGGCCTGTGTGCTGGGGGGGGGTGGCCTGAGGGCCAGCTGCCCTGCCTGGGGGCCCGGGCGTGGGGTGCTGGGCTTAGTGAGCTCAGGAAGGCAGCTGTGAGAACACCAGCACAGCACTGCCACCCCGAAAGCCTCAAGGGGTGCAGCAAGTGCCAGCAGCTGGCAGGCAGCAGCCTGCTTCCCTGTAGCCAGGTCCAGGAGTGCAGAGCGGGGGCGCTCCTGTCGCCTCCCTGGCCTGACCCCATTGTGGCTCCCACAGGCCTTCTCCATGGGAGGGGGCTTCTCACTGGGGCTGCTAGGACAGAGGGGTTCCCCTCCCCCACTTGGGCATCCCTCCAAGGCCTGCACGGGCTACAGCACATCCTGTCCAGCACACCCCTGGGGTGCCTTCCTGAGAGCGTGCCTGGGGGCCCAGTGTGCGCCCCTCTTGGGAGTCCTATGCACCACGTCCCCCCGCAGCTTGGCAGTGGATGCCCTGCAAGCCATGCTGCTGCGGGCAGGCAGTGAGGAGGTGGTCAAGCTCGTGGAGCGAGAGGGGGGCTGGGAGCTGCTGAGAACCTCCGAAGGCCACGAGGAAGGGGTCGCCCGGCTGGCCAGGTAAGCAGGGCGGCCCCTGGTCCTACCTGCTGAGGGGGGGTCTCCCAGCCA
This sequence comes from Dasypus novemcinctus, assembly GCF_030445035.2. Classification (NCBI taxonomy): domain Eukaryota; kingdom Metazoa; phylum Chordata; class Mammalia; order Cingulata; family Dasypodidae; genus Dasypus; species Dasypus novemcinctus. The sequence goes on from NC_080686.1 coordinate 109,035,449, forward strand.
ATGTGGTGGGGGCCTCCACCTGGCCCTTGCTCAGGCCAGCTGGCTCCACCTCCCCCAGCGCCATGGCCAAGCACGCGGGCCCCCGGCTGCCCCTGGCGATGAAGGCACTGGTCTCCACTCAGAGTTGTGTCTACGAGGTCCAGAGGGTCACCTCCACAGCCTTCCTCGCAGAGGTGAGGGCCCAGGGGGTCTGCCACACTGCCCTGGGCTGGGGCAGGACTCACCTCGGCTCTGCCTCTGCAGGGGGAGGGGAATGGGGCAAGGAGACCCCACCGGGGGAGGCAGGATGGCCAGACCCCAGGAAGGCCGCTAGCCCGGTGCTGCCTGGGCCGGAGCCCACCGGGCACCTCAATGGCCAGGGGAGTGAGAGCTCTGTGGGTGGAGGGGGTGCTGGCCCAGTCTGCTGGAGGGGAGCCTGGCTGGCCTGGGGGAGGGGTGGGGGCAGAGGCTAGGTCTCCTGAGGCTAGGAGAAGCAGCCCTGCCCTGTGGCTGCCAGTGTTGGGCCAGGGTGGGGTGGATGCGGGGTGCTCCAAGCCCCAGGTGGGAGGGGTTCAGAGGAGCCAGAGCGCAGCCTCGAGGCCCAGCTTCCTGCGCCATGCGCACCTGCTCCTCCCCGCAGCTGCTCCGCAGCAACGTGGCGAAGGACCTGCTGCTGCTGGAGTCGCTGCTGGACAACCTGGCGGCCCGGCAGAAGGACGCCAGCGCCAGCGTGCGGCGCCTGGTGTTGCGCGGGTTGGCCAACGTCGCCACCGGCTCCCCGGACAAGGTGGGCCGCGGGGCGAGGCGGGGCGGGGAGGGGCGGCCAAGGGCTGAGCGCGGGCTGAGCGCGGGCCTCGGCAGGTGCGGGCGCACAGCCCCCAGCTGCTGTCGGCCATGATCGCGGGCCTGGACGACGCGGACGAGCCGCACGGCCCGGTGGTCCTGGAGGCCATGGAGGGCCTGGCGCGTCTGCTGGCCCTGCTGGAGCCCGGCGAGCTGCGCTCGGTGCTGCTGCACGTCGCCATCCGCATCCGGCCCTTCTTCGACAGCGTAGGCCATGGGGTCCCGGCCCCGACCCGCCCCCACCCCCGCCCAGCGCGCGGCTTCCGCCCCTTCCCCCGCTTCCCGGCGCCCTCACCCCCACCCCCGCCCCCGCCCCCGCCCCAGGAGAACGCGGAGCTGCGCCGCGCCGCCTTCGGCCTCTTCGGGCACCTGCACAGGGCCTGCCACGGGGACTGCGAGGACGTGTTCCTGGAGCAGGCCGTGGGCGGGCTGGCGCCCCTGCTGCTGCACCTGCGCGACCCCCAGGCCCCGGTGGTCAGCGTGAGTGGAGGTGGGGTCGGGGGCGTGGGGTTGGCGTCAGGTTGGCGTCAGGGGCACCGGGGGCTCAGCGTCGTGCCCTGCAGGCCTGCAGGTTCGCCCTGCGCATGTGCGGCCCCAACCTGGAGTGCGCGGAGCTGGAGGCGGCGTTCCAGAAGCACCTGCAGGAGGGCCGCGGCCCGCACCTGGGCGAGTTCTTCAACGTGGCCACCAAGCACCTGGTGCGGCGGGGCCGGGGCAAGGGCTGCGGTGGGGGCCTGGGGACGCGCGCTGACTGCCTGCCCGCCCCGCAGATGCACCGCTTCCCCGACGCGCTGGGCCGCCTTCTCAGCACCAGCCTCTTCTACTTCAAGAGCCCCTGGGAGGGCGTGCGCGCCGCGGCGCCCATGCTCGTCGGTGAGCCCGCCGCCACCCCCCCCCCCCGTGGCCCGCCCCCTGCTCCTCCTCCCCGCCCCCTGACCGCCCCCCGTCCCCCGCAGGCTTCCTGGTGCTGCACGCAGACTCCGAGAGCACGCCCCAGGTGGACCTGGAGCAGCTCCTAGCCGGTGAGTGTGCGCCCCCACGCCCGCCCACTCCCAACCCGCACGGCTCCACTGGGGCCCTGCTGACCCTGTGGGCAACGGGGAAACTAAGTGATTTTCCTGGATTTCAAGGATTTTTTCCTTGTCACTGGTGACCTCATCGTCTCTGGTAATTCACGGAAACTTCCTAACTGTTCCAAGAGAGCTTAAAAAACACTAAAAAAGGAAAAACTATCTTTCCGCTGGCTCCTGAGCCCTCCCGGGCGGCACAGGCCAGCCCCCTTTCAGCAGAGCTGGGCCCTCCCTGCGCTGGAGGCGGGGCCGGACCCCGGGGACACTGGGGGCTGGGGCCTGGCGGAGGGCCCCCCAGGCAGCTGCCCCTGCCCCCAGCCCTCCAGCTCCTGCTCAAGGACCCCGCCCCCGCCGTGCGGATGAGCGCCGCCGAGGCCCTGGGCCGCCTGGTGAAGTTCGCCTGAGCGCAGGCAAAGGACAGGCCAGCAGCCTGACCCTGGCCGCCGACCCCAACAGCAAGGACACCCGGAGGCCAGGCAGTGGGGGCAAGCCCCGGTGTACACTCTCTTTTTTAATAAAATCATCTGCTCTTCAGTGATGTGGGCGCGGTGGGGTCAAGCCTGCTGGGCCCACCCCCAATGCAAGGTCACGCCGCAAGGTCACACCACGCTCAGCAAGGAGGCAGCGCCGCTATTGAGGTCTTGGGGGCACAGCGAGGGGCGCTAGGTGAAGAGGCGCAGCGTGCCGTCCGCTCCTGCCGAGAAGAGCCAGGGCTGGCTGGGGTGGAAGGCCACGTCCAGCACGCCCAGGCCGCGGGTGAGCGCGTGTCCCTTGAGCACCTTCACGGGCACCAGCAGCGGGTTCTGCAGCAGGTCACTGCGGGGAGAGCAGAGGCTTAGGGCGTGCAGGACACAGGGCGGGCACGCGGGCACGGGGCGCTCACCTGTACACCGTGCCATGGCAGACGATGACGCTGCCGTCATCGGAGCCGGAGGCGAAGAGCGGGTAGTGGGGGTGGAAGGCCACTGCCCGCAGGGCCTTCTTGTGGTGCCTGCATGGAGGGAGAGAGGCTCAGCGGCCGGCCCCGGAGGGCGTGGGGTGCGCGGCCCTGCCTGTGCCCCCCACTTACCTCAGCACACGGTACGGGTGGGTGGAAAGATCCAGGTCAAACCATGCCAGCTTGCTGTCGTAGCTACCGCAGAGGACGTGGTCACCTGGCCAGGGCGGGTGCTGTGAGCTCCTGGGGCCTCAGCCGCCTGCGCTGCCCCAAGCCCCCCCTGCGCTGCCCCAGCACCTGCCCTCACCTGCGGGGTGCACGGCCAGGCTGGAGACCCACTTGCAGTTGGGCATCAGCTTCTTCGTGAGCTCCTGGCGCAGCAGGTGGTAGAGGCGGATGCTGCGCTGGGAGGCCACAAACAGGAAGGGCCGGCTGGGGTGGAAGGCCACGCGCTGCACCTGCCCGTGGCTGCGGCGGAATGGGCTCTGGCTGCGGCGCCGGCTCAGCTGGTGGATCAGCACCTGCGTGTGGCCCTGTGCTGCCAGTACCACAGCCAGGTAGTCCCCACGCCCGTGCCAGGCCACCTGCACCACAGGCTGTGGGGAGAGAGGAGCTGCAGTGTGGGCCTGGGAGCAGGACCCCGCCCGTCGGCCCGCCCCGCACCTTGCCGTGGGTGATGCGTAGCCGCAGGCCCCCCTGGCGCTCCTCCTCTGTGGCTTCCAGCCACTGGGCGGGCTGCAGCGGCGGCTCCTCGGGCGGGACGAAGGCGCTCAGCAGCTGGTCAGTGCTGCCCACCACCAGCCGGTCCCCCAGGCCCGGGTTGAGTAGCAACACGGCGTCCTCCCTGCAGGCCAGAGTCAGAGCCGGCCCTCAGCACCCAGCCACCCCCACCCAGGCCCCGGCCAGCCCCACTCACACGGCCACGGCCACCAGGCAGACAGCGGGACTGGGGCTCCAGGCGACCCCCTTCACGACGGCCCCCAGGGGCACAGTCCTCACGCAGCGGGCGGTGGCCACCTCCCAGAGCCGCACGGAGCCGTCGTCCGAGCCTGCAGAGCCAGGAGCCCCCTCAGTGGTCTGCCCGGCCCTCCCGCCCCACCCCCCACCCCTGCTCCAGCCCACCTGAAGCCAGCCACTGTCCCCCCGGCGAGACACTGAGGCTGCGGACCAAGTCACTGTGGCCCCTGTAGACCTGAGGAGGAAGCAGGCTGGTGAGAGGCTGCCGCTGAGGGCCGCAGCCAAGGGTCCCCCCAGTCTGCCCGCAGGCTCACCAGGGCCTGGCAGGTGGGGAAGGGCTGCAGGTCTCGGGGGCGCGGCAGCTTGGGGATGAGGTCCTCGGGGTCCACGTTCACCTGGAGCGGAAGAGCGTGCCGTCAGCCCCCACCGCCCCACGGGCCCCCCAAACCCACCCCAAAGTCCCCCAAACCCACCCTGCATGTACCCGCATCTTGCGCTGCCGCGGGCACAAGTAGAGATCGAGGCAGCGCTCAAAGCGCTCCTGGATGAAACGGCCGTACGCGGGCACTGCCCGCAGGCTCGGGAACTTCCGCGGCAGGAAGCTGAGCTTCCTCTCGCCAGGCTCCTGCTGCTCCCACGCCAGGCGCTGCGGAGGCAGGGGGTGAGCCAGGGCCCCCCAGGGCCAGGCCCAGCCCCTCCCGTGCCGCCCGGAGCCCACCTCCTCCTCGCTGGGCAGGTACTCAGGAGGCGGGTTGTACGACTCCGCGTGGCCGGGCAGGGCCAGCTTGGGGGCGGGGACGTGCATCTTGTGGCGCCCCAAGATGGCGCTGGGGTCCTCCTGGGCCCACAGATCGTAGTAGCTGGGGGTCGGGTCCCGGGGCCGGCGAGGCTGGAGCCAGCCCATCTTGATGGCATGCACCATCCGGGAGACCTGGGCACAACAGGGTCTCAGGGCACAGGCGACGGGGCCGCGCTGGGCATGGGGCAGGGGCCGCGCTGGGGGGCGGGGCACACCTTCTCCTTCTCCAGCAGCGACGGGATGAAGCTGCGCTTGTCGGCTGGGCGGTTGGTCACGGGGTGAATCATGAGGTCCCCACTGAAGAAGTCCACGGCCGGCTGGGGGAGAAGCACACATGCGGGCCTGCCCCTTCCAGGCGCCCCCCAGGCCCCCAGGCCCCCCACTACACACCTCATAAGGATCGAAGTTCACATCCCAAACTGGCCCCTCTGCAACCGCTGCACCAGGGCCACCTGCTCATCAGTCAGCCGCACATCCCGCCCCGTCGTCCGGTCCTGCACCGTGCGCCTGTGGACCCCTCTGTCAGGCCGGCCCCGGGTCCCAGCCCCAGCCCCAGCGCCACCGCCACTGCCCTGCCCACCAGTAATCAGGGTCATCCATTTTGTCCAGGAACTGGTCGAGCTCATCCTGGCTGCGCAGGGGCTTGTAGATGCGCCTGCCGTCCAGGTCGTAGCCGATGTGCGGGAAGTCCTCGTACCACTCCAGTGGCACGTTGCCCACCGTGTTGCGGATGTCCTGGGGGGGGACCTTCCTGCATCAGCACCGTGCTCCCCACACCGTTTCCCTCTCCACCCATCCAGGAGCTACAGAAGAGAGCCCTTAAGGCCTGGGGTCTCAGGTCACCAAACCCCCGACCCTGCCTGCTCTGGGCCCTGGGGCGTGACGTGGCACAGCCACCGGTCCTGCTCCCACCCGTCCTCGGAGGCGCCGGGCTGCACCTTCACATTTTCCACTGAAGAGGTGCCAGCCCCCCCCAAGGCTGCTTGGCCGGGGCTCCCGGCAGCCACAGACAGTGGTGACCTCATCGCCGTGGGCGCCCTCCCCGGCGGGGCCCTCAGGCAGACGTGGGCGGCCCCAGTGCAGGGGCTGAGGGAAGCCCCTGCCTACCCATCCACACATGGCCAAACAGGTGTCAGAGCACCCCTCCCCCAGCCCCCAGGCTTCCCCCAAGGCCCTCCAGGTCCTGCCCCAGAGCCCCACCCCCACGGGCACAGCCACGACGTTCCTGGACACATTCCTGGCCGCAGCCCCTGCCAGCCACCGCTGCACTCCGCCCAGCCCAAGGCCGCTGCCCAGGCAGCCAGGCAGCCGCTTGGCCAGGGACCACTTCCTGCAACGGTAGCCGCGTGGGGGAGGGGCCGGGGTCTGGGCGCAGCTGGAGACCGAGTCTGCCCCCCAGGTGACAGCATAGGCCCCCCGAGCCCGGGCCCTCTCTGCAGCCGTGGCCCTCAAAAGCACAACGCCCCCGGGGCCAGGCCTCGTCCATGCCCCGTGCAGCAGGCCGGGGGTCTGGCGAGCAGGCGAGGCTTCCCCGGGCAGCCAGCCGGGGGCAGGTGCAGGGCCAGGCGGCGGGACCCAGAGCGCCCAGCGCGAGCGCGGCAGAGGCACGTCTGCCCCGTGTCCCCGCCCTGCACAGGAGAGCGCAGAAATCCCGGGGGCACGTGGGACAGACGGACAAGCGAGGCGGGGCCGCGGCAGCAGCCAGCCCGGGACTGCCGACCGACGGGAGGGGGCGGCCGGCCTGGGGGCCCAGAGCCACCCCCGGGGGCCCCGCTTCCCCCCGCGTCCCCCCAGAGGGGGCGAGGGCGGCGGGACGGCGGCCGGGGGCGGGGCGGGGCGGGGCGGGGGCGGGGCGCGCGGGGGGCGGGGCGGCCGTGGCTCTAAAGGCCGCGCTCGCGGCCGCGCTCCACCCGGACGCACGTGTGCGCGGCGCCGGCAGGCAGACCCCGGCCCGGCCCCGGGCGCCCGCGAGGCCCGCGGCGGCGGCATGCGCGGCGGGCGGCGGAGCTGACGGCGGCCCCATGTCCTTCGCCATGCTGCGCGCGGCGCCGCCCGGCCGCTACCTGTACCCCGAGGTCAGCATGCTGTCGGAGGACGAGGACAACGGCAGCGAGAGCTCGGGCTCCGACGAGAAGCCGTGCCGCGTGCACGCGGCGCGCTGCGGCCTCCAGGGCGCCCGGCGGAGGGCCGGGGGGCGGCGCGCGGGGGGCGGCCCGGGGCCCGGGGGGCGGCCGGGCCGGGAGCCCCGGCAGCGGCACACGGCCAACGCGCGCGAGCGGGACCGCACCAACAGCGTGAACACGGCCTTCACGGCGCTGCGCACGCTCATCCCCACCGAGCCCGCCGACCGCAAGCTCTCCAAGATCGAGACGCTGCGCCTGGCCTCCAGCTACATCTCGCACCTGGGCAACGTGCTGCTGGTGGGCGAGGCCTGCGGCGACGGGCAGCCGTGCCACGCGGGGCCCGCCTTCTACCACGCGGCGCGCGCCGGGAGCCCCCCGCCACCCCCCGCCGCCCCCGCCGCCGGCCCGGGACGGCGAGAACGCGCAGCCCAAGCAGATCTGCACCTTCTGCCTCAGCAACCAGAGGAAGCTGGTGAGCCGGGTCCAGGGGGCGGGCCGCGCGCGGGCCCCACCTGCAGGGTGGCTGGGCACCCGGGCGGGGGCAGCTGGAGGCGGCGGGGACCGAGGGGCTGGGCCTTCCTCCTGCCTTCCCCAGGACGGACCCTGGACGTGCAGGACGCAGAGAAGGGCTGGAGGGGCTCCCAGGAAGGCCGCGCCGATGCGCCACCCTGGGAGAGGCTGGGGACGGCCCGGGGGAGGGGTGGGCAGTGAGGAGGAGCCCCGGCCCGAGCGCCCCACCGCCCCCAGCACCTGCCGCCCCTCACTCTCAGCACGGCCTCCTGGGCCCCACGAGGCCCGGCCGGGCCCCAGCGCCGCCTGGGCTGTCGGAGGCTGGTGGGAGAGCATGGGGGGCTGGGGCGGGGGGCTGCGGAGGGGCTGCTGAGATTTACAGCCCTGCAGCACTTGGGGGCACCGGAAAGCAGGGCGAGCGGGGAGAGAGCGCAGCGCCGGCTTCCCAATCCCCACTTCCTCTCCAGACAGCACGAGCGTGAGCTCCTGGGGCCGGAACATCTGGGAAACTTAATTTTACAATTGCGGCTGTGGAGCGGCGTGCTCCCCTCCCCACGCTGCGCCCAGGAGGCCGGGCGAGCCCGGAAGGGGGGTGCTTCTGCGCTGCCACCACAGAGAGCACCAAGTGGCCAGAGCGGAGAGAAGCCGGGGCAGGGGGCCACAGAGATGGCGTCTGACAGTCCCGCCCTGCCCCCTGCCCCCTGCCCCCCCGCACAGAGCAAGGACCGGGACAGAAAGACGGCGATTCGCAGCTAGGCGGCCACGCCAGCCGGAGCGGATGGCGCTGGAGAGCAGAGCCCGGGGACCGAGCAGGGACGCAGCGCCTGCCGCCCCGCCCGAGCGCCCACAGGCTGCGGGCAGCGGGAGCAGCCCCGGGCCAGCCCGCCCCTGGCTGGTGAGTGGGGCCGGACAGACGGGGGCAGCAGGGCTGGGGTCTGGCCCCAGCACCCACCCAGGCCCCCCTGGAACTTTCCTGCCTTGGTTTCTCCTGAGAACCTCGGGCTGGCGTCTCATTTCCTCGATATGATAATATAAAGCTTGGAAATTTTGTATAATTAAAAAAAAAAACAGTATCGTGCTACTATGGAAACCCAGGGTTCTCCCGGAGCCTGAACGGGGCAGGGGCTGCCTCCTCACGCCGCCCCCCGCGGCTGGAGACGCCCTAGCTCTGAGTGGAGCCGTCGGGTCAGGGGTGGCCCCGGGGACCCAGGCCTGGCTCCCTCAAGGGATGCCGGGGAGGGGGGCAGGTGGAGTCAGCCCACCACACGTGGTGCCCGTGGCAAGAGCCACAAGCAGCGCCCGTGGGCAGCGCGGCGAGGAGGGCCCAGTGTACAGGGCACCTCTGCCCTCCTGCTGGGTGCGCAGCTGAGGCCAGCCAGGGTGGCAGTGGCCTCAGCCCCCCTGAGGGTCCAGCGGCAGGGCCTGGGCCTCCAGCCTGCGCGGCCCACGACGGAGAGGAAGCCCCAGAACTCTGCGCCAGCCGGCTGCCCCTGCCCCCACCCGGCCTCTCAGCCCGCCCACCACTGCCCACACGGGGTCCTGCCCCACATGCCGTGCACAGCTGGCCAGCCGTTAAGCCCTGCAGGTGACCGCTTGACTTGGTGGCGTGAGCTGTGGGTCCCGCAGTGGCCCCCGCCCCCCAGCGGCCTGACCCCGGGAGCCGGGCGGGCGGAGCGCCAGGTGCGGAGCAGGGCCAGCCCCACTCAGAACGCCCGCTGCCCTCAGCACCGTGCTCAGCGCACCCAGCCAGCGGGGCAAGGCTGCCGGGCACCCTGCAGCGGAGGGCAGGCCGGGGCTGCCCCTCTGCCTGGCAGGCCGGCCCCTGGCCCCCAGGTTCCCAGCACCCGAGGAAAGTGGAGGGACTGGGGGAGGGCTGGGGGGGCACGTCTGACCCAGGAGAGGCGCCCGGGCTTCCTGTCCTTGTCCCGCAGGAGCCCCCAGCCAGCTGGAGGAAGGGGAGCGGGCAGGGGGCTGAAGAAGAGACAGACAGGGGGCAGGCCCAGCCCCCGGCGGCTCAGAGTCTTGGGGTCTCCGCACAGACCCAGAGGGTGGCCGGCAGCTGGGCGCCCCTCAAGGCCCAGGAGAGTGTGTGCTCTGGGGGCCGTGGGCTCCTCCTGAGCAGGCACAGCCGAGGCCACCCGTGCCCGGCGCTGGCACCACCTGGCAGGGCAGTGGGGGGTGCAGAGGAAGGAAGCTTCCGGTTCCAGAAACACCTTCTGGGCCCCTTGGGCCGTGGCAGATTGGGGGGCGGGGGCCGGGGCACGCGGTGACCAGGTGCCCGGCTGGAACGCGGGGGCCTGCCGCCACTGTCCTGGAGCCTGAGTGCGGACTGGGGGGCAGAGTCCGCAGTCTCGGCCCAGCGACCTCGGTCAGGCTGGCCACAGCGCCGCAGCGGGGGCGCGGGGCACGCGCCTCCCACACATGGGGGCCGGACCCCCGCCCACGACTCCCACTGGCGACTCCTACGGTGGCTGCAGCTTGGCGGCTCCACTGGGCAGCCGGCCCAGCCGCTCCCTGTGAGCGCCGGTAGCAGCGCCGAGATCCCGGCCCGCCCGCCAGGAGGGGCGGGTAGGACGCTCCGTCACCCTCCGCTGCTCAGAAACTCAAACCAGGCCTGGGGCCCCCGGCCCGCTGCCCCCCACGAGGGCTCCCCCAGGGCGCAGGCTTCGCCCTCTGCCAGAGGCCGGGGGAGGGGGTGGGGGCGCCGCGGCCGGCTGCCCCGCGCAGGCCGAGCGGGCTGGAAGCTGTCAGCTCCCGTCCCCACGCTGGGGAACGAGCTGCCGGCCGCGCCACATGATCCATCACAGCCGCCCGCGCCGGCCGCCGCCCCCGCCCGCTCAGCACCTGCGGGCTGCCAGGAAACACGTGCGTCCCCACGGGAGGGCGGGCAGGGACCTGCGGGTCAGGCCCGGCGCGGGGCCGGGCAGCCCTGACCCCGCGGGGCCGGGCAGGGACCCCCACCCCAGACGAGGCGGGCCGGCCAGCAGCGTGGGGCGGGCGGCGGGGCGGCTTCCGCTCGCGGCCCCTCCCCCGCCCTCCCCGCCCCCTCCCCAAAGTGGCTGCAGCTGTCAGGGGCAGACTGGAAGTGCAGGTACCTGGCCCGCCGCCCGCCGCGTCTGTCTGCCGGGAGAGGAAGCCGGCCCACCTCTGGAATCCCTCACTAGCTCCTCGTTCACGCTCCCCACCTGTCCCCCGGGACCGCGGGTCCGCCGCCCCCGCCCGGGCGCGCTCGCTTCCCTCCGGCCCCTCTCCAGTTACAATGCCGCAGTGTTCTTCAGCCCCCGCGCGGCTCTGTCTCCAGCGCCCCGCGGCCTTCCTGTGCAGCCCCCTCCCGGCACGGCGGTGGGGGTCCGGCTGTCAAACTGCTGGGGGCGAGCGGGGGCGCAGCGCCCAGGCTCACCTGCTGCAGCGGCCCGGCCGGAGGTTCTAGCAGGACGCCGACCCCGAGCCGGTGCAAGGGGCGACAGCCAGGCCCCGGCGCCCCCTCCCGCCCACGGGCACAGAATCGGCCAGGCCCCAGCCCCACGCTGCACGCGCCCCAGCCCTGCCCCGCATCTACCCGCGCCTGCGCGGCTATGAGCAGCTGCGGGGTGGTGCCCCAGAGGCAGCCCTGACCCAGGCCTGTGGGGGGACCGTGGCCCCCCAGCCCAGCCCCCCAGCCCGCCCCAGGCCTGCCCAGGCTGCACCCGACAGAGGCCCCTGCACCCCGCGCAGTGCTTCAGGTTGGGGGCTCCTGGCATTTCAGACTACCTCAGGCCCCGCCCCAGACCCTCTGTACCCCGAAAGATCACCTCAGGCTGGCCTGCATCGCTGCCCTTGTGGGCCCCAGCCCTGGGCAGGGCTCCCTCCCCAGGAGCCCTGACCCAGCCCCCTGCGGCCCACACCGGCCCAGTGGGCACCCTCAGGCCCCGCCGACACTGCGCCCCCACTTCCTGGCCCGGGGCCCCCCACGGCAGCCCATGCCTCTGAGGGCTCCCCTCCCAGAGCACAGGAGGCGGGACGGCCCCATGCGCCCCGGCCAGGACAGAGGGTGGCGGTGCAGGCCCAGGGCCAGGTGAGGCCGGAGGTGCCCGGCTCCGCGGGGACGCGGCCTTTGGGCCAGTCACCTGAGCTCCAGCACGCCCCAGAGCAGGGAGGGCCGGGCCTGGGCTGGGAAACCCGAGCGCGCCTTGAGGAGCCGACGCCGCCCCGCGCGGGGGGAGGCCGTAAGCCGGCCAGCACGGGAGGCAGCTGCCGGCGCAGTAGCCGGGAAGGCCATTAACGACGCCTGGCGCGAGAGCAGAGGGGAGTGCGGACGCTGGAGGCCGCGGCCAGCGGGGCGGGCGGGGCGGCCGGGGGGGGGGCCAGCCCCCTTTCGCCCCGGCCCCCACCCGCCGGTGACACCTGGGGCCCCGCGGGGCAGCCCCCTCACCCTCCCGCCCCAAGCCCATGGGCCCTCAGCCTGGCCATGCGTCTGGACAAGGCGCTGCGGGCGTGCGGGCGGCCGCCCCCAGCTCGGCCTCAGTTTCTCGTCACAGAGCAGAGGGGCTGCTCCAAGGGTGACTCCGCCCCCGCCGGCCCACCTCCTAGGATGAGATCACGTCTGAGGCCGGGGCGGGGGGCGTGGAGGGGGCGCAGCCGGCCCTGCCCCCAGGGGCCCTGCGCTGCTCGGGGTCTGGACCTGGGAGGGGGCTGGGGGGCCCAAGTGCTCCCAGGGAAGGGCTCTTCCGACTCAGTGCAGCCGGGTCAGGGTCCCCAGCAGACCAAGGGTCAGGAGGCCCTGGCCCCCCCACCTGCCAGACCAGGTGGTGGCCAGGGCGTGCCCTCCCTGGGGACCCAGGCTGCCGCGCCCTGCTGTCCCCGGCGGGGCCGCAGCCGCACCCACCCGCCGTGCCAGCGCAGGCCTAGCAAGTCTGTTTTTCCACGCGGCTGTGCCCGGCCCTCGGGCCGACCCCACACCCCAGGCCAACCCGCCAGCAGGTCCGCGGAGGAGATGTGGCCCCAGGCGCCGACGGCTGGCGCAGTAGGAGGGGCCGCCACCCAGAGGGGCTGCAGCCCGGCCCTGCACACGGCCAAGAGGTGCCTTCACAAGAGACTGAGTGCACTGACCCCCTCCCCGCCCCCAGGCCCCGAGCGGCCCGGCGCCTCGGCCCCGCAGCCCAGGGCTGCTGCCGGCTGCTGGGGGAGGCGGAAGCATCTGCACGGTCCTGGCCTGCGCCCTGAAAGCTGAGCTCCGCCGCCCCCTCGGCCGCCATGGCCGCGCGGGCAGGGCGGGCGGGGGTCTGCTGTCACCCGGCCCACATATGGGATAGTCATCGCCGAGGAAGCCCCTGCGGCCCCCGCGGCTTCCTCCTGGCCGGCGGGCTGCCCACCGCCGAGCAGCCCCCGCAGGGCAGCCCGGGCCGCAAGCACCCCGCCCCCCGCGCCGCGCGCCCAGGAGCAGCGCCAGGATGTGGCGGCCGCCAGGACGCCCCGGAGGGGGAGGCGGGCCGGGAGCCCAGGCAGCCGCGCGGCCAGGAAACCGATTTATTTTGTTTTGTCTCTGCCCCGAGCACACAGCAGACGGGAGCAGGCGGGCGGCCAAGGCGCGTGCAGCGCTGCCAGAGCGTGGCGGGGGGGGGGGAGGGGGGGGGCTGCGGGGGGCGGGGGCCTCCCGGAAAGGCCAGGGGCCGCCCCAGGCAGGCAGGCAGGCCGGCCGGCCTGCGGCCCCGCGCCCGCCAGCACGGCCGGGTCAGCGCCCGCCCGACGCAGCGCGGGGCCCTGGCCCACCTCAGGGCAATCGCCCAGGGGACTCGGCCCACTCTCCCCACGCAGCCCCGCGTCGTGCGCGAGGCTGACTGCGTCACTGCTCCCAGCCCGCTCAGCACCCACCACAGGGCGTGGCCGCCTCTGGGCCTGTCCCCGGGCACTGGTGGCCCTCAGAGGCCCCCGTGCCAGCCCCGCACCAGTCCCTCTCCTTCCCGGCCCAGGGCGGCCCCTCCCCACAGCAGCCCTCCAGCGGGCAGACCCCCGCGCACTCGCCCACCTCCTCATCCGAGCTGTCCTGCGCGTACTCGTCGTCCGGCTGGGGTCTTCCCGCTGCTGCCGTCCTTGGGGACGGGGGTCCAGCCTGTGGAGAGAGAGGCGGCCGGTCAGAGGCTGTCCAACGCCCCTGCCCTCGGGAGGCCGTGGGCCTGCCTCCGTGGGCACACGTGGGGTCCCACGGGCACCTTGCCGCCCAGTCTCCTCCCACCCCACCTGCCCAGCCTCAGCACCTGGGTCCCCAGGACCCCCACCCAGGGCCCGGCCGTGCCCGGCCCCATGGCCCCCAGACACAGCAGGGCCCCGCCGGGCGCCACCCCCACCCACAGCCAGCCTCCCCCGCGCCGGCCCGGGGCCTCGGTCCTCTGCGCGCTCCCGGCCCACCGGCCCCCACACGCTTGCCTGGCAGCGGCTCGGCCCCGACCTGGGGGCTTGGGGGCCCACTCCTCAGGGCGAGGCCCCACCCGAGCACCCAGGGCAGTGTGGAGCTGCGGCCGCCAGGGCCAACGGGTGCCGGCCCCCGGGTGCCCCCCCGCTGCGAGCCCTGGCTCCAGGCCGCCCCGGGTCAGTGAGTGCGCGCAGCCAGAACTCAGACCCCAGCCTGGAAAAGAGATCCTCCTGGAGGGGGCGGCGGGCGCGGCGGGATCGGGTTCCTGGCACCGTGCTGATGGGAAAGCCAGCCCCACCTCGCACGCCCGGGGGAGGGAGCCCGGGGGCCGGCCGGCAGGGGTCCTCCCCGCGCCCCCTGCCCAACAGACGGGCGAGCGCTTAAGCTTCCCCCAGGCAGGGAGCAGGCCACGTGCCGCTCCCGCCTCCCTCCACCCGGCCTGGCCAGGCCCTGCCCTGCGGCGGCCGCTCCCCTGCCCGCCCGCGGCCCGTCCCGGCGCTCTTCGGTCCTGCCCACGGGAGCCCTCCGGCAGGGCAGGCTCTGGGCAGCCTGCAGTGGGGCACACGCTCGAGGGAGACGCGATGGCGGTGGGAAGACACACACGGCCCCTGCGGTGCCAGCACCGAGCCGGGCCTGCCCCTGCACCCCCAGCCCCCAGGGGGTCCCCAACGCCGCCCTGGACGCAGCGCGGCCCCAACGCGCAGCGCAGCCACAGCCCAGGCACGCGCGGGCCCCGACGTGCAGGGCGGGCTGCGTCCGCCAGGGGGCAGCAGCGAGGCTGAACGCGAGGGGACGGGGCAGGCCACCTCTGCGTGCGGGAAGCGTGGACGTGCCTGAGCAGGGGGTCGCCATCTCCAATTTACGAACGAGAGAGGCAAACGCGCCAGAGGCTGCCGGCTGCGAGCCCGCCTTCCCAGCCAAGGACCCCCGAGGCTGGCCTGGCCAGGCCGGGGCAGCAGGGGCAGGCGCTCCGAGGCAGGTCCCGCCCACCGCCGGGGCAGGCGGGGCTCGGGCAGGGCCAGACCTCGGTGGGGGAACCTCGGGGAGAAGCAGGGCGTCCTGGCCAGGGGTGGCGCCCCCCATGCACGGCCACCGGGGGCGGGGGACAGCCAGCGGGGCCGCCCCAAGCCAGGCGCGCAGGACACCCCCAAGGAGCGCCGAAACAGGCACCGCTGTTCCCCTGCCTGCAGTGGACCCCACCCGGTCTGCCCACAGCTGCGCCACAGGCAGCGGCCACAGGCCCTCAGCCAGTGCATGAGCTTGGACTGTAGTCCAGCCTCCGCCTGGCCTAGCCCAAGGAGAGGGACCCCAGCCCTGGGCCCATGTAGCCGACCAAGTGGCCTCCCTAAGCTGCCGAGTAAACCGCGCAGCAGCTGCCCCAGGCGCAGAGGGCACCAGCAGCTCAGACCAGAGTGCGAGGGCCGCGCCCGCCAGGCTGCCCACCACGGGCCGCTCGGCCGCCTGAACAACAGAGCCGGATGGAGCACGGGGCTGGACGAAGCTCTTGGGAACAGCCCAGCACCCCCTTCACGCAGCCGCTGGGGCCAGGCGCTGCAGACAGCCAGGGCGGGCGGACAGAGGCGGCGCTGCTGGGGCGAGGCCACCGGTCCTGAGCGGGCCGGTGTGGGTGCCGGCTCCTAGGATCCCCCCGACCCAGAAAATGCTCAGAACTCGTGCCAGGAACCGCCGGGGCCCACCAAGTGGGTTGCGTCGTCACCCTGAGGGCGACGGCAAAGGGCGGCAAGCGCATCCACATGGGGGCCGCGGCTGCGGCCATGGGCAGCCGACGAGAAGGCGGCGTGAACCACGCTGCGTGCTCCCCTTTGTCAGGAGACGATCGAATGCTTCGTGCACGTGCCTCAACTCGGCTACGCAAAGGGCACCCCGGAGAGACCCCAAGAAGCTGCAGCCTGGCTGCCCAGACGCAGGAGCAGCCCGGGGTGGACGGCGCTCATCAGCCTGGAAGCTGCCACGAGGCAGCGCCCTGCAGGAAGCGGGGCCAGGGGCCCGGGGCGAGGCAGGACGCGGGAGGGCACGCGCACCCTGGCACGGAGCGGAACCGCGGGCCGCGCCACACGGCCTACAAGGGCCAGCAGGGACCGGGGAGGAGGGCGGCGTCTGCCCCCGGGGACGTGCCCGTGGCAAGGCCAGCGCCCGCTCGGGGCTCTTGCCGCAAACCAGCAAGGAGAGCGCCAGGCTCCATATCCCCAGGGACCATCACAGCGAGGGGCGCTGGCCTCAGAGCAGCCCCCAGCTCAGCCGGCAGCGCCACTGTGGGTGCCGACAGCCCTGACGCGCCGCAGCAGGGGGCCGGGCAGCCCCGCCCCCACCCCTCCTGGTCGGGAGGATCACCGTGGGGAAAAGAAACCCCAAGGGGCCCGGTCGACGCCCCGAGCACCCAGGTGCTCCTCTCGGCCCAACCCCAGCCCAGGGAGGCCACCCCCAGCCCAGGGGAGCCACCTCGGGCCCCCGGCAGGGGCGTGCCAATGTGGCGACGCCAGGCCCTTGGCCGCGCACCCTGGTGTGCTTGGAGACACTGCGCACTGCCTGCTTTAACTAGACAGACGGAGAAGGCCCACGTTTAAGGGCGGGGACCCTCAACCGTAAAAAGCACTCAGGAGAGCGGGCGTAGCTCGGTGGTCGAGCACCTGCTGCCCGCGCACGAGGTCCTGTGTTCAATCCCCGGTACCTCCTAACAAAGTAAAATGCAAAAACGGGGAGACCCAAAAAGCCTTGCAAAGTCCATTATTCACTGCAGGTTCCAGCCAGGGCTCAGGGCACTGGCAGCAACGTCCACTCTCACTCGGTGCACTGGCCGGTGCTGGAGCCGCTTCCTGAGAGCATGTTCTGTCATTTTAAAACTTTAAGCAGGGGGCGGGTGTAGCTCAGTAGCTGGGTGCTGGCCAGCCTGTAAGAGGCCCTGGGAAATTAAAAGGTTTCCCATCATCCTACAAGCTGGAGCTGACGCAGTGCATGGCACTGCCAAGGAGGCATGGTGCTGCCGCGCGCCCTGCGCAGACATGGCGGCCACACGCGAGGCATTGGTCCCATCTTGTGGGGAGCAGGTGGGGCCCAGAAGGCCGGGCCACCCCCATGCCGCGCCCGGGACCTCCAGGGCTGTGCTGGTCCCAGGAACTGCGTCGCCACCTTGTTCAGAAGACCCTGACGCCACGACCTCGCACTCCAGCGGCTCTAGGCTCCTCCCCCTTCTCCAGAAGGGCAGGATCTGTCCTCCCCACCACTCGGGCCCCGTCCTGGGGGGCGACTAGCAAGGCCAGCTGAGCCCCTGCCCCACTCGAGCCCAGGAGAGATGACCGCCAGCAGGTCGGGGGGTCCTCCGCGGCCCGTGGGAGGTCTGGAGCCCCCGGAGACTCTCACACCCTCGTAGTGGAGAAGTAGCGCCCGGGGCCAGGTCACCCCACCTTCCAACACACCGCCCCTGATGGGCCCCAGGGATCCCTGGCACCCCGGAGCCAAGCGGATCACCCACCTGCGACTGTCCCTCGGTGCTCCTCTCCGCCCTGCAATGGCCCTCGTCGCTGCTGGCCCCGCTCTCTCCCTCGTCGCCATCCTCGCTGCTGTCGCTGCCGGAATCTTCCAGGCCCGAGAACACGCTCTCCTCGCTGTCAGAGAGGCCAGAGTCATGGCCTTCACCGCGGCTGGGAGCAGGTGGGCAGAGAGAGGGCTGCAAGGAAGCACAGCGCTGGTCACAGCCGGACGCTGGCAGGCCACCCCTGTCCGTTCACCCCACCTGCCCAGCCCTTCCTCTTCCGACGGTGCTAAGCGCACGGCCCCTGCCCTGGAAAGGGCACTTCTTCCTGGTGCCTCATGAGGGACAGCCTGCTCTCCGGCCACGCTCACTTCCCGCCAGCAGAACCAGCCCCCACTGCTCCCACAGCCCCAGGGCTGAGACCACTTGCAGTGGAGGCCGGGAGCCCTCAGCTAAAGAGGCCGCCTAGAGAGATTTCACAAGGGCGCACGGGCTCCCACAAAGCCAGGCCGTCCGGCCGCGCTGCTCGTGAACCGCGCGCTCGCGGGCATTCACCCACAACCCTGTGACCAGCACTCCCAGGCCTCCCCACTGCCCAGCGCGTGGGCCATCTGGCCTCTGGCCTCTTGATACTCTATTTAGTGCTCAGTTTCTGCGGTTTTGTGCTTTTTCTCGGGTGGTGAGCCTGTTGCAACGGCCCCCAGGCGTAGCGCTCCTGACGAGCTGCCGGGATGTGCCTCAGGAGACGCGCCCAGGCCTTCAGTGCCCGGGGTCCCAAGATGGGCGTGAGCCAGTCAACAAGAGCTATTAAATGGGGGGCTCACGCCCACCCACTCACCCGAGCCGTCCACTGTCACTCCACCCTGAGGGCCTGCGTGGGCCTCTAAGGTGGAACTGAGAACCTGAAGCGATCTGAGAGCAGAATCCGAGACATCCCTCTTTTCCTAGTACCTTACAACACTCTCACCAGCTCGGTTTTCCTAGACATTGTCTTACAGGTTTAGCTCTAACAGCCAGTTGGCCACACAACAGAATAGCCAGAAACAGGGCATAAAATGGTCTGGGAGGAAACAACTAACTCCTGAGAAGGACACAGTCAACTGGAGGAAGCAGCCAAGTCCAGGAACTGGGCAGGGGGGCTGCTGGCCGGCAGGGGGGTCCCTGCTGGCCAGCTGGGGGAGCCGGGCAGTGAATCTATTTCACAAAGCAATGGTACAACCTCAACCAGCACATTTAAGGGGAGTCGGCTGTGTGAGGCTCAACTGGACACATCCCAAACTGTATGACACCCCCAACCAAGCCAGAGGTGAGTGAGCCAAGGACAACGGCCAGTGCCGTTACCGAGGTGGACAGGCAGTGGGTTCTGTCTGCGTTTTTCTATCATTTGCACTTTTTACTGCAGGTCCAGTAACGTGTCAGCAAAACAGGACAAGCAAGCGGCGCCTATGGACCTGCAGGGGGGCACCCCGCCGTTCCCCGGCGGGGGTGGGGGGGGGGGGTGCCGTCAGCGCATTGGCGTCAGAGCGGACGCCCCAGCCTACCCTCCGGCTGCTTCTCAGACACGGAAAGCCCGGATCGCTCCCGACGTGAGGGCAGCCCCTGCACAGCCGCCCTCCGCCTGCGACCCCCACGTGCGGGTCCAGCGACCGCCTCGCGGGACCGCGCCAGGTTCCCCCGCCGCGTCCGGGGGATCAGAGTCGTCCCTTCCCCGCCGCCGGCCGCGCCCGGAGCACAGCGAGCCCCGCAGCCCTCGGGGGGACCGGGTGGACCCGAACACCCGCGCCCCGGCGCCCACGTGCACGCCGCGCGGGGCTCGGCCGCACCCCCGCCCCGCCGGACCGCCGCTCCCCGCCACACCCCGAGACCCCGCGCCCACCTCCTCGGGCTCGGGCCCCGGCTCCGGCTCCGCGGGCCGCTTCGCCGGCTGCGCGCCCCGCGCCCCCGCCATGCTCCGCCGCGCCGGCTCCGCTCCCCGAATTGCCTCTTCCGGCAGCGACTCGGCCGCGTGCGCGCGCGGGGCGGGGCTCGGGTCAGAGGGCACGGCCGGCCCCGCCCCGACTCCATTGGCAGGCGGCGGGGGCGGGGCCGGCGCGCGCAGGCGCACGGGGCGGGGCGTCTGCGCGCGCGCGCCGCCGGGTCGCGGGCGGCGCCGCCGGGAGCGCGCCCGTCGCAAGATGGCGGCGGCCATGCCAGGCCTCGGGGCTGTGTGTGCGCAGCGGGCGGCGGCGGCGCGGCCCGGGCGGCAGGCGCGGCGGCGGCTCTAGCGCGGTCCCCTGGCCCTCCTCGCGGTCGCTACCTCGGCGTCTCCTCGCACTGCCTGCCATGGATCTGCCCGTGGGCCCCGGTGCGGCGGGGCCCAGCAACGTCCCGGCCTTCCTCACCAAGCTGTGGACCCTCGTGAGCGACCCGGACACCGACGCGCTCATCTGCTGGAGCCCGGTGAGGGGCTGGGAGTGGGCCCCGCGTGCGCGCTGGGGGCTGCCGGGAGCGGGCGGGCGGGCGGGCGGGCCCTACCCGCCGTGCCCCGCTGGGCGAGGCAGGCCTTCCCGTGAAGGAGGCCGAGACCGCTCGCCGGTCGCTGGTGAGGGTCCCAGGAAAGGCAGGAGCCAGACTCCCACCTTCTCATCCATCAAGTTTGGGGGCGGGGAACCACCCCAAATCCGCCGTCGGGGCTACGCAGGGCAAGTTTTCCGAGGTCCCAGACCCAGAACAACCCTAGGGAGGAAAAGCAGCTCTGTGACTCACCCTCCCTGGAGGTGTGTTCAGGTCTCTGGGAAGAGGCGCCTCGTGGTCTTCACACAGCCCTGAGTTGGTTCCCGGGGTTGCTTGTCACAGTGGCAGGCTCGGGCATGCGCCTTCCTCAGCCTCCCTGCTCGGCTCCTCCAGCTGAGGTCTGCCCGGGATGGGGAGAATGGGCCCTTTCATGCTTCGGTCATTTGCTCAATGTTAGATGGTTGCAGAAACATATCTGTCCTTAGAACCAGCACCCAATTGCCCTAAAAACATCGTGCCAAAGTGTGGAGTAGGGCAACGTGGTCGGCAGGTGATATTCAGAGAAAATCAGGAATTTGCCCTGATCTCTCGGCACTGGTGGAAGAGGAAAAGGGATGAAAGGGAGTAAATGTCCAAAACCACAAGTCCATCTCATGCCCGTTTCCAGATGCCAAATACAGGTTTCCCAAAAGCGGTTTTGTTGTAGTTCTTTGTGGGATGACTCTGCTGCTGTACGTCTGTTCAGTTGCCTGGCAGCAGGTTTGTTTGTACCATCTGACCCTGCAAGATTGGACAGCTCGGGTTTGCAGAAGTAAATCAGTGGCTGTGTGTGGAGGTGGAAATCCGGGACTGCTCTTTACATCTTGGCTGTGCTGTCGTGTCCAGCAAAGGGCGAAGCCTTCGCCCGGGCTGGCATGTGACTAATATTGATCACGAAGCGTCTCTGGAAAGCGTGGAGCAGGGCTGGGAGGTCTGGGCATGCCCGACCTCCTGTGAGCGAAATCTACAGTTCCTCAGACCCTACCAGCACCTCCCTCTGAGATGCCAGTCCCATGAGCCGTGACAGTGAAGGGGGACGTGGCTGACACCACCTCTCGGGCAGCCTGTGGCCAAAGCCCTGCCTTGCCTGAAGGGTGTTTGGGTGTGAAGGAACCGTTTACTTGGCTTGTGCTGTCCTCTCTCTTGTGGCAGGCACAGGTCCCTGCCAGGGGCCGTGTGCTTTTCCCCATCGTCCCTTCGTCCTTGGCCTTCCTGACTGAAGGCAAGAAGGCCGTGGCCCACTTCTCCCGTGCCCTCCTCCCACCTAACCCTCCGAATTAACAGGAAGCACTCGTTCCAGTGGGCAGGCATTAGGGCCGCAGGGTGTTCTGAGCGTGATTCTCCAGCCGTTTCTGCTTCAGGAATGTTGGGGTGGGGGGGACCAGTGGGACTCTGCCCCCCAGGCCCTCTGGCCACTCCCATCTGCTCTCCTCCAGGACCCCGGCCGGGGACCACCTAGGGCCAGTCAGATCAGGCTCAGGCCAGCCTCCGCCAGCGCCTCAGGCCGCCCCCGCAGGGTACTCTGCTTTCTGCTGGCAGCCAGGTGACAGGTGACCGGGCCTGGTCAGCTGTTCTGCCCAGAAAGGGACAGGGAGCTGGCTAGAGCGTGGGGATCTGGTTCTCCAGTCAGTTCACAGAAATAGCCCTGGCTGAAAAGTGGAGGGGAGGCTTCTTTCTGGGGGGCGGGGGGCCAGAGAGCTGCTGGCCCCAGGAAGGAGCCGTCTCGTGGTGCTGTGGCTGCAGGGTGCCAGCAAAGCCCCATCCTCGCCAGGACCTCTGGGTTCTTTCTGCAGCTCCGGCCACCCGGAGCCCAGCCCCGCAGGCCCAGGTCTTTGTGCCGCAGTGCTCTCCCCCTGCCTGTGGGTGCTGACCGCTTCCCTGTCCCCCGATTCTCACAGGGACGCGGAGGATATGGAGGTTGGGCAACCAGCTCTCAAGGCCAGATAAGTGCCTGGAGTCTTTCGGAAGCTGGCCTGCCTGGTGTGGGTCTGCTCCAGACGGCCGTCAGGCTTCCCCTGCCTGTCCGGAGGGTCCTGAGGCGCCCCCAGGCCCAGGCTCTGGACTCGCCCCTGCCCTTGGTTGGGGGGACGCACAGTAACTGCTCCGTCCTTGGGGTTGTTGTCTTCCTTCTCCCCCCACCCTCTTTTAATCAGATGCGCCAGGTATAGTGCTTCCCGGCCAGGCCTCTTGAGGTCCAGGTGCTCCCGCAGGTTCTGAGGGACGGTGACGCCCACGCCTGCCCGAGGGAGGGTGTTGGGTGACACGAGGGTTGGCAAGAGAGCAGGAGTGTGGAGTGGACTCCAGGAGCGTGGGGAGAGGGTGGACTGGGCCACGGGGCGGGCCTGGCTGGGTGTGGGGGAGGGGAGTGGACGTGCCCCCCGGGGGCCCAGGCTTCTGCACGCCTGGTCCCAGAGGTGCACCTGTGCCCTGCACCCGGGCGCTGACGGGCCGAGCACCTGTGGAAAGCGCTGCAGAGAGCCCCGGGCCTGGCGCGCCTTCCCTGCCCTTTACGCTCACGCGCCGCCCCTTTCTCCAGGAGCTTTTGGCCCTCGGCAGCTCCGTCTGAGCGAGGGGGCCAGAGCCTCTTCAAGTTAAAGCCCGGAGGCACGCCCAGGCATAGTGCCGGCGAAGGCGGGGCGCCACGGACCCCAGAGCCCCAACTTGTGTCCAAGTGTGTTTTGTTGAGTCCTTTAGAAAGACTGAGAGAAAAACGCAGAAATTAGCCCTGTCACCCCTGAACAGAGGGCTCGTGTGTAGTGTTTTTTCATTATCATTTTGTATTTGATTTTTTGAAATTAACATGTATTTCATCATCAAGAGGGATGAATGATTTCAAGACCAGTAACCCTGAGTCACAGTCCCAATAGGCCTTTTTTTTTTTTAGGATTTATTTTTTATTTATTTCTCTCCCTCCTGCCCCAGTTGTGTTCTCTGTGCCTATTTGCTGTGTGTTCTTTTTTGTCTGCTTTTGTTGTTGTCAGCAGCACGGGAATCTGTGTTTCTTTTTGTTGCATAATCTTGCTGCGTCAGCTCTCCATGTGTGCGGCGCCATTCCTGGGCAGGCTGCACTTTCTTTCACGCTGGGCGCCTCCCCTTACGGGGCTCCCCCTATGCGTGGGGCTCCCCTACGCCCCTGTGTGGCACGGCACTTCTTGTGCGCATCAGCACTGCGCGTGGGCCAGCTCCATACGGGTCAAGGAGGCCTGGGGTTTGAACCGCGGACCTCACATGTGGTAGGCGGATGCTCTATCAGTTGAGCCAAATCTGCTTCCCCCGAAAGGCCTTTTAAAGAGGGGCCCCCCTGCTCGCCGTCTCCTCCCCCATCTTCCTGGAAGTCTGGAGCTGACTACCTGCCAGAGATGCAGAAACAAGGCACAGGGCACGGGGGCAAAGCAGTTCCCGTGCAGGCGGGGCAGGGCTCACACATTCAGCAGGCGCATCTTCCAGGCAGCCCTGAGAGCGGGCGCCTCCCGCGCCTCCGCCCTGCCAGCCTGAGAGTTGTGGGCTCACTGGGAGCAGGGGCGAGGGGTGCCGGGGAGGGCGGCCTGCACCTGCTCGCGCCTTGGGCTTGTGGAGGCGCGAGGCTGGAGGCGGGTCCTCGGGCGGCTCTGAGCTCCCAGCAGGGCTGAGCAGAAGGGAGCAGACAGGCGGCGTGGCCGTAGGCAGGGGGCTGAGGCTGGCCCCTGCCCGGAGCCGGGCAGCGCTCCCCGGCCCTGAGGGATGGCGCGGGGGCTCCGCCAAGCCCATTCTTAGAGGCCGTGGCAGGTCCTGGCGTGCCCCCCCCCGGGAGCAGGCGGCTGGCCGCAGCCCCGCCCTGGAGGGCCTGGGAGTTGACCAGGGCTGTTCAAGCTTGCCCCAAAATGCTGAAGGTGCACCCCAAAGCGCTGCGCCCCACGGTGGGCCTGAGCTGTGCCCCGGGAACCGAGGCTCCCCCGGGGCCCTCGGAGTGTCCACACAGCTGCCGTCTGTTGCCAGGACCGGTCTCGTGCGTCGTCTCAGCTCGGGTAGGAGACACGGCCCCGCTTTCTAGATGGGAGACCGGCCCTCAGGACCGCAGGAGGGGAGGCAGGGAGGCAGCGAGGCACGGCGGCCTCCCCCAGGCCCACACGCCCGCCTGGCCCCGCGCAGGCTGTTCCCCTCGACTGCACTCTTTCTGGACAGACGGCCACCAGCTGCCTCCCAGCCAGAGCGGATCTTGGGTTATTTCATGGGAAGTCCTGCTTTCCCTTGTGGAGATAACACAGGCACACATGGGCAGGCAGACAGAGAGACAGGACACACAGAACTACAGGCAGGCAGGCTCTGTGCTTATGGCCTGGGGAGGGAGGGTGGGCAGTGGGGGTGCGGCGAGGAGGGGGCCAAGGTCCCAGGAGTGGCCGGAAGGTCTGGGCCGCAGCAGCCCTCTGGGGGAGCTGCCCCGGCCCCCGGGCCCCCCAGGCTGCAGCGCCCTGGGCTTGTTCAGCACCCTACTGAGGAGCCCTGGCCCCCGGGCCCCGCTTCTTGGGCAGCCGTGCTCGTGCAGGCCAGCAGGGGCGCGGCCAGCGGGGCCAAGCAGCCCCGGGCTGAGCAGGCTGCGCAGCTCTCCTCAGCCACTCCCCAGGTGCTCCCGAGTGCAGGGGAGCTGCCTGGCAGCTGCCGCCACAGGACCCTGCCCCCAAGGGTCGGCGCCCTGGGGTGCTGGAGGGCTGGGGCCCAGAGCCGAGGCGAGGAGGCCGCAGGGGTCAGGTGTTTGCGGCCTGACTGCAGCTCCCTCAAGCAGGAGCAAGGCGCGTGTTTATGAGAACGGTGACGAGGGCTCTCGTGCCAGAGTTGACAGAACAGGAGCGGGGGGACTGGCGCTTGGCCCTCGCAGTCCGGCTCGGCCCTGGCTCGCACGTCGCTCCTTTCTCCTGCAGCCTCGGCTTTCCGCTGGCTGGGGAGCCTGGCTGTGCAGGGCTCCTGTGGTCACACCGTGCAGTCCCAACCCCGCAGCAGCACCCTCTGCTCTTCCTAAAGCCCAGCTCCACGATCTGGGACCGAGGACGCGGTCAGCAGACACCTAACGCGGGGGCTGGCGGCCCGAGTCCTGGGCAGGTGCCAGGGAGTTCAGAGGCCGTCCCGTGTGCATGCTGTATCAGGC
The DNA here is from genome assembly GCF_030445035.2 of Dasypus novemcinctus. Classification (NCBI taxonomy): domain Eukaryota; kingdom Metazoa; phylum Chordata; class Mammalia; order Cingulata; family Dasypodidae; genus Dasypus; species Dasypus novemcinctus. The sequence continues at coordinate 109,060,196 of NC_080686.1, forward strand.
AGCCAGAGGGGTACTGCTGCTGAGTGCCAGAACTCTGTTGGCTTTTATAAAGGGTATGTATTTGGGGTAGAAGCTGACAGTCCCAAGGCTATAAAGCTAAGTTACTTCGCTCCCCAAAGCCTGTTCCGCGTGCTGGAGCAAGATGGCCGCCGGTCTCCGCGCGAGCTCAGCCTCCGTCTTCCTGCTAAAGCTCCGTGGTCCCATTCTCAGCTGTAGGCTGGGGTAAGGCTTGTCTCTCTCCCTGGGACCGTTTCTTTCCCAACTTTCTCAGCTGTCTATTTCTAGTCTTTCCAGCTGTGAACTATCATGCGAACAGCTTGGTTCACTCTCCTGGGCTCCAGTGTCCAAAACTAAACTCTGTGTTCTTCTCCATGTGTTTGCTTTGGTGTGAGAGTCTGTTTTATCCCCACCAAGGGAGCAGGGACTCAAATTGAGTCCCCCTAATGACATAGTCAAATCAAAGCCCTAATACTGATTTAATAAAGTAAAAGTGAAACCTTTGGATTTAACACAACCATAGGGTAGCAGCCCCGAGGGAACAGGCCTGTTTACAAACATTGCCAGTTATCCTTTCTTTTGGAGTTCATAAATAATATCAAACTGCTACAGGTTGTTTCTAACTTTTTTGGGTCATGGAGGCTTCCAAGAATATATTCAAATACACGGAAGCTTACACTGTGAAAAATGTGTACACTTGCAGGATTTTGTACGCATTTCAGGGAGAAGACGGTGCTATAGAAAATAAGGCCACAGACTCAGAATCGTTGACAAGACTTTGCATTTACTGAACCGCCTTTCAGGATACAGAAGCCCTGCTCGCGAGACAGTGACTGGCATCCGCTGCTCCCTGATTCTTCCATATCTCACGCCACAGGTTTGCATTGTCTCCCAAAGACAGGCTAAAACCTTCTCCAGGGAATGCCTTTGGTCATCAGAGGAAGAGATCGACTCAGGCGAGGGAGAGGAAACCTTGCATTCTCTAATGGAGTCACCCGCAGATGCTCTAAACATCGTGGCCCTTCCGGTAGGGCTTCCGCCACACATTCGATGTGGGTTCGACCTTTAAGGCATGAGAAACTATTGGACACTGTTCAGCCTTTGGAAACCAGGAAAGGCAGGGCTGGGGTGAGCCACATAACTGCCCAGGTTTTCCACCTAGAGGCAGGTATCAGACCCTGGTGCAGGGAAGGAGAGCCTGCACAGAGCCCAGGCTTTGGGAAAGACAAGCTGGCTAGAGCGTGTGAGGTGCAATACAGAGCAAAGGGAGCTACACCAAGAAAGTTCCAGAACTCTGCCTGTGCTCTTCAACTGAATTCTGATTTGTTCTCATTGGGTAAGACCTCACGGAGCCAGGCTTCAAGGAGAGGAATAACACTGGGGAGCTGGAATGTGAGCAGTTACCAAAGCACGTGCAGGGCTCTGTTCAGTTTCTCAGCAGCCGAAGTGCAGCAGCCGCTGCACAGAGCACTCAGCGGGAGCAGAGGAGCCCCGGCTCGGAAGTGGGGCTGGTCAGCCCTGGAGCAGAGGCTGCTCCAGACACATCACAGCAGCTTCAAGACAAGCCTTGGAAGGATCTGACTGCCTACCAAAACAAAGGAAAACACTTCTTAAAAGGAAAACAACAAATCCAGACACACAGTAGAAAATTCCCCATGTCCAGGATCCCATCAAAACCTAATAGAGGGGGAAGTGGATTTGGCTCAACTGATAGAGCGTCCACCTACCACACGGGAGGTCCACGGTTCAAACCCAGGACCTATGTGATGAGCTGGCCCATGCGCAGTGCTGATGTGCGCAAGGAGTCCCGTGCCATGCAGGGGTGTCCCCCACATAGGGGAGCCCCACGCGCAAGGAGTGCGCCCCATGCAGAAAAAGTGCAGCCTGCCCAAGAGTGACACCACACACACAGAGAGTGATGCAGCAAGATGACGCAACAAAAGAGACACAGATTCCCAGTGCCGCATGATAATACAAGTGGACACAGAAGAACACACAGCGAATAGACAAAGAGAGCAGACAATGGGGCGGGGGGGGGGGGGGGCATAAAAAATAAATCTTAAAAAAAAAAACTAATAGGGGAAACAGATGTAGCGCAGTTGTTGAGCACTTGCTTCCCATATATGAGGTCCCAGATTCAATCCTGGTATCTCCTAAAATTAAAAAAAACCTAATAGATATGTCAATAAACAGGAAAAATTTGACCTGTTACGGGTGTAGGGGGTAGTCCATAGAAATGGTAATTCCAGATGTGATGGAATTAGCAAATAAGGACATAAAAACTGTTGTTACACACATACTCCATATGCTCAAGGAAGTAAAAGAAAATGAAGACAGAGAAATGGGAGGTGTAAAAAAGCATGCTGAAGAAAATCTCTGAAACAGATCTCCCATGCAGAAGAACTGCAAATACTTTATGTTGTCACCCCCCCATCCAGGAGGTGGCACATCACTCCCCACTCCCTAGCTGTGGGCTGTACATAGTGACACCGTTCAGAAGTGTGCAGGGTGGAGCAGAGAAGAGCAAGAATGACTTTGCAGTGAGACACTGCAGTCTGATGATCGGTATTAACAGTGCTATGTTGTGATGATAAGAATGGCACTTTACCTCCATGGTCCTCCTCCCAAAAACTTTCATAACCATAACCCGAATCTAATCACGAGGAAAACGTCAGATAAATTAAAATTGAGGGACATTCAACAAAATTACTGAGCAGTACCGTCAGGGCCAACATCTAGTCAGCCAAGATGGTGGCATAAGACCCTTCAGAGTGCCGTCCCCCAAAGAATCTTTGAACAGCTAGCAAAAACTGACAGAATCAGCATCTTCAGAACTCTGGATAACAGTTAAAGGGTTGCAGTAACTGAATGAATGCCACATCAAGAAAGCACAGGTTTAAAAGTGATACAGAAAATTTGTAGCACCCTTGCTGGCCACTCCCCATGGAGCCAACCTGCATCCCATTGTGGGTCCCTGGCCCGTTCCAGAGGAAGCAGAGTCACCCCTGTATGTGTGTGGGGGGCCAGCGACTCAGTTGGCAGCCTGGAAGACAGCCAGGGAGCACTGACGGGCTCCACCCCAGAACTTGCCCCACAGGTCTGAGCAGCTTGCAAACAGCTAAAGCAGTGTAAGAAACAATTACGTCAAAGCCGCCTGAGACAAAGGAGTACCCGCTTCAAGTCATGTAGTAAAGCACTCAGAGAGGGGGAGAAGGTCTTTTTCATAGGGCGTAGAAGGGCCGTTTGAATTCCTGTAAGGGTGGAATTGCTAAGGCCACAAGCACGTACAAGCCCAGGAGAAGACCCAGGCTCAGAAAAGATGGGGAGGGCCCAGCACTTTACATTTGCCTCGGCTGATCTTAGCAGGAGGCACAAGCTCTGAAGGAGAGCACCAGCCAATGCAGAACCAGTTCACTTTGGAAAGACTGGAAGATGATTCTTACGTTGATATGTTTGTTTTTGTTAGCCCCTGGCACTCAAGGAAATCTCTGTCTTACCACTTTCTGGATATAAACCTAAGAAACAGATAGCTCAAGGACTAAATCCCAGATTTAACACTTTAAAATATTAACATATACAGTATGCAGTGAAAAAATTACAAGTCAAAGAAAAAGGAAATGATGGCCAAAAGTTGCAAAATGAAAATTTCAGATAACATGAGTGCAGAAGATCAGACTTTTAAGATACCAAAAAAAAAAAAAGACTTTAAAATTAAAACTGACTTCTGACATGCTCAAAGATGTAAAAGAGAACATAGAGAAAGAATGAAAATCTATCAGGAAAATGATGAGCTAACAAGGTAAGAATCTCAATAAAAGACAGAAATTTTTAAAAGGAACCAAATAGAACTACTGGAGTTGAAGATCACCATAACTGAAATAAAAATTCACTAGTGGGTTTCAATAGTAGATTTTTTTAAAGATTTTTTTTAAAGATTTATTTATTTACTTCTCTCCCCTTGCCCCCCACCCCAGTTGTCTGTTCTGTGTGTCTATTTGCTGCATCTTTTTTGTCCGCTTCTGTTGTCAGCTGCATGGGAATCTGTGTTTCTTTTTTGTTGCGTTGTTTATCCGTGTGGGCGGCGCCATTCCTGGGCAGGCTGCACTTTCTTTGGCCCTGGGTGGCTCTCCTTACAGGGTGCACTCCTTGCGTGTGGGGCTCCCCTACGCGGGGGACACCCCTACATGGCAGGGCACTCCTTGCATGCATCAGCACTGCGCATGGGCCAGCTCCACACAGGTCAAGGAGGCCCGGAGTTTGAACCGTGGACCTCCCATGTGGTAGACGGATGCCCTAACTACTGGGCCAAGTCCACCGCCCTCAATAGCAGAATAGAGCTGCCTGAAGAAAGAATCAGGGAACTGAAAGACAATACAATTGAAATGATTCAGGAGCAGAAAAAATTTTAAAACAGAGCCTAAGAGACCATAAAGTATACCAATATGCACATGAGAGTCCCAGAAGAAAAGAAAGAGGCAGAAGGAATATTCAAACAAGTAATGGCAGGAAACTTCCCAAATTTAATAAAACACATGAAAATGCACATTCAGGAAGCCCCTTAGGAGCAAATGTAGCTAAGTAGTTGAGCCCCTGCTTCCCATGTATGAGGTCCTGGGTTCAATCTCTGGTACCTCCTAAAAAAAAGAAGCCCTTTGAACCCCAAACAGGGTAAACTCAAAGAGACACACCTACTTGGGTAGTAATCAAAACTCTTCAATGCCAGCAGAGCAGGTGTAGCTCAGTGGTAGAGCGCCTGCTTAACATGCATGAGGCCCTGGGCTCAATCCCAGGTACCTCCATAAAAAAATAAAAACTAAACTGTTGAATTCCATGGACAAGGAGAGTTCTGAAAGCTCCAAGAGAAAAGCAACATACTATGTACAAGGGAGGCCCAGTTAGATGGAGTACTGATTTCTTATCAGAAGCCATGGAGGCAAGAAGGCAGTGGGATGAAATAGTAAAAGAAGTGAACAAAAACAACTGCCTGGTGAGACTTTCAAAAATCCTGTAGAGATTAAGACAATCCCAGATAAAAGCTGAGGGAGCTCCTCTCCATTAGGCCCACCCTACAAGCAATGCCAAGGAGAGTTGCCCACACTCAAAGGAACGGACACTAGATAGTGAGTTAAAGGAGCATGAATAAATGAAGACCTGAGTAAAGTTTACCATATAGGTAATTATAAATGCCAGTACTATTATTACATTACAATTTTTGGTATGCGATTCCACTTTTTACTTCTTATAGGTTCTAAAACGTATAAAAAGTAATGATAAATCTATGGTTTAGGACATGCATTATATAAAGATATAAATAGCAAAGACAATAGAAACTTTGGAGAGAAGAGTTTATAGAAACAGTATAGGTGTATGTTATTGAAGTAAGATTAGTATCAATCAGACATGTTTGTTGTAGATTTAGGATATTGAATTTTAGCCCCCTGGTAACCACCAAGAAAATATGAAAAATATATATGGAAAGAAATAAGAAGGGACTCAAATGATAACATACGAAAAATTAAATAGCTATGAAGGTAGGCGTTAATGAAAAAATTGAGGAACAGAAAAAGGTATGAAACTTGCAAAGACCATACAGCAAAATGGCAGAAGTGCTGCATTATCAGTAATTATTTTCAACGTATATAGATTAAACTTTCCGTTCAAAAGGAAATTGGGGGAACAGGTAAAGCTCAGTGATTGAGACCTGCTTACCATGTTTGAGGTCCTGAGTTCAATCCCCAGTACCTCCTAAAAATAATAATTCCATTCAAAATAACATAAAAAGAATAATAAATACTTGTGAATAAATTTTTTAAAAAACGAAATGGCTTGGCAGAATGGATTAAAAATCACAACTATGTGATATTTATAGGAAACTGACATTTAATTCAAAGACCAAATAAGGCTGAAAGTGAAAGGATGGCACAAAAAAGTACCATGTAAATAGTAAAACAGAAGAGAGCTTGGGTACCTGTACTAATACATAAAATGGACTTTAGGTGAAAAACTGTTATGAGGGACAGAGGAGATAACTATATACTGATAAAAGGGCCAATTCAACAGGAAGACTTAACAATTATAAATACATATGCAGGGAAGCAGATGTGGCTCAGGTGGCTGGGCTCCTGCCCAGCACATGGGAGGCCACTGGTTTGGGTCTCAGTGCCGCCTAAGGAAGACAGCGGGCTGCACAACAGGCAGGCGCGGCAAGCTGACCCAAGACATAAGAAGAGGGAACATAATGAGAGACAGCAAAGTGGGGAGCAGAGGTTCCTGGTGCCTCCTAAAGTAGACCGAGCAGATGTGGCAGGCAGGTGCAGCAAGCTGACACAAAAAGATGATACAACAAGAGATGCCAGGAAGAAAAACAATGAGAGACACAAAGCAGGGAATGCAGGTACCTCCCTCCTACATCAGAGGTCCTGGGACAAGGAAGACAAACAGACCACAGCACATGCAAACAACAAGGAGGGTGGGGAGAAATAAATAAATAATGTAAATCTTAAATATATATATATATATGCACCCAACAGCAGAGCCCCAAAATATATGAAGCAAATATTGACAGATTTGAAGGGAGAAATAAAGGGTTCCAAATTAAGAGTAAGAGACTTCCATATACCACTTTCAATAATGGATAGAGCATCTAAACAAAATATGAATAAGGAAATAGAAGACTTGAATCAATACTGTAAACCAGCTAGACTAACAGACATATATAGAATACTTCACCCAGCACCAGCAGGATTCACTCTCTTTCCTAGTACACATGGATCATTCTCCAGGATAGACCATATATTAGGTCACAAAACAAGTTTGAAATAATATGATGTATTTTCTCTGGCCACAACGGAATGAAGCTAGAAACCAATAACAGAGGGACAACTGGATTATTAACAAATATGTGGAAATTAAAGAATGGACTCTTAAACAGCCAGTGGGTCAAAGAAGAAATCACAAGGGAAATTAGGGAGTATCTTGAGGTGAAAGAAAATGAAAATACAACATACCAAAACTTATGGGATGCAGCAAAGGCAGTGCTGGTAAATTTATAGCTCTAAATGCTTACATTAAAAAAGAGGAAAGACCTCAAGTCAGAGAGCTAAAATCTCACAACTGGAGGAGCTAGAAAAAGATGCGCAAACTAAACCCATATTGAACAGAAGGAACAAAATAACAAAAGATTAGAATGGAAATAGATGAAATAGAGAAAAAAATCCAAAGTTGGTTCTTTGAAAAGTTCTATAAAGTAGACAGACCTTCAGCATGGCTGACAGAGAAAACGAGAGAGGACACAAGTAACTAAAATCGGAAATGAAAGGGGCGACATTGCTGTGCTACCAGCTCTACAAAAACAAGATTCTAAGAGAAGTCAATGAACCACTGTACACTTATAAATTAGGACAAATTCCTAGAAACATTCAAACTGTCTAAATGACTCAAGAAGAAATAGAAGATCTCAAAGACCAATAATGAGTAAAGAATTTGAGTCAGTTATCAATACCTCCCAACAAAGAAAAGCCCGGGACAGGATGATTACACTGGTAAATTTTACCAAATAGTCCAAGAATTAACACTCCTCCTGCTCAAAATCTTTCAAAAAATTGAAGAGGAGGAATACGCACTCATTCTGTGAGGCCAGCATCACCCTAATATCCAAGCCACATACGGATACCACAAGAAAAGGAAGTTACAGAGCAATATCCCTTATGAATAGAGATGTAAAAATCCTTGTCAAAAGACTAGCACACCAAATCCAACAGCACATAAAAAAACTAAACGCCATGCTCAAGTGGGATTTACCCAGGAATGCAAGGGATGGTTCAACATAAGAGAATCAGTTAATGTAATACATCACACTAATAGAACAAAGGGGGAGAGAAAGAAAAACATTATCTCAATTGACACAGAGAAGACATTTGTCAAATTCTAGCGTGTTTTCTTGATTTAAAAAAACTTAGAAAACTAGGAATAAAAGGAAATTTCCTCAAATGACTGGGCATATGAGAAAAACCCACACCTAACATCATATTCAATGGTGGAAGATTGGAGGCTTTCCATCTAAGGTCAGAAGGATGCCCGCTGGGAGCAGTGTTTTTCAACATTGAACTGAAAGACCTAACCAGAACAAGTAGGCAAGGAAGAACAAATAAACACATAAGATGGCATCCAAATTGGAAAGGAAAAAGTAAACATCCACTAATTGCAGATGACATGATTCTGTTTATTGAATGCCCTGAAAAATCCACAGGAAAGCTATTAGAGCTCATAAACATACTTAGCAAAATGATAGAGCTGGAGATCAAAATGCAGAATGAACATCGTACACTAAAACAACCTGAAGAGGAAATCAAGACAAAAATTCCATTTACAAAAACGCCTAGAAGAATAAAATAACTAGGAATAAATTTAACCAAAGATGTAAAGGACATGTACATGGACAACTACACAACATTGCTAAAATAAATCCAAGAGGACCTAAGTAAATGGAAGTGCATTCCATGCTCATGGATTGGAAGACAAAATATTGTTAAGATGTCAATTCTTTTCAAGCGATTTACTAGATTCAATGCAATCCCACTCAAAATTCCAACAACCTTCTTTGCAGAAATGTAAAAGCCAATCAGCAAATTTATATGGAAGAATAAAGGGCCAAGCCATCTTGAAAAAGAAGAACAAAGTTGGAGGGCTCACATTTCCCAATTTTAAACTTAATAACAGGGAAAGGGATGTGGCTCAAGCAATTGGGCTCCTGTCTACCATATAGGGGGTCCAGGGTTCAATGCCCAGGGCCTCCTGGTGAAGGCAGACTGGCCCACGTGGAGTGCCATCCCACGTGGGAGTGCTGCCCCACATGGGAATGCCACCCCGCGCAGGAGCGCCGGCCGACGCAGAGCTGACACAGCAAGATGACGCAACAAAAGACACAGAGGAGAGACAATGAGAGACATAGCAGAAAAAGGGAGCTGAGGTGATGCAAGAGAATGATCGCCTCTCTCCCACTCTGGAAGGTCCTTGGGATTGGTTCCCAGGACCGCCTAATGAGAATACAAGCAGACACAGAAGAACACATAATGAATGGACACAGAGAGTAGACAACAGGGCGGTATAAATTAATAAATCTTTAAAAAAGAACACTTATAACAGTGCTACAGTGATTAAAAGAGCATGCTACTCCAGTGCCTAAAAAGGCACTACCTCAAAGCTAAGGGCCAACAATGGGTGCATGGAAACTTTTTCTATTAGACTAAGGAAAACATTCTAAAATTTACTGAGGCAATGACTGCACAGTCTGTGATGAAACTGAGAGCCCCTGAGTGTACACTTCAGATGGACTGTACAGGGCATGGGACCGTATAATGCAGTGAACTATGTGGTGGAAGATGGGCTATGGTTAACAGTACAAATAGGAGAGTGTTCTCTCATGAACTATAACAAATGTACAATACTAATCATGGTGTTAATAGTAGGGGGGTATGAGAAAAATGCAACAAATGTAAGCTATGGACTATAGTTAGCAGTAATATTTTGATGATGTTCTTTCATTATCTGTAACAAATGTTTCACAACAAGGCAAGGTGTTGGTGGAGGGTTGATGTACGGGAATTCTGCACATTATACATGATTGTTTTGTAGGCTCACAACTTCTCTAATTTTAAAAAAATGGGGAAAAATGGAGGGAAGAGTAATAGATATTTCACTTCACACAACTTAATTTTAAGAAAAACATGGCTATTTCAATAAATGATGCTGAAGTTTCTCCTGGATCCAAAACCTAAACCATACTTATAAATGTGTAATTCAGCTGCTGTTTGGCTTAAATGAGCTTGTTGAGCCCACCTATGAAATGTTACCATTCTTGTATTTTCTACAGAGAAAATATTTTCCAGTTTCCCTATCAGACAACTCAATGAACTTTTAAAATATATCCTGTTTTTAAGTTGGAGCTGTCAGTATCGTGGTTTCTCTACAGCTGTACATAAAATGTTTTTTCTATACTCTAAAACTGAGTTAACTTAGGAAATACTGCTTTGTGCCATAATAAAGACATTAGTACTTACTATTAAAAATACTACATGAAAAAATAAAATTATATCAATAAAAAAGCAGCATGCTTCTGGCACAAGGACAGATCAATAGACCACTGGAATCAAATTGAGAGTCAGAAATAGACTTTCACATCCATGGCCAATTGATTTTTGACAAGGGAGTCAAGTCCACTCAATTGGAAAAGAATAGACACTTTAGCAAATCATGTTGGGAAAACTGTATCTCCACATGTAAAAGAAGGAAGGAGGACGCTACTTCATATCACATGCAAAAACTAACTCAGAATGGATGCAAGGTCTTAACGTAAGAACCAGAACCATAAAACTCCTAAAAGAGCACAGGGAGAAGCATCTTCAGGACCTGGTATTATGCAGTGGTTTCCTATACTTTACACCAAAAGTATAAGCAACAACAACAAGAAAAATCAATGAATGAGACCATCAAAATTGAAAACTTGTGCATCAAAAGAGTAAAAAGACAGCCTACACAGTGGGAGAAAATATTTGTTAACCACATATCTGTTAAGGGTTTACTATCCAGAATATAAAAAGAATGCCTACAATTTAACAACAAAAAGACAATTAAAAAGTGGGCAAAAGCCTTGAATAGGCGTTTCCCCAAAGAAGATACACAAATGGCTAAAAAAAAGGGCACATGAAAAGATGCTCAACATCATTAGCCATTAGGGAGATGCAAATCAAAACCACAAGATACCATTTCGCACCCAAAAGTATACTATTGTTAAAAAAAAAAAAGTGTTGGAGAGAATATGGAAAAATAGGCATCTTCACTTATTGTCGGTAGGATGTAAAACGGTGCAGCCTCTGTGGAAAATAGTTTGGCAATTCCTTGGAAGGATAAGTATAGGATAACATGTGCCCAGCAATCCCACTTCTAGGAATCTACCCAAAAGAATTGAAAGCAGGGACTCGAGCAGGTATGTGGACACCGCTGGTCCTTGCACCATTATCTCCAGTTGCCCAAAGATGGAAGCATCCGGAGTGTCCATGAACAGATGAATGGATAAACGAAATGTAGTCTAGACACAATAAAATATTACTCCCCTGGAAAAAGGAATGAAGTTCTGATAAGTACGACAGTATGGATGATCCTTGCAGACATGATGTTGCATGAAATAAGCCAGACACAAATGACATATATTGTGTGAGCTCACTGTAATGAAATAATTAGAATATGCTAATTAATAGAGTCAGAAACTAGAATCCAGGTTGGGTACCAGGGGCCCGTGTGCTGATGGGGAGTGCAGGGCTCATACTCCACTGGTACAGAATTTCTGTTTGTGGTGGTGGGTGGTGGTGAAAACCTGGATAGCACAAACAGTGGACCATAATCTATGCAGCATATATGCTAATAGTGCAGTTGTAACGCAGGTGCCACATTAATGCAACGTGTTAACAATGGAGGGTATTCGGAATTCTGTGTTTTCTGCATGATTTTTCTGTAAACCTACACCTGTCTAATAACAAAAATACTTAAAATTCACTTTTTAAAAAGAATATTAAAGTAATTAAAAAGAAAGAAAATTCTGAAAGACTGTTGCGGCCAGGAGACTAGAGAGTCCTGATGACTAAATGAAATGCAGGGTCCTGGGTGGCTCCTGGGACAGAAAAGGGCACAAGGTGGTGCCAGCCTAGCGAATCTGAATGGAGTATGGAATTCTGATAATAAGGCATCAATATTGGTGTGTTAACTGTGATAAGTATACCATATTAATGGAAAGTATTTTTTCCTTCTTTATTTTCTTTTAAATGTTACATTCAAAAATACGAGTTCCCCATATACCCCCTACCCCCCAATGTAAAATAATAGGGAAACTTGGAATGCAGGGTGTAGAACTCTATTACCTTTGCAGCTTTTCTGTAAATTTAGAGCTACCCTATTCTAAACTTAAAAGTTTATTGTTTAAGAGTCAGCAGAAGGGATTGACGGCAGATTAGAAATGCAGGCGTGAAGATCACTGAGCTGGAGGAGCGGAGGAAGCAGTCGACAGTGAGGCCTGTTGCGGACACGCTTGTCACCTCCTGATGCTGTGTTCGGCGCTGACCGCTCTGCTCAGAGTGCAGCCTTATCTGGAGGCAGGGGGCGGGGTCGTCCCGATGAGGCCACGCTGGAGGACAGTCCCTAGCCCCATATGACTTGTGTCCCTGCAAGAGGAGAAGCGAGAGGAAGCTGGAGGGACGAAGCCGTGTGAGGCGGAGGCAGAGAGAGAGCCAGGAGGCCCCCTCGGCCTCCGGGGCCTGGGCTTGTCCAGCCGGGCAGGAAGCTCTGCTCCACACCGGCCGTTCGGTCGTCCTTGGTCATGGCGGCCGTGAGCAATATGATCTGTGCACAGAGAAACAAAAGCCCTGAGAAAACCAAGCACCGCCTGCACGGATGCCAGACCACCCAGCCTGCAGCTGAGGTGCCAGAGAGCAAGGGAGGAGGGGAGTATGTGGATTAAAGGTTGGAATTTTTCCTATTTTTTTTTTAACAATAAACTCATAAATCTAAGAATTTCAATGAATCCCAAGCAGGATTATCACAAGGAAAACCATACCAAGGCATGTCACAATCAAATTGCTGGAAACAAGTGAATAGAGGAAATTGTTTAAGGCAGCCAGAAAAAGAGAGGAAATTGCATACAAAGATAAAAATGACTGCAGATTTCTCATCAGAAACCATGTAAGGCTTAAAAGTGGAATAAAACTCAAGATGCAAAGCTGGTTCAACATGTAAAACCTTGTGTAATTTGTTATCTCAACAGAAGAAAAACCGTATGATCATCTCAATAGAGGCAGAAAAGGTATTTGACAAAATTCATCATCCATTTCATCATAAAAAGTCGGCAAACTAGGAATAAAAGGGACACTCAAATTCCTCAATCAAATAAAGAGATCTACAAAAATCCTACAGCTAACATTTACTTAATAGTGGAAAACAGAATATTTTCCCCTAAGATTGGAGGGGAAGGCAGGGAAGTCTTTTACCACTTCTGTTGAAGTGTCCTGGATGTCCTAGCCAAGGCGGTATGGCAAATAATTTTTTTTTTTAAGACATAGATTGGAACTTAAGAAAACTGATTCTGTTAACAGACAACGTGGTCATTTACTTAGAAAATCCCACAAAATCAACAAAAAAAGTTATTAGAACTAATTAGTTTGGTAAGGTCAATACATAAAAAATCAATTGTACTTACACATATTAACAATGAACTAAAATAGAATTTTTTAAAAAAGCATTTATAATAGCGCAAAAGAAAAATGATACAAAATAGTTAGTGATTGTATTAGTTATCTATTGCTGTGTAACATATTATTCCCAAATTCGACAGCTTCAGACAACAAGTATTTATAATCCCACCCTTTCTAAGTCACAATTTGATTCTGGCGCAAGGTCCTTCGTGAGGCTGTGGTCATCGCTAGATGCCGCTGGGGATGAAGGATCTGCTTCCAAGCTTATCTGAAACATTGCTGAGAAAAATCAAGGAAAGCTTAACTACCCGGAGATGAGCAGCATAGTCACAGAATAGCAGGCGCAACATTGGTAAGACCAAGACAGGTTCAACGTCGGTCAAGTCGAATCCCAGGCAAGTTGCTTTTTGTAGAGGGATTAATAAGCCAATCCTCTGGTTGCTATGAAGAAGCAAAGGAAGGAAAATAGGCAAACATGTTTTTAAAGGTAACAGTTGGAAAACGCACACTGTCTCATTTCCGGAGGGTCAGGCCACGGTATCTTGTCTCAGTGACGCCCGCCTGTGTGCAAACATGCAAACCAGTGGACGAGCAGAGTTCAGACGGGCCCATCCTCTTGGGTCAACTGTGGGTTTTTTGTTTGTTTTTTGTTTTGTTTTGTTTTAAGGTTATTTATTTATTTATTTATTTCTCTCCCCTTCCCCCACCCCCACCCCAGTTGTCTGTTCTCTGTGTCTTTTGCTGCGTCGTCTTTGTCCACTTCTGTTGTTGTCAGCAGCACGGGAATCTGTGTTTCTTTTTGTTGCATCATCTTGTTGTGTCAGCTCTCCGTGTGGGCGGCGCCATTCCTGGGCAGGTTGTACTTTCTTTAACGCTGGGCGGCTCTCCTTACGGGGCGCACGCACTCCTTGCGCTTGGGGCTCCCCTACACGGGGGGGCACCCCTTGCGTGGCACGGCACTCCTTGCACGCATCAGCACTGTGCATGAACCAGCTGCACACGGGTCAAGGAGGCCCAGGGTTTGAACCGTGGACCTCCCATGTGGTAGACTGACGCCCCATCCACTGGGCCAAGCCCGCTTCCCGGGTCAATTGTTTTTTTTACAGACGTGCCAACATTTTACAGAAGCTTTTTCAATCAACTACTGGAATACACACCCATATGTAAAAAAGAAAGTGAAACAACCTTTACCTCACAGCATCTACAAAAATGAACTCAAAATGATTTACCTTACCTCTAAATGTAAGCAAAAACTATAAAACTTCCAGAAGTTATGATCTTGAGCTAGGCAAAGATTTCTTAGGACATAAAAAGCACAAAAGAATTGATAAAGTGAACCTCATTAAAATTTTAAACTTCTGTTCTTTAAAACGTACCGTTAAAGAAAAACAAAAAGCCATAAACTAGAAAAAAAAATTTGCAAATCATATAGCTGATAAAGGACTTGTATTCAAAATATAGTAAGTACTCTTAATGTCTTATCAGTAAGATAAGTAGCTCCCAAAAAGGCAGAAGATTTGAATAGGTATTTAATAAAGAAAGACAGAGATAGCAAGTAAGTGTCAGGGCAGTGCCCAGAAAAGCAGCAGCGAGCACACCAGGCTCACCCAGCGGCTGGGGCCCCAAGGCCGCCGGCGACCAGGACGGACCTGGCTCCACTGGAACGCCAGCTCACTTCCGAGTGCACCGAGTGCGAAACGGTGCACGCACTTTGGAAAAGGTGGGCGAGTTCTTATAAAGTTAAACATACCACGTGACCCAGCAGTGCCGCTCCTGGCTCCTCGAAGCCGGCGGTGCGGAAAGTCCACACGAGGTTTGTGCGTTTTGTTGGGAGTGTTGCCCCACATTGACCCAGCCTGGACGTCCAGCGACAGCCGGGTGTGCCCAGAAGCCTGCTCAGCGCTGGGAGGAAGCAACAGACCGTGCCTGGGTCGCTGGCCCTCGAGTTCCCAGAGCAACGTGCTCAAGCCCTGAGCCCGGTTTTGAGGGCGTGGCCTAACTAGAAAAAAGAGACCTGGAGGACATGCCTAGAGGAGCCCTGCCCGGCGGCCGAGCCTACAGGAAGGGGCCGTCGGGGGCGAGAGGGCCACGCCAAGTGCCCCGCAGCTGGCCCCACGACTGGGGGCCACCCAGCTCGGGTGCTTGTCAGGGCAGCCCTCACAGAGTGGACCGTGGTGCGGTGACTCGAGGGTGCCCTGCGCTCAGTGAGGGGAGCCTTGCGGACGCCCGTTGATGCGGGGACAGCAGTCTGGCCACCGGTGCCTGGGGCGTGGGGAGGGGCCTGGCCACAGGGCACGGAAGGAAGGGGACTCCCTGGATCGCAGTGATTAGACGGTTGTCAAAACTGACCCAAGCACGCAAGCGTGCAACTAGGAGGCCAGTTTTCATAGCGAGGGAAAGCTCGTTTCAGCCTGCTGTGTAGGGGCGGGGGGGGGGGGGCGGGCGAGGAGCTCAGCAGAAAGGGCCACGTCCCCTCCCGGCCCCCTCCTGCCCCCTTCTGGCCCCCTCCCTGCCCCCTCTGGCTTCCCCCGCTGTGGAGGCAGGTGTGGCTTCAGGCCGTGGGGTGCACTGGGTACCAGCCAGCAGCCTGGGCAGCACCTGGGCTTCCCTGGGGATGTGTCTGTTCGTTGTTTCTTTCCCTTTGTTTGGGCCCTACTTGTTTCTTGGCATGTATCTTAAATTTTTGTTGAAAATGAACATTTTTAATAGGTGACAACACTGGACGTCAGGTTTTCCTCCTCCCCAGGGTTTGTTGCTGTGGCTCTTGGTTGTTGTTTGGCAATTTTCTGAACTAGGTCTGTAAAGTCTGGATTACTTATTGGTTTTCGCTGCTAAAGTCTCTGCTCGTGTAGCTCGGTGGTCAGCTAGTGAGAAGCAGGTTTCTTTAAGTGCTCAACAGCCAGGACCCCGTGTGCACTGGGGACACCCGCCTGCGCCGACCAGGCCGTAACGATTCTGCTTTAGCCTCCGTGTCCTGCCGTGAAGGGCCTTGAGCGCAGCCGGGGGCACGTAGGTCCTTTCCGGGCGGCTCCCGGGAAGATTCGGGGCTCTTCAAGGCTCAGGCGAGCCCTCGAGGGCCTGGCTGCCGTCCACAGCCCAGGCAGGAAGCAGGTCTGGGAGGGCGTCCTGTCCACTCAGCGCAGCTCGCGAGCGGAGTCCACCGCAGAACCACCCGGCAGCCGGTGACCGCTCTGGGGGAGGCCGCACCGGGCTGCGGGGTGCCCAGGCTCCCCCGAGCAGGCGAGTGGGCGGGCGGGCGCCGAGACCCTGTTCCACGAAGGCTTCTGGGGCTCCTGGAGGGAGGCTCGCCGTGCTGCAGGGCTTTGGTTAATTCTCCAACAGCCGATCCTGACAGCCCTTGCCAATAGTCTGGTTTCTCGGAGGAGGAAGTGGTCCCTCAGTGCATGCATGTGCACCTGCACGTCTTGGGAAGCGGCGCCCAGTTCTCGTCCCCTTCCCGCAGCACGCCTGGCTCCGCTGCCCTCAGAAGGTGTCCTGCTCAGGTCGTCGCCCTGCGGTCTCCAGTGCCCCATCCCACCCCTCTGCGCCAGATCTCCGGCGCCCCACTCTGGGAGCGAGGGCAGGAAGGCGACCTTTTTGACAAGCTCCATTTCCTGTCTCAGGTGCTGCCCACCTGAGAAACAGAAATCGGCTTCCACCCCTTGGAGGTCCCAGCTTGAGGTTAGCTGGTCTCGGGAAGTTACTGATTAACACTAAGAAGCACACCCCCAAAAGAGCGGCCCGGGGGGCCCATGGCCCGGGGGTGTCTGCACTCATTTGCGTGGCTCCTGCCCCAGGCCTGGACCGCAGAGGAAGGCAGGGCCGAGGCGGGGGGGCCAGGGACGGACTCCGTCTCCCGCCAGCCCCTGTGGGTGCCAGGGGGCTGCCCCCGTCCGGCCCCGCAGCAGGAGGGGCCCGGACAGCAGGGCCCCGCCCCGTGCACTGGCCGCAGGTGACCCTGGCTCCCTGCCTCGGCAGAGCGGGACCAGCTTCCACGTGTTCGACCAGGGCCAGTTCGCCAAGGAGGTGCTGCCCAAGTACTTCAAGCACAACAACATGGCCAGCTTCGTGCGGCAGCTCAACATGTGTGAGTACTGCCGCCCGGGACCCACCCCCAGGCAGCCCCGCCAGGCCCCGGGTCAGGAGGCCGCGCCCGGACACCCCGCCTGGCGCTTGTCCCCGCCCCCACCTTCACCACCCGCCACGCCCACTTGCCCACGGGAGCCTTCGCGTCCGACCAGAGGGACTAGACAGAAGCCAGGCCTGGCGCCCGCTGCGGAGCACGGTTTGTGCGCAGCTGAAGTCTGTCCTCGTGGCCTGCAGGGGTCTCCGAGGACTGCAGAGCAGGGCCCTCGGGCAGCTTCCCTGCCCCGTGCCAGTGGCACCCCCGGCACCCTCCGCAGGGCGCGAGCCACTGAGGCCTGGGCTCTGGTTGCCCTCGCGCCCTCGCCTCCCTAGGACTCGCTCAGTCCGGGGTGGAGAGAGGTGCTCGGGGGGCGGGGCAAGGCTGGGCCTGGGACTTCCACGCGGGCGCCGGGCCTCAGGCCGGCGCCGTCCCAGCCTCACTGGGGACCCTTCCTTCGCCTGCCGGCGGGAAGGGCCAGGGGTCATGGTGCGCCAGGCCCCACCCCGCAGAGCTGACCCGCCCCCACCGCCTGCAGACGGCTTCCGGAAGGTGGTGCACATCGAGCAGGGCGGCCTGGTCAAGCCGGAGAAGGACGACACGGAGTTCCAGCACCCGTGCTTCCTGCGTGGCCAGGAGCAGCTGCTCGACAGCATCAAGCGGAAGGGCACCAGCGTGAGTGCCGCGCCTGGGCTCCCGGGTGGGCTCCGGCCCCCGCGCCCCTGTGACCCCCGCCCCTTGGGCCCAGGTGTCCACCCTGAAGCACGAGGACGTGAAGATCCGCCAGGACAGCGTCGCCAAGCTGCTGACGGACGTGCAGCTCATGAAGGGCAAGCAGGAGAGCATGGACTCGAAGCTGCTGGCCATGAAGCAGTGGGTGCTGCGCGGCGGGGGGCGGGCGACCCACCCCTCGGGCACCCCTGGGTGCTGCCAGAAGCTCCCTTTCTCCAGAGACAGAATTAGGTGGGGATGGGGCAGGCGTGACCCGGCTCCCAGCCCCCTGCCCCAGCCCCTGCCCGGGCGCCACCGGCAGCCCTCTTGCTGGCCCGGCTCAGGGACTAGGAGTCTCTGGCTCTCTCTGGGGACAGGGCACCCCGCGTCCCTCTGGTGCCTGGCTGCAGGCCCCCTCCGTGGACCAGGCATGCGGGCTGAGTTGGGGGGAGTGCAGGGGGCAGGCTGCAAAGGTCGGCCCCCCTGACCCTGGTCGGGAGGGCCCCGGCGCCCAGGTAAGGAGCCCCGCCCCCACAGCGCCTCCCATCGCTGCCTCTGCACCCCCTGGAGTGCAGCCGGCCCGATGGGGGCGGGGCCGGCCAGGCGCCTCACAACACGCCCCAGCTGGTGCAGCCCCCACCTTCCCGGGGCCGGGGTCACGCGGGCCGGCGCCCCGGGCTGGTGCCGCTGACCCTCTGGGCCCCCGCAGCGAGAACGAGGCCCTGTGGCGGGAGGTGGCCAGCTTGCGGCAGAAGCACGCGCAGCAGCAGACGGTGGTCAACAAGGTGCGGGGGCAGGCTGGGGGCGGGGGCGGCCAGGGGTCAAGAGCGGCCGCAGCCCCTGCCCTCTGCCCTCGGGGTGA
The DNA here is from genome assembly GCF_030445035.2 of Dasypus novemcinctus. NCBI lineage: Eukaryota > Metazoa > Chordata > Mammalia > Cingulata > Dasypodidae > Dasypus > Dasypus novemcinctus. The sequence goes on from NC_080686.1 coordinate 109,079,127, forward strand.
CCTGGGCCCTCCCTCCACAGCTCATCCAGTTCCTGATCTCCCTGGTGCAGTCAAACCGGATCCTGGGGGTGAAGAGAAAGATGTGAGGCTCTGGGGAACCCGCCCCCCCGGGAGAGGCCTGGGGCGCGGCCCTAACGCGCCCCTCTCTGCAGCCCCCTGATGCTGAACGACAGTGGCGCGGCACATTCCGTGCCCAAGTACGGCCGGCAGTTCTCCCTGGAGCACCTCCACGGCACAGCCTCGTACTCGGTGAGCCCACAGCAGCGCGGGGGCCTCAGCGGGGCACGCCCGCCCAGGGAGGGGCGCTCCCTGCTCCCTGCGCGCAGCCAGCCTGGCTCTGCCCACAGGCTCCGTCCCCGGCCTTCGGCGGCTCCAGCCTCTATTCGCCGGACACCGTCACCAGCTCTGGGCCCATCATCTCCGACGTCACCGAGCTGGCCCCCGCCAGCCCTGTGGCCGCCAGCAGGAGCAGAGAGGAGAGGTGGGGATGCGTCCCCTCCCCACCCTGTGGGCCCAGGGGCCTGGGGGTGTGCAGGGGCCCTCCAGCCGGGGCCAGCGTCCCCAGCTGAGGGCCCGCCCGCGGGTCTGCCCGTCCAGGCCGCCGTCCGGCAGCCCGCTGGTGCGCGTCAAGGAGGAGCCGCCCAGCCCCCCGCGGAGCCCCCACGTGGAGGAGGCGAGCCCCGGGCAGCCGGCCTCTGTGGTGGAGACCCCGCTGTCCCCAAACACCCTCATCGACTCCATCCTGGGCGAGAGCGACCCCGTCACCGCAGCCCCACTGCCCGCCCCTGCTGGCGGCCGCGCCCCCTCGCCCCAGCCTGCCTCGGCCCCGGAGAAGTGCCTCAGTGTGGCCTGCCTGGACAAGTGAGTGCCCCTGGTGGCCGGGGGGGCTCGGCGGGTCTCGCTGGACTGCGACACCGCACAGCCTCGCACCCAGCGCCCCAGGGCCTCCTTGGGCACCTCCACCCGCCCCCCCCGTGCCCGACACGGCCACAGGGAGCTAGTGGGGCCCCGGCCTGGCCACCCGCAGCTCCCCACAAGGCAGGGCCCACAGGTGCAGGGAGGGTGGCCGGCCCATCGCCCGGGCGCCATCAGCACTGCCCGCCCGGGCGCGGAGGCAGCGGGCGGCTCTTGTCTGTCTTGCAGTCTGCCGTGCGCTCCGCCGATGCCTGGGGTCGCCTGCCTCCTCCCCCGCCCCTCGCCCTCCTCTCTGCGTAGCCGAGTCCAGCCAGGGTTAGCGCTGCCCCCGCCGGTGGAGGGGCCCCCAGCCGAGCTCAGGCCTGCCCCGTGGCGGGACGGGCACTCGGGGACCGCGCGCCAGACTGGGTGGGTCTTGCCCCCTAGGCAGGGCCAGAGCGGGCTGGCCAGGGCACAGCCACACTGAGCGCGTCCTTCCAAGGAGAGACCTGAGCCAAGACCCTGGCCCAACTCCCTGCCCCCCACGGCCCCTTCGTGGGCAGCCCCGGGGCAGGGCCCCCCCCCCCCCCCGCACTGGGCCCCACTGCGGCGCCGCCTCACTGGCCTCCCCTTCCCGGGCAGGAGCGAGCTCAGCGACCACTTGGACGCCATGGACTCGAACCTGGACAGCCTGCAGGCCATGCTGAGCAGCCACGGCTTCAGCGTGGACACCAGCGCCCTGCTGGACGTGAGTCTCCCGCCCACTGGCCCGCGCCCCCACCTGCAGGTGGACCCTGACCCCCTTCTCCCCGCAGCTGTTCAGCCCCTCGGTGACCGTGCCCGACATGAGCCTGCCCGACCTGGACAGCAGCCTGGCCAGCGTGCGTGCAGGGCCGGGGCAGGGCGGGGTGAGGCCGGGCTGGCAGTGGGGGTGGGGCAAGGCTAGGGGGGGTGGGGGGGGCCGGGGCGAGGCTGTGGGGGGGCTGCAGGGGCCAGGCTGGCAGGGGGGGCGGGGCAGGAGGGGGGTGCGGCTCTGCGGGGGCCTCCCTCTGACCCTGACCCTGGTCCTGGCAGATCCAGGAGCTCCTCTCCCCCCAGGAGGCACCCAGGCCGCTGGAGGCTGAGAACTGTGGCGGCGACTCAGGTGAGCCGGCCCGCAGCCCCACCCCCGTCCCCGTCCGCGTCCCCAGCGCAGCCCTGACCTGCCGGCCCCGCAGGAAAGCAGCTGGTGCACTACACGGCGCAGCCCCTGCTCCTGGTGGACCCCGGGCCCGTGGACGTGGGCGGCGCCGACCTGCCCGTGCTCTTCGAGTTGGGGGAAGGCCCCTACTTCTCCGAGGGCGACGACTGCGCAGAGGACCCCACCATCTCCCTGCTGACAGGCTCGGAGGCCCCCACGGCCCAGGACCCCACTGTCTCCTAGAGGCCCCACGAGGAGCAAGCCGGCGCTGCCCAGGCCCCGCCCGGCCCCTTCCCAGCCCCTGTGGGGCGGGAGAGCCAGGCCCCCCAGGCCAGCCGCAGCCAAGGGTGCTGCAGCCGCTGCCGCCGCCTCGCCCCGGCTCCCGTGCGCCGTGCCCGGGGGCCTCATGGGGGCCTCACGGGGGCCTCACGGGGGCACCTCAGACTGGCCCTGCAGGTTGTTAATAGTCAGATTTGTATTTTGGGTTTTTACACAAGAAGTCCCCCCACTTCCCTCCGGTGTAGACACAGACACGCAAGTGGATGCACTGATGGGACATGCAGAAATCTATAAACGGACGAGCTCTGTGCTTGTGGCCTGTGTTTCTCTTCCTGCCCTGGGGCAGGAGGTGGGCAGTGCAGGTGTGGGAGGAGGGGGCCAAGGTCACGGGAGCAGCTGAAAGGACTGAGGGGAGCTGCGCCGCCCCCCCACCCCCCGGGCCCACCAGGCTGCAGGGACCCAGGCTTGCTCAGCACCCTACTGGGGAGCCATGGCAGGAGTCATGGCCCCCTGGCCTGGAGGGGGCATCAGGGGTCGGCAGCTCGGCCCCCAGGTCCTGCTTCAGGCCTCTGCCCTCCTGAGAGCTCTCGTGGGGTCTGCGGAGGGGCTCGTCCTCCACAGCTGAGCCGGGAGCAGGGTTTGGGCATGGTCAGGAGCCAGGGGGCCTGGGGGCACTGCACCCTGCCCACTGAGGCTGGGTTCTGGGGCCAGGGTCCTCCTGGAATGAATACCACCCACCCCTACCCCTGAGCCTTGAGGCCACCTCCGTTTCTGACCCTCAGCCTGCCCCCACGTGCATGTGTTTCTGAGGGGGGACCCCAGGCAAAGGGGGCAGGGCCACTGAGACCCAGGCCCTGGGGGCTCCTGGGCCCTCTCGGGCTCCCTGTGGCGCCTCCTGGGTCCTGGCCAGGCAGGTCACCCCGCTCACCCCCCCCCCCCCGTGTCCCCCAAAAGGCTGAGAGAGCCCACTCTGGACAGCACTTTATTGTCACTGGCCCGAGGAGGGCAGGCGGCTCCCCCTCAGGGCGCATCTGGTGGCAGTGGGGGGAGGCCAGCCTGGGGGGCCTCGTGGTGGAGCACGTAGTAGTCGTGGACGTACATGAGCACGGCCACCGGCTGCCCGATGATGAGCGTCAGCCACACGGCTGCGTTGCCGTAGTTGCCCTGGAAGAAGCGGCTCACGATCCAGGCCAGTGGGATCTGGGCGAGGGCAGGACGCGATCAGCAGGGCAGGGGTGGGAGGAGGCCGCGCTGGCGGGCGGGGCGGCGGGGCCGAGGCTCACCTGGGCCATCATGCCCGCGAAGGCCCACAGGCGGAACATGCGCAGGGGGATGCTGACCAGGTACTGGGGGGACAGGTGGTGGGGGCAGGGTCAGGGCCATCGCCACGACCACGGCCCGCCCTGAGCTAGGAGAGCAGGGAGGTGCGCGGACAACTGACCTCGTGGAAGAAGGCTGAGGCCAGGAACACGGCGGTCCTGGCCACCCACTTGCTGGTGCCGCGGCGGAGCATGGGCTTGTAGAAGTGCCTGCGGGCGCGGCCGGGGCAGGGCCAGGGAAGGGGCTGGGGTCTTGTCCAGGGACGGGGGATGGGGATGGGCGGGGCCGGGGGACAAGAGCGGAGGCCGGGGGACAAGAGCGGGGGATGGGGGACGGAGATGGGGGACGGAGATGGGGGTCGGGGCTGGAGGACGAGGGCCGGAGCCGCGCCCACCACGCCAGGCGCCAGCACGTGCCACCGCTCACCTGTTGCACCACTTGTGCACCGGGATGTTCCAGTTCTGCCAAAAGTAGATGACGGACTCAGAGTTCCTGGGGAGACAGGGAAGGCGGCTAAGACCCCGCCGCGCCCCCGGCCCCGCCCCGCCCCGCCCCTCCCGGCCACCCACCACCAGTCGCGGTAGAACTCCCGGTCTGCGAACTGCAGGAGCTCGGCCACGGCGTTGAGGCACGAGTGAAAGAACCAGTAGAAGAAGATGAGCCAGATGAGGTGGTTGGGGACCTGCAGAAAGGGGTCCAGCTTGACCGCCCCACCCCGCGGGCTCGCAGGCCCCGGCCCCGGCCCGCCCCCTTGCTCTCGCAGGCCCCGCCCCCGGCCGCCCCCCCCCCCCCCGCGCGCAGGCCCCGCCCTCCTTGCGCTCGCAGGCCCGCCCCCTTGCTCTCGCAGGCCCCGGCCCGGCCCCGCCCTCCTTGCTCTCGCAGGCCCCGCCCCCGGTCCGCCCCTTGCTCTCGCAGGCCCCGCCCCCGGCCCGACCCCCGCGCGCGCAGGCCCCACCCTCCTTGCGCTCGCAGGCCCGCCCCCTTGCTCTCGCAGGCCCCGGCCCGGCCCCGCCCTCCTTGCTCTCGCAGGCCCCGCCCCCGGCCCGCCCCCTTGTTCTCGCAGGCCCCGGCCCCGCCCTCCTTGCTCTAGCAGGCCCCGCCCCCGGCCCGCCCCCTTGCTCTCGCAGGCCCCGCCCCCGGCCCGCCCCCTTGCTCTCGCAGGCCCCGCCCCGGCCCCGCCCCCGCAGGCCCCGCCCGCTCACCGCCAGCTTCAGGAGGCGCTCGATGATGCGCGAGTAGTCCATGTCCTGCAGAGACCCGCGTCAGCGCGCGCTCGGCCCCGACCCCCGCCGCGGGGCGCCCGCGCTCACCTTGAAGGGCTTCATGGAGTTCTGAATGGTGGGCACCATCCACTGCAAAGGAGGGGGCGTCAGCCCGCGGCCGCCGCGGCCCCGCCCCCGCCCCGCGTGCCCGGCCCTACCTGCTGGATCAGCCCCACCTGGAGCTGCGTGAAGAAGAGCTGCGGGGGGCAGAGGGCGGCGCTGAGGGGGCGCTGCGGGCGGCCCGGAGCCCCGCGCCCGCGCCCGCGCCCGCAGCCTCACCATCTCCAGGATCCGCCGCAGCAGGAAGCGCTTCCGGATCCGCGGGGAGCGGGGAAAGTTGAGCTCGTAGCACAGGGTGGGGGCGAAGAGGAAGTAGTACAGGTCTGGAAGGGAGGGCGGGGCTGGCACCGCGCAGGCCTGGCGCCCGCCCGCCCGCCCGCGGGCACTCACCGCGGTGCGTCAGGTTGTCGGGGTAGCTCACGACGCGCTGCCCGGCGTCCCCGTTGACCTTGCCTCCGGGGGCGCCGGGCAGAGCGGAGGGCTTGGGGTCCGGGGCACAGGCCCCCGGGGACCACCCCGCCCCAGCCCGGGCCCCGGCCCTGGCCCTGTGCTCCCGGCACCACAGGTTCACGTCCCGGTAGGAGAAAAGCTTGAGGAAGAGGATGGTGTAGACGGACAACGCCAGCAGGCAGCCCACTGCGGACAGGGGGGGTCAGGCGCCGCCCCCAGACCCCCAGGAGGCCACCCATCCGGCCCGCCGCCCAGGGGGACAGGGGTGCACCTGGCGTGATGGACTCCACCAGGAAGGCCACGGCTGCGGGCAGGCTGAGGAGGGCGGCCAGGTTGGCCCCGTGCAGCAGCAGCCCCACCTGCTCCGTCAGGGCGCCCTGGGGCGGGCGGAGGCGCGCTCAGCGGGACCACCCACCCCGCCGAGGCCCCCAGAAGACCGCGCTGCCCGGGGCCGGGGTCTGGCTGGGCAGGGCAGCTGGCGGGGCCGGGGCAGCGCGCAGGGCGGGGGCACCGCTTACCACCGCCAGGCACTTCTCCACCTGGAACGCGGCCAGGATGAAGGCGTTGGCCACTGAGGACAGAAGCCCCGGGTCAGCTGGGCCAGCGCCGCCCGCCCACGGCCCCTCGGGGCACCCAGCTCACCGATCAGCAGGCACAGGGCGGGCCAGCTGTAGGGGTCCTTCAGGAACAGGGACACCACCTGGATGGGGTCCACCAGGACGCCATACCTGGGGGGACGGGGCCTCAGCAGACAGCGCCGCGGCACAGCCCGTGGGGCAGGGCAGGAGGGCAGGGGCCACTCACTTGATGAGGTTCTCTAAAAACAGCCGCGCGTTGCTCAAGATCTGCAAGGAACAGGCAGGCGGGTGTGGGCGGTCAGCGCCTGTCCGCCTTGGCCACGGCCCCCTGCCCTGCGCTCTGGGCACAGCAGCACAGCCTGAGTCCTGCAGGTCCCTGGGCGGGCGCCCACGAAAACACTCCACCCCGGGCTCCTGGGGCCCTGTGGCCGGGGGACACCCAGGCCGGCAGCACCCCGGGGCCAACCCCTGCTGGTGGCCCCAGCCGAGGAGTGAGGCCTCCCGGCATTGGCAGGCAGCCTGAGCAGGCCTGTGCCCCCATCCAGAGCCTGGCGCCCAGCACAAGGCTGTAGCAAGGGCCGGCACCGCGGGCAGAGGGGCCACCGGCCCTGCCTCAGCAGCCCCCCGAGTCCCACCCGAGGGTGTCCTGACTCCAGCCCTGGCCCCTCAACGCCAGCGGCACCTCCAGCCTGGCTGACCGCACGGCTCGGAGCTCGTGCAACAGGGGTCGCACGGAGGAGCTGAGCAAGCGCCACAGAAAAGCAGCCCTGGCACGGGGGCATGGGCAGGGCGGCCCCTCGCGGGGAACAGGCAGACAGGCAGGGGCCACTAAGGGCCGCTCACCCACCCCACCCTGCAGTGGCTGCCCTGCCTCAAGGAGGCCCGGCCTGAGAGCGCCCAAGGGGCCCAGGTGACAGGGGAGGTGGCGGGCCCCGGGTATGCCCACCCCACGGTCCCTGCAGGGACGGGGGAGGCTCGGGCTGGCGGAGGTCAGCGGCCCTCCCCCCACTCGGCTGCCTCCCGACAGGTCCATCCCCCCAGGAACGGCCCGTGCCCAGCCCCGGGCTTCCCAGGGCAGCCACGTCCCCCCTGCCAGGCCGCGTGCCCACCCCCCCTCCCCCAGCTGGCTGAGGCCCGAGGCAGGGAGAGGGCAGGGTGGCGAGTGCACGTGGGGCCCTGGCGAGGAGACCGAGACTCCAGGCCAGCCCAAGTGCCCGCGGCTGGGCCTTGGCACCACCCCGCTGGCTGCCCCCTTGCACCCCCGACTCCAGCTTCCTCCAGGCCAGGGCTGCGGCGGCTCCCACAAAGTGTGGCCTGAAACGCTCCGGTGGCAGCAGGTTCCCTCCCCAGACAGCAAGGCTGCACCTCTCCCGGGGTCTCCCAGGACCCGGGGGGGGGCCTGGGACTGCCAGGCTGGCCCATCTTCTCTCCCCAGCCCCACCCACAGGCATCCCAGATGCTCCATCCGCAGCCCCCACCCAGCCCGGCCCCTCCTGCTGCACGCTCTCCACAGGGGCTGCCCATGCCCAGGGCTCACGCCCACCCAGCGAGGCCGGCTGGGGCTGCCCTGGGCCCTGAGGGCACCGCCCATGCCCACCCCCAAGGCCCGCAGACCCCACGGCACTGAGCACTACGCGTCCGGCCCAGAAGCCCCAGGGGTCTGGGGTCCTCCAAGGCAGGGACGCGGGCGGGACAGGGCCTGTCCAGGGCGGCCGGCGCCCCGTGCCCACTCACCAGCATCACCACACACCAGTTCAGGATGCCGCGGTAGTTGCTGAAGCCACTGTCCGAGCTGAACAGAGAGTCCTGCGCATGGTGACACCTGGCGAGGAGAAGACGCGGCCCTGGTATAGCCACTGCCTCCCAGGGAACCCCCGACCCCGGGCGTGGGGTCCTGCACGCGCCGGGCTCCTGCCCCAGCACTGGCGGAAACACACGCACCGCGCCCAGAGGACCAGGGGTCAGGAAGGCAGCACGGGGGCTCGGGCACCCCCAGACCAGGAGCCCACCAGGGGGCCTCTGCTGGGACGGGGTTCAGAGGGCATCAGAGGCCGAGCAGGACTCCCTGGCGCGACAGATGCCGCCCAGCCCTGCCTTCTGGGCGGTCCTGGGCTGGGTGGGCCACAGGCCAGCACCGTGCTCCTGCCTGTGGCACCCCAGTGCTCGGGGCCAGAGGTCATGCCCATACCCCTGCTGGCCGTTCATGCTCCCCACACAGCCCCTGGCCGCCGTGGGAGCTGGGCCGAGGCCGGCCGCCAGGAAGCCCGGGCAGCATTGGGCAAGCCCTGGTTTTGTAAGAGGAAGGCCGGGGCCTCCTGGAGGCCCACGCCTCCCACTGCGGCGCCCCACACGCACGTCGCCCACGAGGTGGGAGGGCAACGCGGCAGGAGCACGTGCAGAGGCTCTGGGCAGGGCGTGAGCCCCGGCACCGTCAGCTGACCTTTGCCGCCCACATCCACTGGGCCGGCCCACCCCGGCCCCCCACCCTGAGCCTGGCCAGCACGAGCCCCCTCCCTCCCCTGCCCACCCACCTCCCCGCCTGCTGGGGCACCCAGGGGGCACGCAGGCAGGCCAGGGTGTCCACACAGCCCGGCATGGCCTCTCTGGGCCTGCCCTGGGCCTGGGCCTCCCCCAGGCTCAAGTCCACACTTCACCGGAGCCCTCCCCACAGCCTCCCTGGGCCCTCCGCCAGCCACCTGCCCCTCTGGGCCTTGCCCCCCCGGCTGCCACGGCCCTCTCCAGGGCAGCTGGGACGCGGGGGGGGGGGGGCGGGACACGACACAGGGCGGGTGCTGGTGCCCTCCTCGGGCAGCAAATGTCTCGGGCAGCTTGCAGGGCCCTCCGCCCCTCGAGGCTGGACGCACGTGCGAGGCTTGGCGCCAGGAGCCCGCTCCTCCCCCGGCACTGCCCCACCACTCGGCCTCAGGCTGTGCTGCCCGCCCCCAGGCCAGGGCCCCCTGGGCTCTGAAGCAGCTCAGTTAAGAGACCCCGGACCCCGGCAGGAAACCCCCTGCTGCCAGAATGCGCCAAGGTCCAATCTCGCCAGTGTGGTCAGTTCCAAGCGAACCAGAGGTCAGGCAGGGGGCCAGCACGGGGAGGCAGGGGCCAGCGCTCAGGTGCCCCCTCCCCTCGGCCTGCCACACGCCGCGCCTGTGGCAGTCCTACAGCCTGGGCCTCTTCCAGCAGCCTCGATGGGGCACCCAAGCCCTGGCCTGCAGGCACCGCCCCAGCCCAAAGCAAGGAGGCACACAGGCTCAGAGCCTGCCCCTGGCCCAGCCCAAGGTGAGCAGGAAGTCTCAGGGCAGCGGGGCCAGAAGGAAGAGGAGACAGAGGAAGGGCTGGGCCGGGCAGCAGCAGCAGGGAGGGGAGGCCGTGGGCGCAGGCCAGGGACCAGGCCCAGGAGGGCGGCCAGAGCAGCCCAGGGGGCAGGGCCAGCACACAAAGACCCAGGCCGGGCTGAATCAGCTGGGCCCTCCTCCCCCGGCCCCAGGATTCCGCCTGCCCACTCCCCGCTAACCTTGCCCCCAGCCCCTCAGCAGTAGGAGCAGAGAAAAGGCTGTGGCCAACTGGTCAGGCTGACCCGACCAGTCCCAAAGCCGGGCCCCCAATCTCACACAGAAGGACCCCAGCGGCCACCTCCGACAGAGGGCAGGCTGGCCGTGCCCGAGTTTCCTGCAAAGAAGGCAGAGGCTAGCCCCGGGAACCGCTGGGGGGCAGCTCCTGCGCGCTGGCCGGCTGCGCTCTGCACACCCCAGACCCAGGCCCACGGGTGCCAGCGCCCCTCAGGAGAGCCGAGCCCCTCCCCCACAAGCCCTTGGCACCCGCCTGCCAACCTTTGCTCGCACTGCTCCCTGCCTGCCCAGTTCTGAAGTTATCTTATCTCCCAGGTGTACTGTGAGCACCCCAGAGCACCCCAAGGCCCCCCACGCCCCAACACCTGCTGAGGAAGCCTCGGCTCCTGTGTGCCGCGTGACAGCCCAAGCCAACAATTAACCAGCTGCCCCTTGCCTTCTGCTAATCTTCACCCCTGGGCTGCTCCCTAAGAGGCCTGCGGGTGCAGGCTGAGGCGGGCCAAGGGGTCCCCAGCAGGGCACCCGCCTCCCCTGGGGCCTTTCAGCGCCCACTCCTGGTAACGCGGGCGGTAAAGAGCCCCATGCCCACCGCCAGCGGCACCGACCTCTGGCCGCGCCCCCACCCCCCAGGCCAGCTGCACCGTCTGGGAGCCTCCTTACCCCCAGGGCGCCGGCCACAGCCCTCTGCGGGCGGCGTTGGCGGGTTCCCCGCGCGGCCCTGGGAAGGAGCCCAGGACCCACCTGGTGACCGCGGCAGGTGACCCGCCCTCCCACGCCTGTTTCCCCGAAGGGCACACCGGTCCACGCGAAGTCCGGGACCAGGCTCCCGCCCTCGGACCTCCGCTGCTCCCGCCGCTCACGGGGCCGGGAAAGGTCGCGCGGGCCCGGGGTCAGGGGGTCAGAGGTCGAGGCCAGGCGCACCGTTACCTCAGCTCCCGCGGGCCGTAGCCCACGTCGGCGGCTCCGTCCTCGCCCGCAGCCGGGGCCCGCGCGTCGCCCCCGCCGCCCAAGTCGGGGCCCGCCGCCGTGTCCCGCACCTCCTCTTCCGCCGCCGCGGGCCCGCCGCTGCCGCCGCCCTGGCTCGAGTGCCGCGGGCCCGACCTCCGGCGCCGGGCGCCGCCCGCGCCACCGCGATCCCCCATATCTCAGCCCGCAGCCGCCGCGGCCAAGACCCGCGCCCGCGGCGCTCGCAGCGCCCGAGGCCCGCGGCCCCGCCTCCCGACCTCCGCCAACGGCCGCGGCCGCCCCCTGCCGGCCACCGTAGCCCGCGTCGCCAATCAGCGCACGCCCACCCCGGGCCGGCCGCCGCTTCACTCCGGGAGTCGCGCACTGGTCGGCGGTCGCCGCGCACGTCCATTTGTAGTCCGCGGGCCGGGCTCGGAGGCGGGGCCTCGGGGAGGCCGGCGCGGGGCATCCCGGGGGCTGTAGTCGCCGTGCGCGTGCGGGTGGACCGGCGCGGGGCATCCTGGGAGTTGTAGTCGCCGTGGGCGAGCGGGCCGGCGCGGGGCACCCTGGGAGTTGTAGTTCTGTGCTGGTCCGGGCCGCGGGACGTGCGGGGGTGTGGCGGGACCCTGTCTTCCTGCGGCGGGGAAGTCTCGGCGGAACACTTAGCTCCTGCGGGGCGAGGCGGGCGGAGCGAGGGCTGTGCGGCGTCCTGGCAGCTGCGCCCGCCGCCGCGGTCCCAGCTCCGTAACCAAGCGCCCCGCCGTGGCCGCAGCGCGGACTCGCCCGCGCCTGCCCCTGGCGCTCGCCTGCGGGTCTCGCTCCTGCCGCCCCGGGCCGGGCGTGCACCAGCGCGCGCACCGCCTGCTTCTCAGCGTGCGCGTTTCGCAGAGCGCACCTTTGCTGTAACCTCTCGCTGCGCGATCAGGTGTAGACGAGCCCTCTTTTTAACACGGGGACCCGTTTACCCGCGACCGGGGGGCCCGACAAGAACCCTGCCAGAGGACCGGCTGGGGAAAGCCCAGGCCCGGTAGGCGCTCCGTCCCACGCGGCGGCCCGGGGCCCCAAGGCCTCACCAGGCCCTGGAGAGGGAGCGCCCGCCGCCGGGGGTCCCCCGACAGGAGCCCGGGACGGTAGCCACATGACGCCACATGACGCCACATGACGCCACATGACCCCCACATGACCCCCACGTCCCGCCGAGACGCTCCCGAAAGGCGCCCTCTGGGGGCGCGCGCTGCCGGGGCCTGGCACGTTCCTCCCGGACCCACGCCCCCTGCCCTGCCTGAGCCAAAACCGCCTCCCGGGGCCCGGCCCTCGAGGGGCTTCTCATTCTGACAGCCAGGCGCCCCGCGCGCTCCCGGCCCCTCGCCTCGTCCACAAGGAGCCGCCTTCCACCGGCTCGCGGGGCTCCGGCTTCCAAGCTGCGCGGGCGGGCTCCGGGGCGCCGCGTGCCTGGGACGCCGTGAAGCCACGCACCACCCACCACAGCGGCGGGGTGCGGCCTCGGGCGCGGGCTTCGGGCCCTGAGCGTCCAGGCGAGCGACGTCCCCCTCGGGGTGCTCGCTGCGCCTCGGGCCCGGCTTCCCCAGGAGAGCCAGCCTCTCCTCCGCGGTGCGCAGAGCGCGCAGGGCCCGGCCCGCGGCCTCGCCGAGCCCCTGGCCACGGCCTTGCTGCCCGCCTCGCCCCGCCGCCTCTCCGCGAGCGGCCCGCGGGCACCCGCTGCGGCCGGGCCACGCCTTTCCGTGCACTGACCCCAGAGGGCGGGCGGAGGAGCGGACCCCGCAGCCTGGAGCGCAGGGCCGAGCCGGGGGGAGGCCCCTCCACACCCGCCTCCGGGGCAGAAGCGCGAGGCCGCCGCGCGCGTGCACGTGTCCGCGCGCGCTCCCGCGGGCCTCCCGTCGGCGCGCGCTCTAGCCGCCCGCGCTCCCGGTGCGAACCGCAGCACTGGAGGAGACTCCGTTGCCCGGCGACCCTGGGCACCGCAAGCCCATTGGTGGAGGACAGGATTGACGGCTCCTCCTGCCAGTAAACACAGAGAGCGGACCGCGGCGGCCAATCAGGAGGGACGGGGCGCGGCGGCCCGGGGCGGCGGGGCAGCTGCAGGGAGCCGCCGCGGGAGGCGAGCGCGGAGCGGGAAGCACCCGCCCGCCCGGGGACCCAGGGGAGCCCAGGCCCCAGCACTGGAATTGAAGGGCCATGGGCGCGGGGCCGGCTCCCGACGGCCCGGGAGTCCCGGGCGAGGGGCGGAGCGGGGGAGGCCGGGAGGGGGCCTGCGGGCAGGGCTGTGCGCGGCGGGGTGGCCTCCCGGGCGGCAGCAGAAGGGGGCGGCCGGGCCGTGGGAGCGGAGCCCGCACGGCCGCGGAGCCAGGGGCTGGCGTGGGTTCGGGGTGTGGAAGGGCCGCGGGCGGGCCCAGGAGGCCTCGCGAGCGTGGTGGTCAGCGGCCGGGGCCGCCCATTCTCCCGGACAGAGGTCGTGTCTGGAGGCTGGGGGCGCTCTCGGGCGAGGGGGGCTTATCCCGGCCCTCAGGGAGGCCACTTCCAACCTTCCAGCCACCGAGGTTCTAGCGGAAGCCGGGGCCGGGCAGTCCCGCGGGCGGGAGGTGGGCGGCTCCGGAGCCTGGGCCCGCCCTTGGCGCCTGTCCAGGTGCAGCGCCAGGCGGAGGGGCGGGTGGAGTCTCGAGGCGCGGGTTGAGCCCTCACCCTTGGCCGCGCGGGTCACCCCTGGGGCTCAGGTTCTTCACCTGCGAGTGGGGCCAGCCACGCCCAGGCGCCAGAGGGCAGTGCGAGCGCAGGGCCATGGGGCCTGGTCCCCAGGGGGGGCCGGGAGGTGAAGGGAGGTGCGGGTACCTCTCTGGTCCGGCCGTGGGAGCAGTTATGCCCCCCCCCAGTGGCGTTATCCTCCACTCGCCACCATGCACACCTCCCAGGCGGGCAAAGGCCTGGTCAGTCAGATCCCTGCTGACACTGAGAGCCCCTATCCCCTGCGGCCACCGCACCAAAAGTGCTCCCCAGAAGGGGCCTCCTAGCCCCATTCGAGGCCACTCTGAGCAGCAGCAGCCTGGCCTGCCATGGGCCAGGTGAGACCGCGTGCACCTGAAAGCTTCAGGCCCCTGAGCTCATGCCCAGCGACCTGGTTGCTGGGGGCACCACTGGGGTGGGGCCCCTGTCCTTCGGCTCTCCCCACGCCCAGTGGCCCTGTAGCCATCTCACCCGGTCTTATCCTGCCTAGAGCCTGAGGGCTGTGGGGGGCTGCGGAAGCATCTCTGCCCACTGGGCACCTGCTCCCCAGAACCAGCCCTGTCCAGCTGCCCATGGAGGAGTCTTCGGTCAATCTGAGGCCCAGGAGTGGGCAGCAGGCTGCAGGCAAGGCCCGGGCTTTACTCTCTGCCAGGCCCATTTCCTCTGATGGCATCACCGGGCACTTGTGGGCAGCTGCCCAGCCCACGGAAGCAGCAGGACCCCCGCAGGGAGAGTGGGCAGGGGCGGGGCACTCAGGGCCCAGGCTGCAGGGGATCCCTGGCCAAAGGGTGGACTTATCTGCCCCTCCGGGGAGACGCCAAGCCCGTGTCCCTGCGGCCACGGCCTGCCAATCAGCCCTCCCCACAGAGGAAGCAGCGCCCCCAGGTGAAGGGCGGCGGAGTGAGCCCCGGGTGGGGCCTGGGTCCCCTCATCCCTGGAGCATGAGCCGGACACACCAAGTTCTATCAAGAGTGGCATTTATTCTCCTCGTGGAGGTGCGGCGCTCCGGGGAGCTGGTGCTATTGTGCTTAGGAAGGAGGTCTGTCCGTCCGTCCGTCTGTCCGGCCGGCCCGGCCCCAAACGGGGGCAGAAGAGGGGCGCGGCCCGAGTAAAAATCCCGGCCAGTTCCGGGTGGGAGTATGTACAAGGCGGCGGGGCGCAGGCGGGGTGGGGGCGGGGCGGGCCGGCGGCCGCAGCCCCCACCGAGGGCCCCCGCACCTCGGGCCCTACTCGTAGAATCGGTACAAAATAGGTGCTACCTAAACGTTCCTTCTACCTGAATTCGCTAAGTCGGTTATTGTGCTGCTTCGTTATGGGGGCGGAAGGGGGCCCATGGCTTTCCACGGCGGCGGGGTGCGGGAAGGGGGAGACCCTGGCCGGCCCACGACCCTCCGGCCTTCTCCTTAGGTAGGTAGACAGGCGTGTGGGGTGAGGTGGGGGCGCCTGTGTGTGCGTGTGCATGCGGGTATGCCTGGCCCCGGCGGGCAGGCCCCAGCCCGGGAGCCGTGCGGCGCCGCGCGGGGAGGCGGGGGTAGCTGTACTGGGCCCGAGGGTCCGCCTCCGCGGGGGCGGCTGGCCGGCCCGACGCCCCAGCAGGCACCTGTTCCCCGCTCCCCAGCCCCGCCGAGCGCGGCGGCCCGGGGAGGCGCGGGCTTCGGGGCCTGGGCCTGCCGCGCCGGAGCCGGGAACGCCAGGCCCAAGCCAGCGGGACGGCCCGCGACGCCCCGGGGAGGGGAGGGAGGGGCGGGCCGGGCCTCGGGGACCGGCCTCTGCCCCTGCGTGCGTCCCGGCCCACCCGCGCCCGTCGGGCCCCTGGCGCGCACACGCATCCCCGCGGGTCGCCGCGTCCCTCGCGGACTCGGCCGCGGGCCCAGCACGCGGCGGGCGCCCCTGGGACGGCCGGCGAGGGGTGGGCGAGCGAAGGCGGGGGCTGGGTGCCAAGCCGGGCTCTGCCGTGGGGGGCGGGGAGGGGGGCGGGGAGGGGGGCGGGGAGAAGGGCTGCGCGCGGCGCGGCGCAGCGTCCCTGATGTGGGGGCGGGGCGGGGGCGGGGATACCTGATTCTCAGTACTCTAGAGGCGGCAGCTTCGCATGCAGTGCGCGTTATTGCTCTATCGTCGGCGTCGGACTAACAGGGGCGGGAGCGGGCAGCCCCGGGAGGGGACGGGGGGGCTGCATGCAGTGACGTCACGCGGCGGCGGCCAGTGGGGCGGGCCCTGGGGCGGGGTCGCCGCCGTGGCTTTGGCATAGACGGGCGAAGAGTTGGCAACCTAGTGGGGGCGGGGCCGGCCTGAGGGGCGGGGCCCAAGCCCCGGGAGGCGGGGCCCAAGCCCCGGGAGGCGGGGCCTAAGCCCCGGGAGGCGGGGCCCGGGGCGGGGGCGGGGCCCGGAAGATCCTGGAGAATCCCGAGCCCCGGGCGTCGGCGGCAGGGCTGGGGGCTCGGCGCCCCCTCCCTGGCCCGAGTGCAATGCGTTCACAAATAAAACGGACGATACAGAAAGGAAGAAACCCGACGCGTCCGCAGCCCCCCGGGGGCTTTACCCGCAAAGCGAATACAGAGAGGTGTGGCGAGGGCAGCGCCCCAGCTGCCCGCCGGCGCCTCCGCCACCGAGTGCCCGGGGGACGGGGGCCCGGGGGCCCGGGGCGGGGCGGGGTCTGAGGAGGCGGGGAGGTCCATGCGATTCGATCTGCGTCCTTAGTGCTCGTGACGGAGGGCAGAGCCCGGGGCTGGGCTGGAAGAATTCGGATTTGGCAGAGGATGCGAGGCGAGGGTGGGAGGGCGGCTCGCGCGGAGGGCCCGGTGGGGGCCCGGGGGAGAGGGTGCCGCCGCCCGCCCCCTCCGGGCGGGGAGCCCCTGCACGCCCGCCTCCCCGCCCCGCCCCCGGCCTGCTGCCGGGGAAGGCGCCGGCTCCCCGGACGTGTGGGCCGCAGAGCCGGCCCTGGGAGGCTCGGGAAGGGATGGGGAAGACCTGAGGCTCTGCGACGCAATCCAGGGGAGCGGAGGGGGGAGGAGGGCGCTGCCTCCCTCTCCCCGCCTCCCCCCGTCCTCAGAGACCTAACTCGGACATGAGGTTCGGTTCTGGGTCTCGTCGACCCTATTGCTGGGAGGAAGCCTGGGGCACCCTGGAGGGGAGGGGAGGGGCTCGGGGTGGGTCTCCCCTCGGGACCCTATTGCTTGAAGGGGCCCGCAAGGCCCCCGGCGGGCAGGGCGGGGCGGGCGCCTCCCCCATTGCTGTGAGGAGCCGGGGCGCCGGCGGGGCCGTCCCCGGGGGCCCGTATTGCTGAGAGCCGACGGGGCTGGCGGAGGCCCTGCCGCCCTAGGCCTGCACCGGGCTGAGCTGCGGCGGCGCGGCGGGCGCGGGGGCCGCGGGCCCGCCGCCGGCGCCGCCCTTGAAGCAGGCGGACTCGTAGTGCTTGTTGAGATAGGACTTGAGCGCGAAGCTCTTCTTGCAGCGCTTGCACTGGAAGTGCTTGAAGGCCGAGTGCGTCTGCATGTGCGCGCGCAGGTTGGAGCGGTCGGCGAAGGCCTTGCCGCAGTGCGCGCAGCCGAACGGCTTCTCGCCGGTGTGCGAGCGCATGTGGCCCTGCAGGAGCCAGGGCCGCGAGAAGGCCTTGCCGCACACGCCGCACTTGTGGCGCAGGTCGTGCGTGAGCAGGTGCATGGCCATGGCCGGCATGGACACGTACACCTTGCCGCACGTCGGGCAGCGCCGCGCCAGCTGGCTGTCCAGGCTGCGGTGCGTCTGCTTGTGGCGGCTCAGGTTCGACGACGTGGCGTACGTTTTGCCGCACTCGCCGCACGCGTGCCGGCCCCCCGCGCCGCCGGCCCCGGGACCCGCGCGCGCCTCGGTGCCCGCCCCCGCGCGCGCGCCGCCCCGCGACCCGGGACCCGGCCCCGCGCCGCGCGCGCCCGCCCCGGCACCCCCGCCGCCGTCGCCGTCGGGCGCGGCCGCCGAGGCCGTGGAGGGCGCGGCGGCGGCGTTGGCGTTGGCCGCCTTACGGCGCGAGCGCCCGTCGGTGATGAAGAAGGCGTCGGCCGCGTAGCCCTCGCTGACGGCCGCGTCGCCGTTGATGTAGCCGCCCGCGGCCGTGGCCAGCTCCGGGCGCGGGGTGGGCGGCGGCGCCGAGCCCGCGGCCGCCGGGCCCAGCTCTCCCCGCACCGCCGCAGCGTACATGGGCTCCGGGGACGGCCCTTTGAGCAACGCCGCCTCGGCGTCGCCATCGTAGACCGACGCGGGCCCCGCGTAGTCGCTGAGGTATCCTGCGGGAGGGGAGCGGGCCAGCGGGGGAGACACACACGGGGCGGAGGCGGGGGACCCGGGGTCCGGGGGCGGCGGGGGAGAAGGACAAAGGAGAGGAGGCCGAGGGGCCGCGGGGCAGGGAGGGGAGAGAGGAGGAGAGAGATGAGACAGGGCGCTCCCGGCCCCGCCCCCGCCCGCGCCGCCCTCGCGGAGGGGGCAGAGGCGCATCTTCGAGAGCCGCCGCCCCCCTTCCGCGGAGCTCAAGGTCAGGGGGGAGGGGCGGCGCTTCCCTCGCCCTCCCTCCTCCCCTCCCCCTCGGGTTCTCCCCACTTCAGCAGTTTTCCCTGATTACGCAATACACTGCAGCCGCACAAAGCGTCGGCCGCCAGGCTCCTGCGCCCCTGCTCCCGGCCCCCCGCGCCCGCGCCCAGCCCGGGTGCTGCCCCCCTCAGGGCCGCTAGGGTCCCCACAAGCCCCGGAGACTCCCACCTCCCCACCCCACTCTGGCCCTCGCCAGCGCCCCCCACCTCGCCCCCAAGTCCCCATCACTCGCTGGACTTGACCCTGCCCTTGCGGTCCTGGCCCAGCTCCGTCCATCCTCTTGCTTCTGCCCTCCAACCCCCTGGCGTCCCCCACCCTCGGCCCCTACCCTGTTCCGTGTTGCCCTCGCCCCCCTGGCAGGGGCCTCCCCAAGCCTGCTGACAGGCGACTGGGAGCCTAGGAGGAGGGAGCGCGCTTTCCTGGGACAGCACCTGGCCACCCCATCATCCAGGCCTAAAATGGATCTGACAGCCTTACAGTGCCAACGACACCCTTGCCCTGCGGGCTCTGCCTCCTCCGGGGTAGCCCCCAGGCCCCCAGCCCCAGGTGGACCCAGAGCCTCCTCCCAGTTTGGGCTGCAGGCCCATGGCCACACACCATCACCCACCCAAGGGTGGCACATGCAGGCGGCCGGGGCTCGCTCTGGCCGGATCGCCAGCCACATGGTTGCCCAGCAGCCCGGGAGTCACATGGCCCGAGCCGCGGCACACAGGCAGGCACACACTCACAGGGTCACACACAAGCGCACACGGTCACATGGCCACATGCAGTCACATGGGCACACACAGGCTCACACACGGGCTCACGCTCCTGCAGGTCACACTTGTTCTGCCACCACACGCTGCTGGCGCTCCGGCCCCCTAGCCGGCATGCTCGAGGTTGTCCTTGAACTTGGGCATCCTGACACAAAGCTTCCCCCGCCTCCAGCACTCGGGCCTCCCCTGCCCACAGCCCATGAGCCCATGCCCTTCTCCCTGACCCTGGCTTCAGCAAAGATACTGCTGTCACCTCTGCCGGCACATTGGCCCTGACCAGTGGGCAGCCCCCACTGGGCCTCGTGCTGCTCCCTGGGGCCCCCAGCATTCCCCAGCTGGCCCTGGCGGGGTCCTGGGGATGCAGCCAAGGAAGAGCCGAGGGCCCGGCTGGCCCGGTTTCCCAGTGTGAGTCTGCATGGGCCTGCACAGCTAGGTGCTGTCATGCCGGCGGGTGTCTGGCCAGTTGTTTGTCCAGGCAG
Source organism: Dasypus novemcinctus (assembly GCF_030445035.2). Taxonomy (NCBI): domain Eukaryota; kingdom Metazoa; phylum Chordata; class Mammalia; order Cingulata; family Dasypodidae; genus Dasypus; species Dasypus novemcinctus. The sequence continues at coordinate 109,098,200 of NC_080686.1, forward strand.
GGGTAAGGGTGTGGGCAGTGTGTGCCCAAGGGTGCCTCCTGCTCCTGGCCCTTGTTCCCACCCTCTCCCCCGTGCCAACGCGCTCCCTTCCCAGCCTGGGCCCTGCTCTGGGCTGCCTCTGCGTTCTCCCTCCCCATCCCCCTCCTCTCTCCACCGACCCGGCTCCAGCCACTGCCTGCTGCCATTTCGGTGTCCCCTCGGGTCTCTTTCCCCAGGACCCCCTCCCACACACACACACACTGGCCCTCCGCCCCCTCCAGCAGTGCCCCGGGCCCTCGGCCCCAGCCTCAGCCCCACTCCCGAGTCCACCCAGCTCGCACCTTTCTCGTGCAGTCGCACGCCGAGGTCGCTGCGGGCGCGCCCGTAGGAGCTCTCGAGGTCTGCCGAGGAGAACGTGTCAAGTTTGACCTTCTTGACCAGGAAGGATCTGGGCATGGTTCCTGCAGGGCTCCGGCGCTGAGGGCCTGCGGAGCCGGCGCGCGGGGGGGCTGCGGCCGCGGCGGGGCCCCGTCACCATCCGAGAAGCAGCGGCAGCGCGGGCGCCCGCTCTGGCCTTTGGCTGCTGCCGCGCGAGCGCCGTCTTCTCTCCTCCTCCTGACCCTTCTCCTTCCTCCCGTCCTCTGTCCTTCCGTCCTTCGTCCTTTTCTTCTCTTCTCTTCTGTTCTCTTCCGTCCTTCCTTGCTTCCCTCCTCTGGTCCCGGCTTCCCAGCCCGCAGTGCCGCCCCTGGACAGGCGGGGGAGGAGGCGGGGGGGGGGGGGCGGGGAGGGGGAGCGGCTCCGTCCCGGGCCCAGAGGCTGCTGGTGGGTGCAGGGCTGGCCCGGCTCCGCGGTCCCCTTCCCCTCCCCCCGCCGCCGCGGCGGGGCCTCAGTCAGCGGCCCCCCATGCCCCCGCGGGCGGCGGCGCGGAGCGCGGAGAGCGCGGCGGCGGCAGCGCCGGCAGCTTCAGCACCGCGGCCAGCTCCGGCCCCGGCAGCACCGCGGCCAGCGCCCGGGCGCGCTGAGCCGGCGCGGGCGGCTAGGGGCCGGCCGCGGGGGCTCCGCCGCGGGGCGGGGGTCCTCGGCGGGGGTCTCGGAGAGGCTGGGTTTATTGTTCTGCAGCCGGAGCGAGCGGCGGCGGCGGCGGCGGCTGCGGGCGGGGGGCGGGGGTCCTCGGGGGGAGGGGTGCGCGGGGAGGGCGGGCCGAGGGAGAGGAGGAGGGAAGGACGGGGGCTCCGGGGGCGGGGCTCGGCGCTCGGACTGCTCCCGGCCCGGCCTCCCGCGCCCGCGGCCGCCTCTGCCTGCCCCCGGCCCGGCCTCCCGCCTTTGAAGCCCGGGAGCGGGGGGCGGGGGCGGGGGAGGCCGGCGGAAACGGCTGCGCGGGGCTGGGCCCGGGCGTCCCGGGAGGGGTCGCGGGCAGGCCGCCGTCCCCGCAGGTGGAGAGTGCCCGCGCGCGACCCGCGTGAAATGGAGGCCCAGCTGTCGGCGGCATCGTCGGGCACCGGGCACGGGCCGAAACAGGCCCGGGGCTCGCGCGCCGCGCTGGGAATCGTTTGAGAAGGAACGCGGGGCGGGCCCGGCCGGAACCCGCTTCCTCGCTGCGGGTCTGGAGGCGCGGGATCGGCGGGGGAGGGAGGGGAGGGCGCCAGTGCTGAGGCAGCGAAAGCGCAGCGTGGAAGCGCCGCGCGCGCCCCGTGCCGCAGTGTCTCCCTGCCATCTGGGCCCCCGAGCTGACCCCGGCCCCTTCCCAAAGCCCCCTGTTCACGCCTCTCCCCCACGGGGCAGATGTCGGGCGCGCGGCCACCTAGCGGGGGGGGGGGATGTGGAGGGGGCAAAGGGGCCCCCGGCCCCCGCTCCGGAAACTCGGCTTCCTCGGCGGTTTTCCGCCCTCCCGCGCGGCTGCAGCTCCCCCCGCGGCCCCGCAACCAGGCGGATAACCCTTCCCGCGGCCGCCCGCGCGGAGTGTGCGGCCCGCGTGACGTCAGGCCCGGCGGCCAATGGCGGGCGCTGCGGCGTGGGGGGCTCGGGCCGCACAATGGCCGTGCGGGGACATATGTCCCCAATTAGGGGCCGGCGCCGCCATTGTCCCTCACGCCCCGGCCAGCCGCGCGGGTCCAGGGCCGGGGGCGGCTCCGGGCGGGGCCGCCACGGGGGCGCGCGGGGCGGGGGCGCGCGGGGCGGGGCGCGCGGGGCAGCGCGGTGACCTTGGGCGCGGGGGCGCGGCTGAGCCCGCGGACCCCGGCCCGGCGCGCGTGGGGTGCGCTCTCGGGGCGGCCGGGGGTGCCGAGCTCGGCGCCCCACGCGGTTCCGCGCCCGCCCCCGGCTGCGGGGACGGCGGGCGCCGCTTTGTGGCCGCGGCCCGGGCCCGCGCAGGGGCCGCGCATTCATCTCGCGTGGCAGGCGCCCCCGAGGGCCGGTGCGGCCGCCCCCTGACTGCCGAGCCGCAGCCGGCGAGCCCCCCGCGCCGAGGGGCGGGGTTCCCCTCGGCCTCGCCGCTCGCCCCCTGCTCCCTCCCAGGAGGGCCCGGCCGAGGCGCAGCCGGAGGCGCGGGGCCAATTAGCATTTTGATTGCGGGACTGGGGGGGCAGGGGCCCATCTGGACCCAGGCCTAATTATCCGGCGGACCCCCGGGGCGCCGGCGGGACCTACCAGGCGCGGCCCCTAGCCCCGCGCTTGCTTGCCTCCCCCCCGACCGTCTGCCCACGCCGCCATCCCTCCGTCCCGCCGCTTCATTCCTCCGTCCCCCGCCCCGGCCCCGTTGTCCCCGTCTTCACCCCTCTCTCTTCGCACCCGTTCCTCTGTCTCCCTAAGGCTGCCCCCATTTCTCGGTCTTTCCACCCGCGTCTCGCTGTCCCCGTCCCTGTCCGCTTCCTGCTCCCTTTTCCCCAACCCCATTGACCGCCGAGGCGCGGACCGCGGACACATGCGTCCCGCCGCTGTGTGCTCCCGGGGGGGCCATTCGGTGGGCCCTCGCTCGCGCTCGGGTGGAGCCCGCAGCCCCCCGGGGCGCCGGGCGGGAAGGGGCAGCTGCGCCGGGGCCTCGGCCATCAGCCCGCAGCGGCCGGGGTGCGGAGCGCACATGCGGCCCGGCGCCCTGACGCGGGGCCTCCTCGCCCCCTCCCGCGGCGCCCGGGCCTCCAGCCTGCGCAGGTCGCGCAGGTCGCGGCGCCACCCGGCCTGCCTGGAGAGACCTGGGAAGGAGCTGAGAGTGGGCGCGCTTTGGGGAAGTTTTAGCCTTCACCGGGAGGCAGCGCGGAGCCGGGGCTCTAGCCCCTGGGGCACCCTGGTGCGTCCCGGCTGCACTGGGCCTCCTTCCCCTGCAGGCTGAGCCCCTCAGCTACAGGGAGGGGAGCCTGGCAGGGTTCTGGTCCCTCCATGCGCCTCTGGAGCCCCCGGGTGCCGGCATGGAGCCAGAGGCCTGGCTCATGGGGGCAGGGCGGGGTTCTCACCTGGTGTCCCCAGCAGCACCCGACGTCGCAGGGGCGTCTTGTGCCCCAGCCCCAGGCCTCCTCATCCCCCCCCTCCTCCAGGGGAGCAGCCCCCTTCTAGGAAGTCTCCGTGGCCTCCTTCTAGCCTGTTTGTCCTTTCCGGTCGTGGGCAGCCACCCCCACTGAACACCCTCCTTTGGGACGCCGTCCCTCTGAGCCCAGCCCGGCTAGGAGCCCCCGCGCCCCTGCGCGGCGGGGAGGCTGTGTCGTGGCCCTCCCGGCGGGGTCTCGGGTGCACAGTGGACTGACTCCTCTCAAGGCTTTGCACTCGGTTTCCGCATCTGTGAAACTGGCTCCCAGGCTCGCCGAAAAGTCACTGCCACTCTGAAACCCCTCCACACGCCCTGGCCCTGTCCAGGCCACGGCAGGCCCTGCCCCCCTCCCTGCCGCCACAGGCTGGGGTGGGAGCCGTTCTGCCCCCATCCGGCAAACCTGTGCTACGCAGCCGTGGTGGAAGGCAGCTCCTGGAGCCCACCTTGCAGAGGTGGACACAGACTAAAGCCAAAAGGTGATAACTTGGATAGCAGGAGGGGCAGGCCTGGGGAGCCCCAAGGAGGGGTGGCGAGGGGCCTTCCAGGCGAGGGGGGCAGAACTGCAAAGGCCCTGAGGCCACAACAGGAGGTGTCTGAGCAGAGGCCCCAGAGAGGTGGGGCAGTGATAGCAGATGGAGGCGCAGAGCAGGAAGGGGTGCGCATGGCAGCGCCCGGGAGGAGCGACAGGACTGCGGCCGCTGCTCCAGGGGAGGCAGGAGTGAGCACCCCGTGTTTACGTCAGGAGCAGCCCCGCCAGTGGGGCTGGTGCCGGGAGGAGTCAGGCGGATGGGGCAATGTCCTGAGGAGGTGACAGGTGGGGTCTAGTGCCCAGGTGAGTGCTGCGAGCACAGGTGACCCTGGTGCCGGGGTGGTGGGGCTAGGCGTCCAGGAGGGCCTCTCCTGCCTGGTTCTAAAGCAGGGGCCTGCACAGCACGGGGGGGGGGGGGGGGTGCGACGTGGGGGGGGCTTGGGAGAGGCAGGGGCAGGACCCCCCAGGAGCAGCTGGACGGCCAAGGCAGGGCAGCGTGGCGGGGTCGTGGGCAGCCACGAGGCGAGAGCCCGTGAGCTGAAAGGCACCCAAGCTGCCCAGACGCAGGGGTCAGCAGGGGGCTGGATTTACCAGGTTTGGGTTTTGCCAGGTAAGTCCCTGAGGATCTGCGCGAGACCCGAGGCTGCTGGGAAAAGGGGAGAGGGCGCCGGCCGCGTGGGGAGCCCTGGAGGCCGGGTCGGGCCCGGGGGGTGAGCTGGCGAGAGGAGGCACGTGCAGAGCGGGGTGCCTGGGACTGAGTCGATGGCACCAGTTACGGGTGAGGCCGAGGCCCGGGGTGCAGGGTCGTGCACGAGGACGTCAAGGCCACCGAGGAGTCAGACAGGAGCCGAGCAGAGGCCTGCCTGACCGCGGGGGGCAGGCGGGGGGCACGGCCGGACGCCTCCAGGCCACAGCTGGGACTTAGGCGAGGGGGGAGCGGGGTCTGCGGAGAGCAGTGAGGAACGAGGGGGGCCGAGGGCAGCGGGGAGGGGGCAGTGTTGGAGGGAGAGCGGGCAGCGGGGCTTTGAGGGCCGAGGGCCGGCCGCGGGAGGTCGGGGCGCGGGCTTTGCGGGGCAGTGGCCGGCTTCCGGCTCTGGCCCTGTGGGAGGGTTCCACAAGTGGGGGGGCTGTACCCCCAGAAAGGGGTGCCTAGTGACAGGGAGGGAGATGCAGGCTGGGGTCCAGGTGGTCCTGGGACGGGGCATGAGGGCCGGCCTGGGTGGTGGGAGGCTGGGTGGGTCGGGGCCTGGCCCCTGCTGGGGTGGGGCTGGGAGCTACAGGAGAGGTGGGGCCACGGCGCAACTTAGTTCCACCTGACGAAGACAAGCAAAGGCAAATCCCAAATCCCTTCCACGCCGAGTGGTAGGTGCAGCGACCGAACATGATTCGCTGAGAGGCAGTGAAGTTCTCAGTCATGCTACAGCCTGGGAGAACCTGAAGGCAGCGGCTGAGCGAAAAGAGCTAGACACGAAAGGACAGGTACTGCAAGATTCCATGAAATGGAACAGACTCAGAAAGTGCAGGTCACCAGGCTCGGGGGCGGGGGGAGTGCCTGCCTGAGGCGCGCAGGGCTTCCGAGCGGGCAGTGGGTGGGCAGCGGGCAGTGGGTGGTGAGAGCCGAGTGCAGCCCTGAGTGTGATTCATGCCCCTGACCCACACGCCTGGGGGTGGTTGGGACAGGAAGGTTTATGTTGTGTCTGTGTTTCCATGGTTGAAAAAGAGAGAAACACTGAAGAGACAAGACAGTTAAATTAAATACACGATCCTGGACTGGATCTAATAACAGAGGAGAAAATATCCACAAGGACATCATTCGGAAATGGGAAAAAATTGGAACATAGACTGTTTTATTTCAATGTTGAATTTCCTGAACTTGATAACTGCACTTCAGGTGGTTTAAAAAATGATGTCCTTGTTCTCAGGAAATGTACATAGAAGTATTAAGTGTTCAAGGAGCATGATGTGTGCAACCCACTCTCCAAGGCTTAAAAAATCCATAGAGAGTGGGGAGCGGGTGTAGCTCAGTGGTTGAGTGCCTGCCTCCCACAAACGAAGTCCCGGGTTCAATCTCTGGTGACACCTAAAAAAATGGGTAGAGGTGGGTGGGAGGATAGAGCAAATGTGGCAAAATGTTAAAAAGTGGGTGATCTGGGCGTCTGGGAGGGGGTTTGTTAGGAGTTCTGCATAGGTTTGGTATTTTTGCAGCTGCCCTGTAAGTTTGAAATTACTTAAAAATAAAAAGTTTAAAAAAGAGAAGATGCTGAGATGAGCCACCCAAGGGGTTCACAGGCAGTCGGCTGCACAAAAATACAAGCTCGTACTAGGAAGCAAGGAGGAGATGACTGAAGCAACAGAAATGCAAGTTTCAGGGTTTTACGATACATTTTATTAGGGAAAATAGCAAATATACACCCGCCGCCTCCCTCACCTGGAGCAGCCTGGCCATCATTTTCCTCCCTAACACTCCCCTCTTGTCATTTTGAAGAAAATCCAGACACCGCACCACACAATGCCATCTCTCTCTTAATAAGCAGAGACCCCAGGAGCGCGGCGGGGTGCACGGCGGTGAGCCCGGCCGGCACTGCTGGGGGACCCGAATGGGCAGCACCAGCCTTCCAAGCTGGGCACCCTCTGCTTCGGGCCCACACCCAGCAGCCCCGCTGGACCTCAGTCCTGGACGCGACGCTCCCAGGGGCCCAGCGGCCTGGCCTGCTCGGACCCTCAGCCTTGGGCAACTTCTTTTTAAGTTTTAAATCTGAAGTATACTTTCCACACGGCACGGTGCGTGTACTTGCGAGTCTATCGGTTTCCTTAGCGCCTGTTTCCACTTCTGGGGTGGCCTCCGGGTCCCCCAGGAAGCCTTGGGCTGGAGCCGGGACCCCCACCCCCGCGCAGGGCCAGCGGCTCGGCGCCGCCTGGGCTGGGGGAGTCCTGCTCCCAGGTGCTCCTCGGGGAGCCCCTTCAGGTAAGGTGACTGGCTGTCCTCCTGGGGGCTGGAGGGCCACCAGCCTGTCCCCAGCCTCCCGGCCAGCTGGCCACTGGCAGAACTGCCCCAGGGGCTCGTCAGAGGCCTCCAGCCAGCCAGGTGGGGCCTGAAGCTTCAGCTCCCAATAGGGACAGAAACCCACCCCCAGGGGCCGCCAGCCCCCCACCCTTCCCAGCTTCCAGGTGGGCGCGGAAACCGAGGCACCGGCAGGGAGGTGGGCCTCAGAGGCGGGGCCCGTCCCGAGAAACTGAGCTCCCGGCGTGGTGGCAGCCGCAACGCGCGCGGGCGAGGGACGCAGCTGCCGCAGCCACCGGCCAGCCCTGGCCAGGACAGAGCCGGGCCCCGCGCGGCACAATGACCGCCCGCTCGTGCGGACACAGGAGCTTTCTGTCCCCACACCCCCGAAAATTCTCCAGGAGGGCGTGGAAGGACGCACGGAGCGGAGGGTGGCAGGAGCCAGGAGAGCGCGCGCGAGGAGGCAGAGGACACGTGCGTCGCCAGGGGGCGGCGGGGGCGCGCCGTGGTGGCCAGGAGCCCTCAGGCCCGGCGGCGGCCGCAGGATTCCTGGAGCCGGGGCCCCTTCCACCACGCACCTTCTGCATTCTCCAAGCCGCCGGCCCCCCTGGGCCGCGCAGCCCGCTACCCCCGCCTCTGGGGGACCCCGGCCTCCAGCTCTGCCCCCGAGAGCCACCCGCTGACCGCCCCTCTCGGCGGCCTCCACCCCCCACACCCCCCCACCTGGGGCCCGCAGGCTGTGGACCAGTCGCCCCTCCACCGTCTCACTCTCGCGGGAATCTGGCCCCTGAGGGCCACACGTCCTCCACCAGGGGCGGCTGGCCGTCCTTCCTCGTGCCACTGCCCTTTCAGGCGCCATCCCTGTCGTCCCCCCCACGCGCTTCGACCCGCGCCTCCGGCTGTCAGAGGCTCCGGGGGCGGCCACGGCTGCAGGGAGCACCCACTCCCGTGTCCCAGAGGCCCGGCCTCTGCAGCTGTGCGCAGCACGCCTCCGTGGGCCATCGCCTCCCGCTGGGGCGCTCAGGCTGGCCGCGGGCTGCCCGCTCCCCTGCCCACCCCCGTCTCCGCGCCCTCGCGGGCACTGATCTGCACACAGAACAGTCTCCTTCCCTCCGGGGAGCGGTTGGGGCCTGGGCAGGTGGGCGACAGGGGCTGGACCGCTCACTGCCCATAGCAGGTGCGAAGGCAGCGCAGTGTCCGGTGCACAAGACCAAGGTCCAGGGTGAAGACCTGGGTGAAGGCCTCTGCAGCCGTGCGCAGCACGCCTCCGTGGGCCATCGCCTCCTGCTGGGGCGCTCAGGCTGGCCGCGGGCTGCCCGCTCCCCTGCCCACCCCCGTCTCCGCGCCCTCGCGGGCACTGATCTGCACACAGAACAGTCTCCTTCCCGGGGAGCGGTTGGGGCCTGGGCAGGTGGGCGACAGGGGCTGGACCGCTCACTGCCCATAGCAGGTGCGAAGGCAGCGCAGTGTCCGGCGCACAAGACCAAGGTCCAGGGGTGAAGACCTGGTGGGCAGTGACATGGGATGGTGCAAGCGGAAGGAAGTGCACAGCTGGCGGCTGCGGAAAGCAGGGGACAGTCGCTGGGGGAGGGTGGGCTTGGGGGGCTCTTGCTGAGTTCTCCTGAAGCTCCAGAGAAGGAAATACGAGAGCGAGAGCTGCTGGCCAGCAGGGGAAGGCCACAGGTTGAACTGTGTCCCCCAAAAGACAGGCTGAAACCTGAGCCCCCGTGGCCGTGGAAATAGGACTTTGCAGGTGTCCCAGGTGGAGACGAGGGAAGCGGAGCGGGTGGGCCCTAACCCAGCGCCCTCCCAGGACAGGGCGCTTTGGAGACAGGCACGCACACCAGAGGGCGTGTGACGGACGGAGAGGCCGTGGCAAGGCGGCCACCCGCCCAGGAGCGCCAGGAGGGAGGCAGCGAGCGGCCCCCCGGAGTCTCCGGGAGACGCCAAGCTGGTGACACCCTGGACTCTGGCCTGGACTGGGAGAGAACACGTTCCTGTGGGTTTAAGCCCCGTGCCAGGGCAGCCCTGGGGCGACCACAGACCCCCGTGACCTAACCGCGCTTGCTCCAGCCCAGAGGGCGGAAACCCTGGGCGAAATCGACGGAAATCGCGCCCAGGAGGTGGGGCGCGAGGCAGCAGAGGACAGAGACGGCGCACCTAAGGCCATCCTGCTCGCGGCGGGGGGCGCGCCCAGCCATGGCCCGGGAGGTCCCGGGCAGAGGTCAGCGGACTGGATGAGATGGAGCGAGGAGTCTGGGAAGGCTGGGGCGGTTGGAGCTCACAGGACAGTCCTGGAGAGGAGACCCCTGTAGCTCGAGAGGCCCTGGCGGTCAGCAGAGAAGCGAGCGAGCCCGCACGAGAAGCCTGCCTGGGGCCGGCAAGAACTGCTTGAGAGGATGAGAAGGCGCAATCGCTGCAGCGCACATAGGTTCTGCCAGCCGGGGGGCTCGGGGTTCAGTACCAGGCAGCCCACCCAGGAGGTCTGCTTCACTGGGGGGACGTGAGCGCCAGGCACCGCTCCAGGCCCACCTAACAAGCTTAAAAGCAAGACCCAAAACTGTCCTGTGTCTCACAGCAAAACTCAAGATTATTTCTAGGGGGCAGCGGACTTGGCCCAGTGGTTAGGGCGTCCGTCTACCACATGGAAGGTCCGTGGTTCAAACCCTGGGCCTCCTTGACCCATGTGGAGCTGGCCCACGTGCAGTGCTGGCCCACGTGCAATGCTGATGCGCGCAAGGAGTGCCATGCCACGCAGGGGTGTCCCCGTGTAGGGGAGCCACACGCGCAAGGAGTGCATGAAAGAAAGTGCAGCCTGCCCAGGAGTGGCGCTGCACAAATGGAGAGCTGACACAACAAGGTGACACAACTAAAAGAAACACAGATTCCCGTGCTGCTGACAACAACAGAAGCAGATAAAGAAGACGCAGCAAATAGACACAGAGAACAGACAATTGGGGTGGGGGAGAGGGGAGAGAAATAAATAAATAAATCTTAAAAAAAAAAAAAAGATTATTTCTAGGACGATAAGACTGTCACCAAGCAAATGTGAAAATTCACAATGTCTTGACCTCCAAAAAAAAAAAAAAAAAAATTACCAGGCACGCAAAGTAGCAGGAAAGTGATAGCCAGAGTGAGAAGGGGGGAAAAAAAACATCAAAACTAACCCAGAATTGATGTATATGATAGCATTGGTAGACAAGGACATCAAAACAGTTTCCTAACTATATTCCACCTGTTTGGGAAGCTACAGGGAAGACCGACCCTGTTAAGCAGAGATACAGAATATATGAAAAAGACCCAAGCTGAACTTCTAGAGATGAAAACCACAATCTCTGAGATGAAAAATACACAGGGTGGGATTACTGGCAGATTCGACATCGAGAAGATTGGTGAATTTGAGCAACGGTCTGAGAAAAAAATCCAGAATGAAACACAGAGGGGAAGGCCTGGGAAAGGTGAGCAGAGCATCAGTGAGCGGCGGGAAACTCCAGGTGGCCTCATATGTAGCTTATCAGGCATCAGAGCCCCCAAGAGTGGGGAGGGATCAGGAAAAGAATTATAGAAACAATGGCCAAAAGTTTTCCAAATTTAATGAAACTTACAAATTCACAGATCGGGAAGCAGACTTGGCCCAGTGGTTAGGGCGTCCACCTACCACATGGGAGGTCCATGGTTCAAACCCCGGGCCTCCTGACCCGTGTGGAGCTGGCCCACGTGCAGTGCTGATGCATGCAAAGAGTGCCGTGCCACGCAGGGGTGTCCCCCACATAGGGGAGCTCCACGTGCAAGGAGTGCACCCCATAAGGAGCATGCCCCATAAGGAAAGCCGCCCAGTGCGAAAGAAAGTGCAGCCTGCCCAGGAATGGCGCCGCACACGTGGAGAGCTGACACAACAAGATGACGCAACTAAAAGAAACACAGATTCCCGGTGCTGCTGATAAGGATAGAAGTGGTCGCAGAAGAACACACAGAGAGCAGACAACTGGGGGGAGGGGGGAAGGGGAGAGAAATAAATAAAATAAAAAATAAATCTTAAAAAAAGAACAAATCCACAGATCCAAAAAAAGATAAACAAACCTAAAACACCTGAAACATTAAAAAACAAACAAACAAAAAAAACAAAATAAGGCACATCAAAATCAAATAGTTTAAAACCAGTGATGAAGAGAAAAACTAAAGATAGCCAGAAAGAAACAGAGACACAAAGATGAGGCAACAGTGGAGTTTTGTTTGTTTTTGAAGATTTACTTATTACCCCCGTGCTGTTTTCTGCTCTCTGTGTCCATTTGCTGTGTGTTCTTCTGTGTCTGCTTGTATTCTCACTAGGCAGCTCCACGAACTGATCCAGGCACCTTCCGGGGTGGGAGAGAGGCACTCAATTGCTTGTGCCACCTCAGTTCCTTGGTCTTCTGCATCTCTTATTGTCTCTCCTCTGTCTCTTTTTGTTGCGTCATCTTGTGGCGCCAGCTCTCCGCACAGACCAGCACTCCATGTGGCCCAGCTCGCAGCGTGGGCCAGCTCACTGTGTGGGCCAGCGTGCCTTCACCAGGAGGCCCCGGGAATCTAACCCTGGGCCTCCCACATGGTAGACGGGAGCTCAAGAGTTTGAAACACATTTGCTTCCCAACAGCAGGTTTTTCAAGGGAAATAATGTGAGCAAAAAGATGGTGAGCAACATCTTCAAAGTACTGAAAATAAATAAAAACGGTCATCCTATCATTCTTTACCTAGTGAAAATATCTTTAAAAAGTGAAGGTTAACTTAAAAGACAAAAACAACCCAAATGTCCATCAACCAATGGATGAATAAACAAAGTGTGGTGTATACACACAATGGGCTACTCTGCTGCTGTAAGAAGAAAAGAAATTGGGACACACATGAGAACATGGTTGAACACTTGAGGACATCATGCTGAGTGAAATAAGCCAGGCACAAAAGAACAAATAGTGTATGGTCTCACTGATATGAACTAAATAAGAATAAACACATTGAGTTAAAACCTAGACTTCAGGTTCCTAGGAGATAGGACGAGGACTGAGAATGGGAGCTGATGCCAAATGTGTATAGAATTTTCAATTAGCTTTTTTGTAGTAGTGTGGAAATGGATAGAGTTGATGGCAACATATTATAGTGTGAGTATAACTAATGCAACTGGTTTATAAATGGGATTGTGGCTGAAAGGGGTCGTCTAGGTTCGTAAATGTCAACTGAAAGAAAGCGAGAGAATAATCTAGAGTTGAATAACACAGAGAACCCAGATGCGGATGAGTGTGGTTAATAATACAAATACAAGAATATTCTGTGAACTAGAACAAATATACATCGCCATTACAAGGTGGCAAGAATATAGTGATGCTTGGGAAAATACAATTACTGTAACTTATGGGCTAGAGTTAATAGCGCTATTGTAATATTCTTGCATCAATGTCAGAGAAGTTGCTATTTCAATGCTAAGGGTCAATAATAGAAGATATGGGGTTTTTGTTTTGTTTTGTTTTTTTGACTGAAGAAAACTTCAAAAGGTTTCCTGGGGTGATGACTACACAACTCTGATGAAAATGAGAACCACTGAGTGTGCACTTTGGATGGATTGTGCGAAGCATGGGACTGTTTAACACAGTGAGCCGTGTGGGGGAAGATTGTGGTTAACAGTACAAACACGACAGTGAATAGAGCAGGTGTAGCCTAGTGGTTGAGTGCGGCTTTGCCCCAGGTTCAATCCCCAGTACCTCCTAAATACACACACACACAAAACAACAACTAACAAATATGAGTGTTTTCTCATGAACTATAACAAATGTACAATAATGGTGTTAATAATAGGGAGTTTATGTGGAAAATACACTAAATGTAAACTATGGACCACTGTTAGTGGTAATAGTCTGATGATGTTCTTTCATAATTTGTAAGAAATGTTTCAGAACAATGCAAGGGGTGATGTATGGGAATTCTGAATGTTATTCATGATTGTTTTGTAAGCTCACAACTTCTCTCATTATATATATATATAATGTGATTATACTAAAAGTCATTGACTATATACTGGGGCAGCACAAAGAAGAATTTGAAAGCATACATAGAAAAATAGCAGATCTTATGGGAGTGAAAAGCACAATAAATAAAATTAAAAATACATTGAAAGAATGGAGGAATAAAATATGGATTAGAGTGGACTTACTGATATTCTACTATAAATCTATTGTGACTAGTAATAGAAGAAATTGTAGCATTGAGGTGGAGAAAGTGGCCAGAGTAGTTGCTGAGGGCAGGGAGAGGGAAGAAGAGATGTGATGTGGGGGCATTTTTGGGACTTTGAGTTGTCCTAAATGATATTGCAGGATCAGATGCTGGACTTTATATATCCTGCCATAACCCACGGAATGTACTGGGGGAGAATGTGAACTACAGGGTAAACTATTATTCATGTGGTGCAGCAGTGCCCCAAAATGTGTTCACCAAGTGCGATGAGTGTGCCACAATGATGGGGAGGTTGTTGGTGTGGGAGGAATGGGGTGGGGAGGTGGGGGGTATACAGAAACCTCATGTTTTTTAATGTAACATATTTTGAGATGTGTATATCTTAAAAAAATACAATTTGCAAAAATGACGGGGGGTGGTGAGTGCATTATGTGGGAATCTCCTATGTTTTTTAATGTAACATTCTTTGTGATCTATTACCTTTAATTTTATAAAGTGTTAAAAATAAAAATAAAGTAAATAGCACAAAAAATACACTGGAGGCATTTAACGGAAGATTTGAGGAAGCGAAGAAAAGATCAGTGAGCTTGAAGACATGGTGATGGAAAGCAATCATACAAAAGATCAGATGAAGAAAAGAATGGAAAAAATTGAACAGGGTCTCAGAGAACTAAATGACAGCACAAGACATGCAAATATACATGTCATGGGTGTTCCAGAAGGAAACAAGAAGGGAAAAGGGGCAGAAGGAATATTTGAAGAAATAATGGTAGAAAATTTCCCAACCCTATTGAAGGACATAGATTTCCATGTCCAAGAAGCACAATGTACTCCCATCTGAGTAAATGCAAATTGACCAACTCCAGGACACATACTAATTGGAATGTCAAATGCCAAAGACAAAGAGAGAATTCTGAGAGCAGCAAGAGAAAAGTAATGCATAACATATAAGGGATACCCATAAGATTAAGTGCTGATTTCTCACCAGAAACCATGGAGGCAAGAAGGCAGTGGCATGATATATTTAAGATACTGCAAAAAAAAAAACTGCCAGTCAAGAATTTTATATCTGACAAATTATCTTTCAAAAATTAGGGTGAGATTAGAATATTCACAGATAAACAGAAACTGAGAGAATTTATAACAAAAAGACTGGCTTTGCAGGACATACTAAAGGGATAGTTACAGCCTGGAAAGAAAAGACGGGAGAGAGAGGCTTGGAAGAGAGTCTAGAAATGATGACTATCTCACTCGCAGTAACTAAAAGTGTCAAAAGCGTGGTAAAATAAAATGACAGAGAAAATGGAAAGATGAGAATGGACACAATAAGAACTGCCTTTATAGTAATAACATTAAATGTTAATGGGTTAAACCTCTCAATCAAAAGACAAACACTGTCAGAATGGATAAGAAAATATGAGCCATCTATATGCTGTCTGCAAGAGACTCAATGTAGACCCAAGGATACCAATAGATTGAAAGTGAAAGGTTGGAAAAAGATATCCCACACATACAGTAACCAAAAAAAAAAAGCTGGGGTAGCTATACTTACATCAGATAATATAGATTTTAAAGGCAAAACTATTTTGCTTTTACATTACATATTAATATGTACATTATATATGTCATTAATACATACATTAATATGACATTACATATTAATAAAAGGGATGATTCACCAGGAAGAAATAACAATCATAAATGTATATGCACCTAACCAGGATTCCCCAGGATACATGAGGCAAACACTGGCAAAACTGAAGGGAGAAATAGACGTCTCTACAATAATAGTTGAAGACTTCAATACACCACTCTCAGCATGGGATAGAACATCTGGGTAGAGGATCAATACAAAAACAGAGAGCTTGAATAATATGATAAATGGACTAAACCTAGTAGACATATACAGTACATTGCACCCCAAAACAGCAGGATATACATTTTTTTCAAGTGCTCATGGATCTTTCTCCAGGATAAACCGTATGTTGGGTCACAAAGCAGATCTCAAATTCAAAAAATTGAAATTATACAATGCACTTTCTCTAATCAGAATGGAATAAAGTTGGAAATCAAAAAGTGGCAGAAAAAGGGAAAATTCACATATATATAAACAACACACTCTTAAATAATCAGTGGGTCAAAGAAGACATTTCCAGAGGAGTCAATAAATATCTTGAGACAAATGACAATGAGAACACAATGTATCAGACCCTACAGGATGTAGTGAAGGCAGTGTTGAGAGGAAAATTTATAGCCCTCTATGCTTAGTTAAAAAAGAAGAGTGAGCTAAAATCAATTACCTAACTATACAGGTGGAGGAACTAGAAAAAGAACAGCAAATTAATCCCAAAGCTATAGAAGGAATGAAATTATAAAGATCAGAGCAGAAATAAATGAAATTGAGTACAAAAAGAAACACAAGGGAGAATTGAGTACCAAAAAAACCCCAAAACCAAACACTAGTTCTTTGAGAAGATTAACAAAATTGACAAACCCTCAGCTAGACTGAATAAGAAAAAAAGAGAGAAGATGCAAATAAATGAAATAAAGAATGGGAACATTACTACTGACCCCACAGATATAAGAGAACATAAGAGGATACTATGAGGGAAGTGGATTTGGCTCAACTGATAGAGCATCCGCCTACCATATGGGAGGTTCAGGGTTCAAACCCAGGGCCTCCAGACCCATGTGATGAGCTGGCTCACGCGCAGTGCTGATGCGTAGAAGGAGTGCCATGCCACACAGGGGTGTCCCCTGTGTAGGGGAACCCCACACACAAGGAGTACGCCCTGCAAGAAGAGTCACCCCACGTGAAAAAAGTGTAGCCTGCCCAGGAGTGGCACTGCACACACAGAGAGCTGACGCAGCAAGATGACGCAACCAATAAGAGACCCAGATTCTGGGTGCCACTGACAAGAATACAAGCAGACACAGAAGAACACACAGTGAATGGACACAGAAAGGGCAGGGAGGGGAATAAAAGAATAAATCTGAAAAAAAAGTATTATATAAAAAAAGAGGATACTATGAGCAAGTTTATGCCAAAAAACTAGACAATGTAGACAAAATGGAAAAATTCCTAGAAATGTACAAACAACCTACACTGACCCTAGAAGAAACAGGAGATCTCAACAAACTAATCACAAATAGAGATTGAAACAGTCATCATATAGCTCCCCAAAATGAAAACCCTAGGACAAGACAGTTTCACTGATGAATTTTACCAAACATTCAAAGAAGATTTACTATCAGTCTTACTCAAGCTCTTCCAAAAAACTGAACAAGAAACACTTGTTTCTTCTATGAAGAAACTCATTCTATGAAGCCAATATCACACTAATACCAAAGCCAGATGAAGATATTACAAAAAAAAAAAAAATTACAGACCCATTTCTCTAATGAATACAGATGCAATAAAATACTTGATAATAAAATCCAACAACACATTAAAAGAATTATTCATTATGATCAAGTGGGTTTTATACCAGCCATGCAAGGGTGGTTCAACACAAGAAAATCAATTAGCATAATACACCACATTAATAAATCAAAGAAGGAAAATCACATGATCTTATCAACTGATGCAGAAGAGGCATTTGACAAAATACAGCATCCTTTCTTGATAAAGATACTACAAAAGATAGGAATTGAAGGAATTTTCAACATGATAAAGGCCATATATGAAAAACACACAACTAACATTGTACTCAGTGGTAAAAGAATAAAGTCTTCCCATTGTGAGCAGGGACAAGACAAGGATGCCCATTGTCACCACTGTCGTTCAGTATAGCGTTAGAGGTTCTAGTTAGAGCAATCAGGCAAGAAAAAGAAATAAAAGGCATCCAAATTGGAAACGAAGAAGTAAAACTTTCACTTTTGCAGATGACATGATCCTATATCTAGAAAGTCCCGAAAAATCTGTAATAAAGCTGCTAAAGCTAATAAACAATTTCAGCAGAATGTCAGGATACAAAATCAATATGCAAAAATCAGTGGTGTTTCTACATAATTGTAATGTGTAATCTGAGGAGGAAGTCAGGAAAACTAACTATAGTAACTATAGTTAGTTACTATAGCAACTAAAAGAATCAAATATTTAGGAATAAACTTAACCAAGGATGTAAAGCACTTGTATTCAGAAAACTATAACTTATTGCTAAAAGAAACTTATAAAGACCTAAATAATTGGAAGAACATTCCATGTTCATGGATTGAAAGACTAAATATCATTAAGATGTCAATTCTACCCAAATTGATATACAGATTCAATGCAATCCCAATAAAAATTCCACCAGCTTTTTAAAAATAAATGGAAAACACAATTATCAAATTTATCTAGAAGGGTAAGAGGCCCTGAATAGCCAGAAACATCTTAAAAAGGAAGGTGATGTTGGAGGGTTCTCACTTCCAGACTTTAAATCATATTACCTCACTACAGCGGTAAAAACAGCATGGTATTGGCATAAAGATAGATACATGGACCAACAGACACAATGGAACCAAACTGATGGTTCAGAAACAGACCCTCACATCTATGGCCAAGTGACTTTTGACAACCCTGTCAAACCCACCCAGCTGGGACAGAAGAATCTATTCAACAAATGGTGCTGGGAGAACAGGATATCCATAGCCAAAAGAAAGAAAGAAGACCTTTATTTCACACCTTACACAGAAATTAACTCAAAATGGATCAAAGACCTAAATATAAAAGCAAGTACCATAAAGTTCCTAGAAGAAAATGCAGGAAACATCCTCAAGATCTGGGGTAGGTGGCAGATTCTTGAACCTTACACCAAAAGCATGAGCAATGAAAGAAAACATGGATAAATGGGACCTCCTCAAACTTAAACACTTCTGTAATTCAAAGGACTTCATCAAGAAGGTAAAAAGGCAGCCACTTAATAGGAGAAAATATTTGGAAACCACATATCCAAAAAGGGTCTGATTTCCATTCTATATAAAGAGATCATACAACTCAACAATGAAAAAACAAGCAATCCAATTTAAAAATGGGCAAAAGATTTAAATAGGCATTTCTCTAAAGAGGAAATACAAATGGCCAAAAACCATATGAAAAAATGTTTCATAACGCTAGCTATTAGGGAAATGCAAATCACAACAACAATATAATCTAACACCACATAGAATGGCCATTATTTAAAAAACAGACAACAATAAGTGCTGGAGAGGATGTGGAGAAATAGGAACACTCCTTCACTGTTGATGGATTTTTTAAATGGTACAGCCTCTATGGAAACTGTTTTGGTCGTTCCTGAGGAAGCTAAATATAGAACTGCCATATGATCCAGCAATTCCTGTTTGGAATATATCCAGAAGAACTGAAAACTATGATAACAACAGTCATTGGTACAGCCCCTGTGGAGGACTGTTCAGCAGTTCCTAAAGAAGTTGAATATAGACTTGCCACAAGATCCTGCAATACCACTACTGGGCATATACCCAGAAGAACTGAGAGCAGTGACATGAACAGACATCTGCACAGAGATGTTTATAGCAGCATTATTCTAAAAACTGGAAACAAACCAGGTGTCCATCAACAAATGAATGGATAAACAAACTGTGTTGTATTCACATGATGGAATTATTATGCAGCTGTAAGATGAAATGAAGTTGTAAAGCATATGACAATATAAATGAACCTAGAGGGCATTATGTTGAGCAAAGCAAGCCAGACACAAAAGGACAAATACTGTATGATTGCATTACTATGAACCAAATATATTGTGTAGCATTATTTAAAAATGATATGTATCCAGCACATTTGAGTAATGTGTGTTTTTATTCAACTGTGTTTTCTTTTTAGTTTTTAATTCATATTTTTAATTATTGAATGTACAAAATAAAGTTAATTGAAAAAGAATAACAGCTGCAACAATCTCCCAAGTTATACAAATGTGCCAAGCTCTTGATTCCAAAACTTGCACTTAGGGCACTTATTTCTGAAATGATGAAACTAAGACTACTTATAATACATGCCTAAGAGCATCCCCTGAAAATCATCTTCTTGCTCAAATTGGCTCCTCTCTAGGTCCAACTTTGCAAATAAACACAGTACCTTCCACCTGTGTGGGCCATGACTCCCGGGGTGAGCCTCCCTGGTGGTGAGATTAATACCAAATGTTGGTCAGTGATATGTTCAAAGAAAGATCTTGGTCAAAAGAATGGAATGTAAAAATGAAAACAAAATAGAGTTACTATGCCTAAAAGATTTAAAATGGAGTCAGGAGGTCACTTTAGACATTACTCTTACACAAGTCTCAGCCAGATATCACAAACTGCCAGAGTAGGCAAAGCCTCAAGCACCAGTGTTCCTCAAAACCCCAAGGTCATCTGGACGTCATAAAGAAGTCATAAGATAACTCAGCTAACTATCTAAACTGAAGGATAGAGTATCCCAAATATTCACCAACCACAAGCAACTTATCTAATCTTTTTAAAAACCCTTGCCTGGAAGTGCCAAGATGAGACATGATTTGGGCTGCTACCTGGATCTGTGCTCCCGAAACTGTAATTCTAAGACCCCAAATAAATGTCTCTGTTGCCTTGCAGCTTAGTTATTTCTCAGTTGACACAACTTTCCCATTGCAACTAGAGGAAATACCCATTCCCAGTTGCAGCCTCCAAGGACCCTGCCTGCCCCCTCATCTCGTGCCTCCTCTTCTGTTCTCTCGGTGTGACCAGCCTGGCTTGTGGTTTGTCAGGCAGTCCAGATCCTTCGGTAGCTGGTCCTACGTCTGCTCCTCCCCTAGAGCATCTCACCCCTCTCCACAGTCTCTGTTTCAACTCAGATTTCCTGGCCTCAGAAAGGCTTTCTCTGACCTCCCTCACTAGAGTCGCCCTGCCTCACTGCCTTTGGAAGGTCAGAGGTTGGCACTTCATGTCTTCCCTCGGGTCAGTCCAGGAGTCCCGAGTGTTGCTGAGTGTCTCCGGGTCCAGTCGGCCTGTCCTGTGGCCCACACACCCTACACTCTTCACCTCTCCCTAGCCTGGCCCTACGCCTCGAGCCTGCCCCTCTGGTAAGAGATGGGCACAACCACTCTCAGGTCACCCTGGGCTTCTGTCTTCTGGAGGAGGAAAGGGCCCTGCACTTGTCCCATGCATAACATCTCAGGGCCCCCGGATCCTGTGGCAGCAGGAGCGTTTGGCCAGTGTCCAGTTGGGAGCCATCTGGTTTCCAGCAGGGCCGACTTCGTGGCGTGTGACCTGGGCAGTCACACAGGCCCTGTGCCCAGGGCCTCACTGTCAGAAGGCCCCCACGCTGGACGACCTACTCTGCGTTTCCATTTTGCACAGGGCTCCACAAACTTTGTAGTCAGTTGGGTTCCAGTGACACTGAGTTGACGTGGCCCCAGATGGCCCCATCACCGGCACGGCCCCGAGGGAAAACGCTGAGGTGGGAGAGCCAGGTTGGCAGTACCAGGCACCACCCCTTCCAGAAACGCCCATGGCAGGTCCCAGTACCCGGGAAGCCTCAGGGGCTGGAGATCCTGGAGCTCTGCTGGACCAGACAGGCTCTGGAGCAGGATCCCAGGGCACCCTGAGCCCCCCTGCGCCCACCCATCGCAGCACACCTTCAGCCTGGCCTCTTCTCAGCAGCGCATTCCCCAGGACTTGGGTAGCAGCCACACTGAGGTGTGTCCAGGCCACCACGAGCCACCTGCCCCCACCCTATTGCTACGGGACCAGGAAGGGCGGAATGGACCAATCAGATTCTGGTACCTGGGATTCAGAGCCTCGGTCAGCTCAGCCGAGGCCTGGCCTGGAAGGCCCAGTTCTGGCCCGAAAGCAAAGGGGGCATGGGTGGGCAGGCAGTGCAAGGGTCAAGCGGGGCAGCCACTGGCCTTGGAGCCCACACCCGGGTTTGCTCCAGGGGGCTGGTGAGGCCCTGGGACGGGTGCTCGAGAAAGACCCCTCCCCAACCCTGGTCCAGAGGAAAGAGGCAGCTTTATTGTGAAGAGGGCCAGTGGGTGCGACTCCCGTGTGTCCGACCCACGGTGGGGTGGGGGGCTCATGGGCGGGGCAGGGAGGGGAGGGGAGAGGGAAGAGCGTCCGGGAGGCGAGAGGGGCGCGCGGGCGGGGCGTCACACGTCCAGCTCGGTCAGGGAGCGCCCGGGCCTGCTGTAGGAGCGGTCCCTGCGCAGCACGATGCCCGGGCTGAAGGCGGCCCCCAGCGGCCAGTGGCGGACCACGTGGCGGTAGGACGTGGCCTGGTGGTCGAAGTAGTTAATGTCCAGCTTCCGCGCGATGTGGCGGCCCAGGAATTCCATTTGCTGCGGGAGCGGGCGGCGGTCGGCCCTTGCCCAGCCAGGAGGTCGCCCGCGAGGGGTCGCCTGCCGGCCGGCCGCAGCCCCCGCCCCGCGGGCCCGAGCGGTCCGCTCCTCCGCTGCGGGCGAAACGGCGCGCCCTAAGACCCCAAACGCGTGAAGCGCCTCTGTCCCGAGGAGCGGGAGGAGGCGCCCCGAGAGGGGCCGTGCGGGGGTCGCCGGGCGGGACCCACCTCGTAGCGCTCCGACAGCTGCACCAGCACCAGCGGCTCCAGCTTGTGGCCGCACAGGACCAGCTGGAAGAAGGACCTCCCGTAGGCTGCGGGGGGCGGGCTCAGTCTCCACGCGCGGGCGGGGGCAGGGGCGGCTGGCCCGGCCTAGGCCCCGCCCCCACGGCCCTGCCCCGCCCAGGCCCCGCCCCCACGGCCCATGGCCCCGCCCCGCCCTCACGGCCCCGCCCGGCCACGGCCCTGTCCCGCCCAGGCCCCGCCCCATGGCCCATGGCCCCGCCCCCGCCGCAGGCCCCGCCCTCGGCCCCGCCCCCAGGGCCCGCCCTCGGCCCGCCCCCACGGCCCTGTCCTGCCGCTGGCCCCGCCCCCGGCCACATGTGGCCCCGCCCCTGGCCCGCCCCCACG
This sequence comes from Dasypus novemcinctus, assembly GCF_030445035.2. Classification (NCBI taxonomy): domain Eukaryota; kingdom Metazoa; phylum Chordata; class Mammalia; order Cingulata; family Dasypodidae; genus Dasypus; species Dasypus novemcinctus. Next base: position 109,120,350 of record NC_080686.1, read on the forward strand.
GCCCTGTCCTGCCGCTGGCCCCGCCCCGTGGCCCATGGCCCCGCCCGTGGCCCGCCCCCCGGCCCTGTCCCGCCGCGGGCCCCGCCCCCAGGGCCCGCCCCGCCGCAGGCCCCGCCCTCGGCCCCGCCCCCAGGGCCCCGCCCTCGGCCCGCCCCCACAGCCCTATCCCGCCGCAGGCCCCGGCCCGCCCAGGCCCCGCCCCGCCGTCACCGTCCGAGCTGAGCGCCAGGCGCACGTAGACCAGGTGCAGCGGGCCCTGGCACACCGTGCGGCCCTGGATGGAGAAGTGGTAGATGCCGCGCGTGTGGTTCAGCACCAGGCGGCGCCGCGGCAGCGACGAGACCATGAGCCACAGGCCCGCGACCATGCCGCACGCGGGGAAGCCCCACGTCGCCTGCCGGTGCACCTGCGGGGCCGCGGGGGAGCGTGGGCGCGGCCGCGGGGGCCCGGGGCGGGGCGGGGCGGGGCGGGGGCCCGGGGCGGGGCGGGGCAGACCTCGCTCACGACGCCGAAGACCACCAGGAGGAGGCAGACGGCGAAGAGCAGCGACCCCTTCCACAGCGTGTCCAGGTAGTACTCGAGCACGAAGACTGCGGCGCGGCGGCGTGAGGGCCGCGCCCGGGGCCCAGCGCCCGCCCGCGCGCCCCGGCCCGCCGCGCACCTTTCGGCTGCTGCTGCATGAACGGGTAGAAGCTGTTGCTCTTGAGGCGCTTGGCCAGGTGGCGCTCGGTGCAGACGCATCCCAGCGCCCAGAGCTGGAAGCGCTTGCCCCTGGCGGCGGTGGGCAGGCCGCCGACCTGGCCCCTGGCGTCCTGGGGCGGGCACGGGCTGTCAGCCCCGCGGCTCGCCCGCCGCCGCCCGCCGCCCGCCGCCGCCGCAGCGTACCTGGGAGACGAGCTTTTCCAGGGCCGCGGGCCGCAGCACAGACACGACCGACAGGCGCGGGCAGGGGGCGGTCCAGGCCGGGCCGCGCGCACGTTCTAGAAGGCCAGGCCGCAGGTTCTAGAAGGAGCCGTTCTGTGGACGGCCCCTTCTCTGGGGAGCCCTGGGCTCAGGCCTGGCAGTGGGCAGGCACTCCCCAGCCGGCCCCACCCCCCCAGGCCCGGGTACAGGAGGGGTGCGGGGGACACTGCGCCGAGGCCCGAGCAGGAGAGAAGTCTCTAGGACGGCACCCACACCGACCCCTGCCTCTCCATGGCCCCCACCCGGGGCGGGAGCCTCCCACCACCAAGGAAGGCGCAACTCTGTCCCGGGGGCGCGCCTCAAGCACAGTGCAGGAGAGGGCAGTGGGTGGCCGACGCGGACCCTGGGACAGCCACTTCTTGTAGGCCCTGGGCCAGCCTCCACCCTCAAGCCTCCCAGGGGTTCCCTGGGTCCCTCCTCCATCCGTCGCCCTACCCCAAAGACCTCAGAGTGCTTAAAAACGTTTTATTGTAACAAAATGTTCAAACATCCAGAACTGGGGCGAAGCACAGGGCAGGGCTGGCTGGGGGGACTGCAGCCGGCCAGCCGGCTAGCTGGGGGAGGGGGGGCTGGTGAGCAGCTGCTCCAGGCACCACTGGACTTCCTCCTGGCCCCGGTAGACCCGCTTCAGGCCCCGGGGAAGGCGGCGGCACGACTCCAGGTTGAGGTAGGCCAGGCTTGGGCAGCTGCTGATGACCGAGCTGCGGGCAGAGCCGACGCAGGCAAGTTGAGCCGCTGCCCGGGCAGACCCAGGCCCCAGCAGGGCTGGGCCAGGCCCTAGGGCCCTTGCTGCCGCCCACAGCCACCGAGGCTCAAGACCAGTACCCGTGGAGTCCCTGGGCCTATGGCACCAGGCAAGGTGCTTGGCCAGTGGGCTCCCCTCGATGACCACTGGAGGGATCGAGCCGGGTGGGACACACCCCGGGGCCCCGGGCGGACAGGACGGTGGCTGGCCACACTGCTTCCAGGGACAGGGTGTCGAGGGGGCGCTGACCTGACTGTGCTCGGTGTGACCTGGGTGCCCCTGAGGTTGAGGGAGCAGAGGGCTGGCACCGAGCCCCCCGGGGCACCCGAGAAGGCAGCGAGGGCCTGCTCCAGGTCCTTCTCACGGAAGCCCTGACCACTCAAGTCCAGTTCCCACAGGGTGCGGTGCCACTTCTGGGTCAACAGGGGGCTGCCCTCCTTGGCCAGAGTCAGCCGGTCGGACATGCCGTAGAGGCCCAGGTGCAGCTGCTCCAGCTCTGGAGGGGGGAGGGGCAGGCATGAGCTGCCAGCTGGGCGAGGGGCCCCCACACTCACCCGGCCACCCACCCAGGGACTGCTGACCCTGACAGGGCAGATGGCAGAGGCCGGCAGGCGTGACGCGGGCACAGCCGCGGAGGTCCAGCAGGCGCAGGTTGGGGGAGCTGTGGAGCAGGCGGCCCAGGACCTCGTTGCTCACAAAGTTGGAGGCGGAGCTGGCGAGGCAGAGCTCCTCCAGGCTGGGGAAGCCCGGGCCGGGGGCCGCCCCTCGCCCCGAAGGCTTGGGCAGCCACATCAGGTTCAGCAGGCGCAGCACCTGGGGGCGAGGCCCAGGCTGCAGCAGTGGCGCCGTGCGGGGCGTGTGGGGCGTGCGGGGCGTGCGGGGCGCCAGGTACCTGCAGCTGGGGGCAGCCTTTCTGCAGGGCCTCCACCGGCAGCTGCAAGGGGGTGCTGTTGTGGCCAGTGCCCAAGCTCACCTCCAGGACCCGGAGCTGGGGGCAGCAACTGCCCTGCAGGGAGGGAGCGCAGAGGTGGGCGCGGGCGGGCTCGGGCTCAGCACCCGGCTCGCACCCGCCGGCACCAGCCTACCAGCAGCGCGCCCAGAATGGCTGTTGTCTGGGAGCTATATGTCAGCCACAGCTTGCGCATCCGGGGGCCCACCTCCTCCAAGAAGCTCACCACAGCCGTGGACTCCACCTGGAGACCCAGCACAGGGACACGGTCACCTTAGCCGGGGCTGTTCTGGGGCCCCCGGGCACGAAGGGCTTACCATGGAGTGCTGGAGATCCAGGCTGTGGAGCTGGGGGCAGGCTTTGGCCAGCGTGACGAGAACGCCAGGAGTCACACCGTGGCAGTCGGAAAGCTTGAGGAAGGTGAGGCGAGGACAGGACCTGCCGACCAGCTGTGGGGACAAGGGGCCAGGCAGGGCTGGGGGAAAGCAGGCAGTGGTCCACGAGGGTTGAGCCTCAGCTGTGACCTTCCTCCCATGGCAAGGCGGCCCCCCACCTGACACTGCCCTGAGGGGCAGAAATTGCTGGAAGAGAGAACAGGAAAGAGCTGGGCAGGCACCCAGAGTGTGTGTGTGTGGGGGGGCCCTGCCGTGCCCGACCTGCTCCCTGCTGAACTGGGCAGCCTCCAGCTCTCACCTCCAGCACGGGGTGTACCTGGGACTTCCAGTGGATGAGGGTCAGCCTCTGGAGCTGGGAGAACCTGGGCCGACAGCAGAGGCGGCGCTGCCAGAGTGCTCCCAGGCCCCCCTTCCTTCAGCAGCCCCCCTCCAACGCCTTGGGGGAGACAGGGAGGGGCCGGGCGGCCCACGCACCACACGGGCGGGAAGAGGAAACCCTCACCGGTTGGGCATAAGCCACTCCAAGGAAGCAAGGAGCTTCTTCTCCGCCCTGGCTCCGCCCTTGGCAGGGCGGCCGGCCTGCGGAGGCGACAGGGTCACCGTGTGCCAGAGCGCCGGCTGGGAGGCGGCCTCGTACCAGCGGCGGCACACGCGGGCAGCCCTGGGAGAAGAGCTCTGCTGTGGGGTCGGGTCTCGGGTGGCAACGACACCCCCCCCCAACGGCTACCACGGTGGCGTTTTCTAAAAAGGGGCACCTCCCCCTGCGGCGTGACGGACTCCCCAGCTCGGAGCCTGTCACCTGCGTCTCCAAGTGGACCAGCTGGAGACACGGCCTCGCGGCCGGATGCCCGGGCGTGCGCGGTCCGAGCCGCCGCACTCGATGCCCGGGGCCGTGGGGACGCGGTACCTGCCGAGGAAGGGCGCGGGCCCGTCGGCCGCCACCAGCAGCCCGAAAATCTGCACCAGGATTTCCAGAGGGATGCGGTCGCCCCAGCCCGGGTCGGGCTCCGGCTGCGGCTGCGGCTCGGGCCGGGGCCTGGCCTTGGGCCGGGCCGCGGCGGCGCGGGCGCCCGGGGGTCGCGGGCGCTGCGCTCGGCGGGCGAGGCGCCGGCGCGCGCGGCCGGGGCCGGGGCCGGGCAGCAGCAGCAGCGCGCTGTCGGCCTGCAGCAGGTGGAAGCCCGCGCCGCTCGGCGCCAGCCGCTCCCACCACCAGTCCTCGGCCGAGCGCGCCCGCGCCCCGGCCGGCGACGCGCCCCGGGGCCTGCGCCGCGCCCGCCGGGCCGCCCCGAGAGCCATGGCCGCGGCGGCGCGGAAGGAGCGGGCCCGGGGGCGGGGCGCGCGCCCACTTCCGGGACGGCACTTCCGGTAGAGGTGGTGCGGGGTGAGCACTTCCGGCGGGGGCGGTGCCGGGCCGGCGTCCGGCCTCGGCCGCGGAGCTGAGGTTCCGCTCCGGCCCCGCCGCGCACGTGGCTCGCCGGTTCCGGCTGGGGCCGCGTCCCCGGGCTGGAGGGCAGCGCCCTCGCCGCGTTGCGGGGCGGCCGCCTGGGCGTCGGGGGGCGCGCGCACCTGCCCCGGCGGCCCTCCGGACGCCCACCTGACGCCGGCGAGGGGGCGGCGCCCGCCCTGCCACGCCCCTCCTCGCTCTCGCCGCTCTCGGCCCCGGCTGTGCGCATTGTCGCCGAGGCCCGGGACGCGCGGGTGGACGAGCCCTGGGGGCGTGCGTGGCGCCCGCGAGGTACCTCGTCCCGGCGCCCTGCCCCGTGCTCTTTCAGGGCGAGGGTGGTGGCGGCTTGGGCACCCGCGCCCCTGCTCGCCGGTTGCGGGAGGACCGCGCCCTCCTTCGCCGTCCCCCGCGGGCCGGGCCCCGGGGCTTGGCCTTGCTCCGCCGGCCGGTCTTGCAGGTCCAGCCCTTCCCCGCTCCCCCCACCCCGGGCTCCCGGCTGTGGGCCTTTCACTGCGCTTGTCTTTTCCTTCAAGGTAGGAGAGGTGTCCAGCTCCCAGCAGAGCCCGAGGGCCTCTGCACCTAGCGGGAGGAGGAGGAGCCGGCCCGGAGGCCCCACCTGGGGCCCATGGCAGCGACCCCGCTCGGCCGCCTCGTGCTGACCCACCTGCTGGTGGCCCTGTTTGGCATGGGCTCCTGGGCTGCCATCAACGGGATCTGGGTGGAGCTGCCCGTGGTGGTAAAGGACCTCCCCGAGGGTGAGTGGGCGCCTGTGGGCTGCTCCGGCAGGCGGGTCTGGGGAGGCAGCTGCCCCCTGACCCTGACGGGCTCCTCCCCTCCCCGCAGGTTGGAGCCTGCCCGCATACCTGTCTGTGCTGGTGGCGCTGGGGAACCTGGGGCTGCTGCCGGTGACCCTGTGGGGGCGGCTGGCCCCAGGCACGGGCGAGAAGGCCGCCATCCGCGCGGTGCAGGCCCTGAGCGTGGCGGGCACGGCCCTGCTGGCCCCCCTGTGGCACCACGTGGTCCCGGTGGCCAGGCAGCCCCACTCGGTGGCCTTCCTCACGCTGACCCTGCTGCTGGCGCTGGCCTGCTGCGCCTCCAACGTCACCTTCCTGCCCTTCCTGAGCCACCTGCCGCCGCCCTTCCTGCGCTCCTTCTTCCTGGGCCAGGGCCTCAGCGCGCTGCTGCCCTGCATGCTGGCTCTAGCGCAGGGCGTCGGTCGCCTCGAGTGCCTGCCAGCCCCCATCAACGGCACCCCTGGGACCCCCCACTACTTCCCGGAGCACTTTCCGGCCAGCTCCTTCTTCTGGGCACTGACCACCCTTCTGGTCATCTCGGCTGCCGCTTTCCAGGGTCTCCTGCTGCTGTCGCCGTCACTGTTGTCACCACCCCCTGGACCCGCAGAGGGGCCACGGCCTGGCCCGCGGGTGGGGGCCCCAGTGGCTGGTCCTGAGGCCGGAGAGGAAGAGGCCTTGCCGCTGCAGGAGCCGCTGCGCGAGGCGGCGGACACCGTCCCCGGCCCAGACCCCAAGGCCCAGCGGCTGCTCTCGGCCCGCGGCGCCTTCCTGCTGGGCCTGCTGGCTGTCACCAACGCGCTGACCAATGGCGTGCTGCCCGCCGTGCAGAGCTTCTCCTGCCTGCCCTACGGGCGCCTGGCCTACCACCTGGCCGTGGTGCTGGGCAGCGCCGCCAACCCCCTGGCCTGCTTCCTGGCCATGGGTGTGCTGTGCAGGTGCGCAGGGCTCCCGGCTACCCAGCGGGCGGGGCGGGGCCCTGGCACGGTCACCCTGATGCCTTGCTCACCCCCGCAGGACCCTGGCGGGCCTGGGCGCGCTCTCTCTGCTGGGCGTGTTCTTTGGAGCCTACCTGGTGGCGCTGGCCATCCTAAGCCCCTGCCCGCCCCTGGTGGGCACCTCTGCAGGAGTGGTCCTTGTGGTGAGTACAGCGGGGGCACTGAAGCGAGGAGGGTGGCGGTGGAGGGGGCGGCCTGGGGCCGAGGGATGCCCTGCTGAGCCGGCTGCTGTGGCTGCTCCAGGTGCTGTCGTGGGCGCTGTGCTTGGGCATCTTCTCCTACGTGAAGGTGGCGACCAGCTCCCTGCTGCACGGCGGAGGCCGGCCAGCGTTGCTGGCGGCTGGCGTGGCCATCCAGCTGGGCTCCCTGCTCGGCGCAGTCGCCATGTTCCCGCCCACCAGCATCTCCCGTGTGTTCCGCAGCGGGGAGGACTGTGTGGACTCGTGCGGCCCCTGAGCCTGCGAAGTGGGGCCCCGCCCCGCCCGTCTTCACCTCGAGGCTGCCGCGGCGCCCAAGTGCCCAGGGCCCAGGGAGCCGTCCCCGCCTGGGCACACTCGCAGGCACCTGTACACTCCGTGGGGGACCCTGGCCTTCCAGGCCGGGGCGGGGACCAAAGGGCAGCTCAGAGCAGGGGCAGGCTGGGGCTGTGGGCTCGGCCCCCACCCGGGCCTGCCGTGGACTCGCACAATAAAGCGCTCTTCATCCTCGAGGGCACTGGTTCATCTGGGGACACCTTGCCCTGCGAGGGGCGTTGCAGCGGCCCCCCAGGACCCTGGCAGCCTCCTGGGGCCCATTACTTCTTGAAGCCCACCCCCAGATTGTCCCGGGGCGAGGGACAGCAGCGACGTGCCGAGGGCCCTGACCGCGAGTGTGTGACCTGCTGTGCCGCCGAGGGCTTGGCGAGGACCAGGACTTGGAGGGGCCTTGGGAGCCTGGGCGTCCCAGCCCGCCGCCCTTCCCTGGAGCAGCAGCCTCTCCCTCCTGCCATCCATCTGCTAAAGGCCCTGAGCCTTCTCAGCAGACCCGGCCGCCAGCGGATGGCGCTCGGCCCGCAGCCCGAGCTGGGGACGGCAGGGAAACCTTTGCTGGGGGTCCGCCGGGGGCAGGGTCTGCTCTGGGCTGTGTGGTGCTCAGGCTCCCGCAGCGAGCCACGCGGGAGGGGCAGGGGCGGTGGGGCCAGGCACGGGTGGGGTGCGGGGCAGGGGCCCGAGCTGCTGCCGGGGACCCAGGGCCCCTGAGCAGAGACCTCGTATGCCAGCAGGGTCCCCACCTGCAGCCCTAGGGCAGCACGGCAGAGGCTGAGGGAGGTGGTGCCTGCCCCAGCGGCCCCTCCCGCAATTGTCCTGGTCTCCGGATGTGCCTCCCGTCCTCGCCTGGCCTGCGCGGCGCCTTGGAGGAGCCTGTGCTTCCTCCTTCGTCTTGGCCCCCCAGCTGGGGCCTAGTGGGGACCCTAAGTGGCCAAGAGGCGAGGCGGGGGGTTGGGCCTGGGCAGAGGGGGGCTGCGCGGGGGAGCCACGGCCCTTTGAAGCCCCATAGGCCTTCCTGTTGCTGTAGGAAGCAGGGAGGGCTCCGGACGTCGGGGAGGGGGTAGGGGCAGACGCTGAGAGCCCGGTGCCCCCCCCACTTCCACTCGTGGCCGCCCAGGGCCCAGGCCAGTGCCTGCCAGCCACAGGGTGTCCCTCCAGGCTCAAGTCCCTGCCCACGGGGCCTCTCTGAGGGGGCTGAAGGACACCCCAGAAGGGGAGGCAGCAGTCCAGGCGGGAGTGGGTGCTTGGCCATCCCTGGAGGGCAGTCCCAGAGCCGGGTGAGGCCGGCCCCACCAGGAGGGCTCGCGGACGGGAAGGGCCTTTCCCGCACGGCCACACAGCCCCTCTGCAGGCTCGCTCTCCTCTCCTAGAGCGCGCCCGGCTGTGCTCGCGTGACCACAGGTCAGGGCCTTCCCCGCCAGCCCCGGCACGTCCGGCAGGTGTGAACAGCTGGGGGAAGGACAGCTGTCTCTGACCTGTGTGCTCCGAGCCCTGCTCTCTGGCTTGGAGACCCAGGACCTGGTTCTTTAAGGGGCTCCTCTCCGTGAAACTCCCGTGGCCAGAGTGCAGGGTGGGGAGCGGCCAGGCCCCGGTGTGGCCGGGGGGCAGTGCAGGCCGGCAGCAGCTCCAGGGCTGGTCGCCTGCCAGGGCCGCTGGGGCCTCCTGTCCTCCAGGCCTCCGCCTCCTTCTCCTCACCCCGTTGTCAGAGGGAATCGGGGCCCTGGGCGTCCTGGTGGGGCTGCCGGTCACGGGATCCCTGCCCGTCCCCCGTGGGTGGGCATCCTCCTGTCCTCAGTGTCCTCACCAGGTGAGCAGTGACCCGTGGGGGCTCCAGCCCACGATGAGTTCTATCTGTGGGTGTCACACCTGCTTGACCTCTTCAGGGAGTGCACCTGAGAACAAAGGTAACCAGCGGCCAGTGCAGCAGGAGGTGGGAGAGACGAGCCCCAAGCACGTCCTCAGACACCTTGTTTAAGCAAACGTGAGTTGATTTCTGCGTCTTGTACCTAAGGGTGCCCAAATCACTCGTCCCCTCCGCAAAGCACTTGAGACAGCTCACACCTCTGCAGCAGCCCCCTCCTCTCCAGCTCTGCAGCACGGCCTCTGGTGCTCCCGGACCTGTCTCACCCTCCCTGCGCGTTCCCTGCACTTCTGGCCCCTCAGAAGAACACCTGGGCTGGCAGGGCCCCCCATAGGCTCCCAAGGCATGCTCTGGGGGCAGGTCGCTGGGTACAGGACCAGCCTGACCTTCACCCTGTTTGAGGGGCCACCAGGTGACCAGCTGAGGGTGGCTCCCCTGGCTGAGGCCACAGGGCTTGGGGGCTGAGGCGTCCTTCCCTGCAGGGCCAAGGCGGGGGCCTGGGGGCCTGGGGTGGGTGCAGCTCTGGGCTTCAGGATGAGTCATGATGTCACACCCGTCTTTACCTTTCTAAATGAAGGTCCACCACCCTCCCTGCCTTTCCCGCCAGGCCAATGGCGCCCCTCTCTAGTGGTTTCTGGGCCGGGGAAGGTGGGAGTGGATATGGTCCTGAGTTCTTGGTTGCCCTTGGGTCTGGCGCGGAAGAGAAATGGGAAGAGCTGAGGGATTCAGGGACCTGAGGGTCAGGCTGAGGGCTTGAGTGATGGAGGGACTCGGTGCTGGGGCAGCTGGGAGGCGTTGGGGGACGGGGCATCGGGTGGACATATGGGACCATGTGGAGCCAAGGCCTGGGGAGCAGGCAGCTGTGGGGGCCAGGGCTGGGCAGATTGGGGCAACTGGGAATCCTGGGGTGTAAAGAAAATTCAAGGCTTTATATTGGCAAAACAGATTCCTTGTGTCTCTGGTAGAAAACTATGCATTGTTTAGAGCCATCTTTCCAGGTTAGCTGATTTATATAGTTCAGGACTTTCCTGGCTCTGAGCTATGTTACAACTCTGCATCTGTAGAAAACTGATAGCAATATAAATAATTATTTTCTATAAACAAATCTTGGCCCCTGGAGGTTGTCAAGTAAAATAAAATGGCTACTTGCATTGGGTGTTGCGAAGAGGAACTTCCTTTCCAAGAAAGGATTTTCCAGAAGACAAAAACAATTGACCAGAAAGCGGACTCGGCCCAATGGATAGGGTGTCCACCTACCACATGGGAGGTCCGTGGTTCAAACCCCGGGCCTCCTTGACCCCTGTGGAGCTGGCCCAGGTGCAGTACTGATGCGCGCAAGGAGTGCCCCCCGCGTAGGGGAGCCCCACGTGCAAGGAGTGTGCCCCCTAAGGAGAGCTGCCCAGCGCAAAAGCAAGTACAGCCTGCCCAGGAATGGCGCCGCACACACGGAGAGCTAACACAACAAAAAAAGAAACACAGATTCCCGTGCCGCTGATAAGGATAGAAGCAGTCACAGAACAACACACAGCGACCAACACACAGTGAATGGACACAGAGAGCAGACAACTGGGGGCGGGGGTGGGGTGGTGGTGGAGAGAAATAAATAAATAAATAAATAAATCTTTTTAAAAAAAGCAAGCACAATTGACCTGTGGGGCTTTCTGAGAAGCTGGAACAATGGTGCACACCCTACAGAACTGCAGATAAGCAGCACCTGGTGATAAACCAGTTTGTTTGGTAGAGCTTATCAGAATGGACGAGTGTACCATACTAATCAAGGTACAGCTCCCCACTTTGTAAGACCCCCACTATGTAAACTGGAAATGTGACATCACTCAGAACAGTCTTTCCCTCCCTTGACGTTTGCTCTGTATCAGCTTCCCATCTCCACTCCCTCAGTGGATCTCCCTTCCACGTGTGATCTGGATGCTGCCTGATTCATGAATCATAAGCTACTTATTAACTCCCATAAATGATACCTTGTCTAATGTATTTTTAAACAGTTTTTGGTGTTGGAAGTGGGCTCCAAAGAAGCCGCTCTCGCCGCCACCCCGTGGCCCCTGGGAGCAGTGAGAAGAACCAGTGAAAGGCGCCTGCTGAGTCCTGTGCTCTCTGCTCTCTCCGGGCACCAGACGTCCGTGGACACCTTCCCCTAGATGTGAGCTCCATAAACTGCATTGAGCTCCAACTCTGAGCAGAGCTAAAATCTGGGGATCAGACTAAAGATCTGATTAGAGTCTGGATAAAACAGGTCTGGGATCTGATAAGGGTCTGGTTGGAGCCGGGGTAAAACAAACCTGGTCATAAAGATCTGGTTTACCCCAACAGGGATCATAAAGGCCTGAGATCTGAAGTAAGTAACGTGAGTTCTTTATTACATCTGGGGCTTCCCCAGCTGGAACTCCAAGTGAGTACTTACTTTAAAACCATGGACTCCAAACTTGTCCATTTTTGCAAAAATGGTTAGCCTTTACTAAGGATAATTATAAATTGCTACAGCCACCATGGGGTGATTTTATTTTAAAGTAAATATTCTCAGAGGACATTGGGAAAATAAGGGAGCCTGTGTCTCTCAAAAGCAATGGGATACATCTTTTCATTGGTATTCAGAGGCTTCAAAAATTTAGAGTCCAAAATAGCCTCATTAAAAGACTCCTTACAAAAAACAAAACAAAAACTTAAGGAGGTAGGCGAGGATATGAAGCAAGAGATAAGGAATAAGGGGGAAGATGGCATCAGCAGAGCTCAGACAGGGCACAGCTCTCTTGTCGAATAGGGGAGAAAGTGGAGAAGTCTGAGGAAGCCACTTTGGGAACCTCCAGACCAGGAGAATGCCACATGCAGTGTCCAGGAGGATTGGGGACAGAGAAATTAAGAGGCTAAAAGGAACGCTGAGTCACTGGCCCCTGCCGCTGCGAACGCCACCCGTCCCCCACCCTTGAGGTGAACAGGCTTGGTAAAACCTGCAGCTGAGCGGCCTCTGGAAAGGGAAAGGACAGATTCATCCCTTGGAAGAGGGAGGGCGCGACAGAGGGCTGAGTGTGGTTTCTCTTCTAGCAAGTTTGAACAGCATAGCCCAGTTTTGAATCACTGGCTCCAAAGATCCAGTTAGTGGAAATTGTAGGATTCATCTCCATGGAAAGGTTTGCTGAAGAGTGCCATCTACTGGCCAGCTGGGAAAGTGAAGGAGGACAAATCTTGTCTCTCCTGTTTGTTTCCCAGGCACTGTTGATCTGATCTGCACCCCATTAATGGTTCCCTGGCCCTGTTTTGATAAAGAGGACAATCTCAAAGTTTTAGAAACAAGGAAGCACGATGAAATAAACCACTAGGTTCCCCCCCCCATGGGCTATGACTCCTGGGGATGAGCCTCCCTGGCACTGAGGGGTTACTACCAAGCACCAACTAGTGATGCATTTGGAAAAAGGCCTTGTCCAAAAAGATAAAAAATCAAATGCAAAAGAGTTTTTATGTGTAAGAGATTTCAAAATGAGTTGGGAGGTCCTTCCAGAGGTTACATTTATGCACATCCCAGGCAGATCTCACTAACCGCCATTGTGAACAAAGCCTCAAATAGGGGTGCTCCTGAGTGCTCTAGAGCCATCCAGACACTATAGCTAAGGCACACAATTCCTTGAAATCAGCACCCTGTCAGTCAGCCTTGAAATATATGAGAACCTATTTTCCCAATGTAACAGAGTTAGACTCATTTATAAGTTCTCTACATATGATTCCTCTACCCCTTTTATTTGAGCCTATAATTAGTACTATACCCATTAAATATATGTCTCAGAGACTTAAATCTTTGGTCTTTTCATATGCTGGTTGAGTCCTAAATCTCAGAAGAGTTGTGGCCAACGCCTAACTTACTCTCCAGATCATTGGACTAACCCAGAACTGACAAAATGATGATGATGGACAACCCCCATTCCAAAACACAGAGTATCAACAACTGCAAGCAAAACAGTTCCTTCCATCTGCCCCATAAGATCTAAGGGTCCCCTCTCAGTATGTGGCAGAGCAAGCATCACCGTCCCCAAAATCCTCAAGAAGCAGGACCCAATTAGAGCCCAGTTTTGAGCAACTAGCAGGGACAATCCTAACAATCCAGGTAAAGCCAAGATTCAAAGAGCAATAGTAACACGCAGCCTCCTGCCACTAAATCCCTATAAAAGAGAAACTGAGCATCCAAGTAAACTACATCCTGATCGGATGCCTAGACATCAGTAAAAAATTATGAGCCATACCAAGAAAATGGAAGACATGGCCCAAGGTCCAGAAGAGGCACAGGATTTTAGAGAACTAATTAATGAGATGTGCACAAATTTCCAAAATCAAATTAATGAGTTATAATATGGCTAAAGAGATAAATGACATCAAGGAGACATTGAGGGAAAGCAGATGTGGCTCAAGTGACTGGGCACCTGCCTACCATATGGGAGGCCCAGGGTTTGATTTCTGAGGCCTTCTGGTGAAGGCAAGCTGTCCCAAACAGGGAGCTGGCCCCCACACATGGAGGGCTTGCCCATGCAGCAAGCTGTCCCGAGCAGAGTGCTGGCCCATGCAGAGTGATGACCTGAGTGGAGAGCTGGCACAGCAAGATGATGCAACAAAAAGAGACACAGAGCAGAGCAATAAGAGACACAGTAGACCAGGGAACTGAGGAGGTGCAAGAGACTGATCACCTATTTCCCACTCCAGTAGGTCCCAGAATCAGTTCCTGGTGCCCCCTAAAAGACAAGAAGACACAGAAGAAGATGCAGTGAATGGACATAGAGAACAGACAATGGGGGGAGGGGAATAAATAAATCTTTTTTAAAAAGAAGAAGAAAAAAGACATTGAGCAAGTGCAAAGAAGAGTTTGAAATCCTGAACAAAAATAACAGAGCTCATGGGAATGAAAGACACAGTAGGCAAAATAAAAAACACATTAGAGTTTCTTTCCTTCATTGGTGTAAATTAAAGCTGCAGCCTGCTTTTGTGTAAACTTTCCTACAATCTGTTAATGTGTATAAGATGGCAGAGTTTTGCTTATTTGTTTTGAATTGTTGGGTACAGGGAGGAAACCACCCCTTGACTCTGTTCTTGTTTTTGGAACTTGAAGTGTTATAAAATCAACAGCTTCGAAATAGCTGTTGAATGTTCAGAAAACTAAGTACTAAACTATAAGTCCAAAGAAAGAAAAAACAACAACACCACACTGCAGTCACCCCTCGGGCTGAAGTGTGGTTTGCTGGCCTGGCGGGGGAGCAGCTGCGGCAGGCCAAGCCGCTGCCCCCATAATAGGGTGGCTGGTCGGACTCACCGCCACCCCTGAAGGGAGCTCGGCATGGGCGCAGAGTGCCCTCGGGTCTCCCCTTCTTGGCAGCCATGCTTCCGTGGCCGCCCCTCCTCCAAGATGGCGCCACCCGATGCCTTGTGGGGCGGCACCCTTCTTCTTCCTTCTCCCTGCGCAGGCGCAGGGCAGAAAATTCCAGTCTGCCCTTTTCCCCTCCTCCGACAGCAGCAACAGCCAGGTGTGGGCGGAAAAGTCCAGCCCGCCCTTTTCCCTTCCCCCGACAGCAGCAACAGCCAGGCGTGGGCGGGAAACTCAAGTCTGCCCTCCACCCCAGCAACAGCAGCCACCAATCCCTAAACCCTGCCCCTTCCCCCAGCAACAGCGACAGCCAATCTTCAACCACCACCCCTCCCCCGTCCAGTACCGCCCACTGACCTTTCGCCGGCAACCAATCAGAACAGGGCGTGGCTTCGACCAATCAGCCTTCCCCAGCCCCTATAAAACTGTTGCCTCTCCCTCAGTAAGGTGGACTTGCGTGTTTACCTTGTCTCCGCGGTAGTTCTTCTGCCGTGCGCCCTCCAGTCCTGAGAGCCCCCGACAAGGGCCTGGCCTCCCTTGTCCCCAGTTCGTCGCCTGCTTCTCCGGGCGACCCCTTCATCGCCTGCTTCTCCGGGCGACCCCTTCGTCGCCGGCTTCGCCGGGCGACCCCGTCAGCCGAACCGCGCAACCCCTTGTGAGACCGATCCCTCGTCTGCTGCCGGACCGACCCCTCATCCCAAGCAGGACCGACCCCTCGTCCAGAGCTGGACCGACCCCTCGTCCGCAGCCAGACCCCACCTCTACCGACCGAGCAAGCCGCCGCACCACACATTAGAGGCATACAACAGCAGACTCGAAAGAAGAAAGAATAAGTGCGACAGAAAACAGAACAGCTGAAATTGAAGAGAGAAAAGAATGGAAAAAATTGAGCAGGGGCTCAGAAAGTGGAATGACGATACAAAATGCAACAACATACATAGCATGGGAGTTCCAGAAAGAAAAGAGAAGGGAAAAGGGGCAGATAGAGGACTTGAGGAAATAATAACTGAAAATTTCCCAACTCTCATGAAAGAAATTAACTCATATGTCCAAGAAGCACACCATACCCCAATCAAAATAAATCTGAATAGACTGACTCCAAGACACATAACTACTCAGAATATCAAATGTCAAAGATAAGGAGAAAATTCTCAGAGCAGCTAGGGAGAAGCAAACCATCATATATTAGGGATGCCCAGTAAGACTTAGCATGGATTTTAGTGAGAAGACAGTGGTATGATACAATTAAGATATGGAAAGAGAAAAACTGTCAGCTGAGAATTCTCTCTTTTTTTAAGATTTATTAATCCCCCACCCCTTGCTGTTTGTGGTTGCTGTCTGCTCTCTATGTTCACTTGCTATGTGCTCTCTGTGTCTGTGCATCTTCTCTTTAGGAGGCACTGGACACTGAACCTCGGACCTCCCATGTGGGAGAGAGGCACTCAGTCACTTGAGCCACCTCAGCTTCCTGGTTTGTTGTGTCTCTCATTGTCTTTCCTCTTTGTTGCATCATCTTATTGCACCAGCTTGCTGTGCCTGCCCATTGCACCAGCTCACCTTCTCCAGAAGGCTCCAGAAACTGAACCCAGGACCTCCCATGTCAGCCGAGAATTCTTTGTCCAGCAAAACTGTCCTTCAAATATGAAGGTGAGTTTAAAATAGTCACAAGCAAACAGAAACTAAGAGACATTGCAGGGAAGTGGATATGGCTCAACTGATAGAGCGTCCGCCTACCATATGAGAGGTCCAGTGTTCAAAACCAGGGCCTCCTGACCCGTGTGGTGAGCTGGCCCATGCGCAGTGCTGATGCACCCAACGAGTGCCCTGCAACGCAGGGGTATCCCCCACAGAGGGGAGCCCCACATTCAAGGAGTGCGCCCTGTAAGGAAAGCCACCCTGCATGAAGAAAGCACAGCCTGCCCAGGAGTGGCACTGCACACACGGAGAGCTGACGCAGCAAAAGGACACAACAGAAATGAGACACACATTCCCGGTGCCACCAACAAGAATATAAGTGGACACAGAAGAACACACAGTGAAAGGACACAGAGGCAGACAACTGGGTGGGGGTGGAGGGGAGAAGGGAGAGAAATAAATAAATAACAAATCTTTAAAAAAAATAAAAAGAGACTTTGCAAAAAAGAATCCACCTTTGTAGGAAATTTTTTTTTTAAGATTTATTTTATTTATTTCTCTCCCCTTCTCCCCCCCGCCAGTTGTCTGTTCTCTGTGTCTATTTGCTGCGTGTTCTTCTTTGTCTGCTTCTGTTGTTGTCAGTGGCATGGGAATCTGTGTCTCTTTTTGTTGCATCATCTTGTGTCAGCTCTCCGTGTGTGTGGCGCCATTCCTGGGCAGGCTGGACTTTCTTTCACGCTGGGCGGCTCTCCTTACAGGGCACACTCCTTGTGTATGGGGCTCCCCTATGCGGGGGACACCCCGGTGTGGCACAGCACTCCTTGCGGGCATCAGCACTGCACGTGGGCCAGCTCCACACGGGTCAAGCAGGCCTGGGGTGTGAACCACGAACCTCCCATGTGGTAGACAGACGCCCTAACCACTGGGCTAAGTCCGCTTCCCTTGCAGGAAATTTTAATGGAAGTCTTAGAACCTGAAATAAAAAGCAGGAGAGAGGCATGGAAGAGAGTATTGAAGAAAGAATACAGAAACGATAACCAAAAGAATAAAAAGACAGACAAAAATATGATATGACATATGAAAACCAAAGAATAAAATGTGGAAGTAAATAATGCATTTACAGTACTATCATTGAATGTGAATGAATTAAATTCCCCAATCAAAAGATACTGGCTGACAGAATGGATTAAAAACCACAAGCCATCCATATGCTGCTTACAAGAAACTCACCTTAGACCCAGGGATATAAACCAGCTGAAAGTAAAAGGTTGGAAAAAGATACTCCATGAAAATAGTAACCAAAAAAGAGCAGGGGTACCTAGACTAATATTGGACAAAACAGACTTTAAATGCAAAAAAGTTATAAGAGATAGAGAAAGCCATTATATATTAATAAAAGGGGCAATACACTAAGAAGGTATAATAGTCATAAATATCTAAACATCTAACCAGGATTCCCCAAAATACATGAAACAAACATTGGCAAAACGGACACTTCAACACACCACTCACATCATTAAGATAGAACAACTGGGCAGAAGATCAACAAGGAAACAAAGAACTTGAACAATATGATAAATGAGTTAGACCTAACAGACGTATACAGAACACTGCATCTAAACTCAGCAGGTTATACATTCTCCTCAAGTGCCCATGGATCTTTCTCCAGGATAAACCAAATGTTAGGACACAAGGCAGCTCTCAATAAATATAAAAAGATTGAAATTATGCAGAGCACCTTCTCAGACCATAATGTAATGAAACTGGAAATCAATAATAGGAAAAAAAGTAAACTCACAAATGTGTAGAGACCAAACAACACACTCCTAAATACTCAGTGGGTCAAAGAAGAAACTGCAAGTGAAATCATTAAATATATTGAGACAAATGAAAATGAGAACACAACTTATCAAAAGTGTGGGATACATTCAAGGCAGTCTTGAGAGGGAAATTCATAGCCCCAAACACCTATATTAAGAATGAAAGGGGGAAAAATGAAGAACAAGCCAAACTCAAAGATTTAATTGAACAACTAGAGAAACTAGAAAAAGAACAGCAGACCAATCCCAAAGCAAGCAGAAAGAAAGAACGATTAGAGCAGAAATAAATGAAATTAAGAACAAAAAAAAAAAGAGAGAAAATCAACAAAACCGAAAGTTGGTTCTTTGAGAAGATCAATAAAATTAACAATCCCCTAGCTAGCCTTACAAAGAAAAAAAGAGAATATGCAAATAAGTATAATCAGAAATGAAAGAAGGGAAGTTATGACTGACTCCACATAAATAAAAAGGACCCTAAGAGGATATTATGAGAAACTGTATGCCAACAAATTAGACAACCTAGATGAAGTGGATAAACTCCTAGAAATGCACAAACAACCTATACTGACACTACAAGAAATACAAGAAATACACTATTTAAAGAAATTGAATCTGTCATCAAAAATCTTCCAGCAAAGAAAAGTCCAGGACCAGACAGTTTCACAGGTGAATTCTACCAAGCATTTCAAAAAGAATTAACACCAACCCTGTTTAAACTTTTCCAAAACATTGAAGAGGAAGGAAAATTACTTAAAACATTTTATGAAGCCACCCTAATACCAAAGCCAGATAAAGATACTACAAGAAAAGAAAATTACAGACCAATCTCTCTAATGAACATAGATGCAAAATTTTCAACAAAATACTTGCAAATAGAATCCAAAAGCATACTGAAATAATTATATACCACAATCAAGTGAGATTTATTCCTGGCATGCAAGGGTGGTTCAACATAAGAAAATCGATTAATATAATACACCACATAATGTATTGAAGGGGGAAGAAACACATGAATGCCTCAATCATTGCAGAAAATTATTTGAAAAACTTCAGCATCCTTTCTTGATAAAAACACCGCAAAAGATAGGAATCATAAGGAAAATTCCTTAATTTGCTAACAGGCATATATGAAAAACCTACAGCCAACATTGTACTCAATGGGGAAAGGTTGAAGGCTTTCCATCCAAAATCGGGATAAATACAAGGATACCCACTGTCAGCATTGTTATTCAACATTGCGCTAGAATTTTAACTAGAGCAATTAGGAAAAGAGGACATAAAACTCACTATTCGCGGATGACATGATCTATATTTAGAAATTTCTGAAGTATCTACAACACAGCTACTTGAGCTAATAAACGAGTTTAGCAAAGTGGTTGGATACAAAATCAACACACAAAAATCAGTAATGTTTCTGTACACTAGTATTAAACAATCTGAGGAGGAAATCAGGAGGAAAAATCAGTTTACAATAGCAACAAAAAGACTCAAATATCTAGGAGTTAATTAACCAAAGATGTAAAGGACCTGTATTCAGAAAACTGTAAACAATGCTAAAAGAAATCAAAGAAGATCTAAACACATTCTGTGTTCATGGATTGGAAGAGTAAATATCATGAAGATGTCAATCCTATCCAAACTGATTTACATATTCAATGCAAAACCAATCAAACTTCCAATAGCCTATTCTACAGAAATAGAAAGGTAATTACCAAATTTATTTGGAAGGGAAAGGGGACCCAAATAGCCAGAAGCATCCTAAAAAAGAAGAGCAACATGGGAGGACTCTCACTGTCTGACCTTGAAACATAGTACAAAGCTACAGTGGTCAAAACAGCATAGTACTAGCATAAGATAGACACATCAATTAGTTAACAGACTTGAGAACCCAGAAATAAACCCTCATCTCTATGGCCAACTGGTTTAAGACAAACCTACCAAGTCTGTGTTACTTGGGAAAAAACATCTCTTCAACAAATGCTGCTGGGAGAACTGGATATCTATAACCATAAGAATGAAAGAGGACCCCTAGCTCACTCCCTATACAAGAATCAACTCAGAAGGCTCGAAGACCTAAATATAAACCATAAAACTACTAGAAGGTAATATAGGGAGACACCTTCAAGATCTTGTGGTAGGTGGGTGTCTCTTAAATCTTACACCCAAATCTTGAGCAACAATAAAAAAACAAATGACCTGATTTTTAAAATGGCCAAAAGACTTGAATGGACATTTTTCTAGAGAAGAAATACAAATGGCAAAAAACACAAGGAAAAAAAGTTCAGAGAAGCGGACTTGGCCCAATGGATAGGGCATACGCCTACCACATGGGAGGTCCACAGTTCAAATCCCAGGCCTCCTTGACCTGTGTGGAGCTGGCCCATGCACAGTGCTGATGCGCGCAAGGAGTGCCCTGCCACGCAGGTGTGTCCCCCGTGTAGGGGAGCCCCAAACACAAGGAGTGCACCCGTAAGGAGAGCCGTCCAGCATGAAAAAAAATGCAGCCTGCCCAGGAATGGCACTGCACACACAGAGAGCTGACACAACAAGATGACACAACAAAAAGAAACACAGATTCCTGGTGCCACTGATAAGGATAGAATCGATCACAGAAGAACACAGCAAATGGACAGAGAGCGTACAACTGTGGGGGGGGAGGGGAGAGAAATAAATACATCTTTAAAAAAACAGTTCAACATCACTCATGATTAGGGAAATGCAAATCAAACTTACAATGAGCTATCATTTCACACCTATTAGAATGACCATTATTAAAAAGATGGAAAACTACAAGTGTTGGAGGGGATGTGGAGACAGAGGAACATATTCACTGTTGGTGAGAATGCAGAATGGTACAGCCACTGTGGAGGACTATTTGGCAGTTCTGAAAGAAGTTGAATATAGACTTGCCACGTGACCCTGCAATACCACTACTGGGTATATACCCAGAAGAACTGAGGGTAGTGACATGAACAGACATCTGCACATCAATGTTCATAGCAGCATTATTCATGATTGCCAAAAGCTAGAAACAACCCAGGTGTCCATCAATGGATGAATGGATAAACAAACTATGATACATTGACACGATGGAATATTATGCAGCTATAAGAAGAAATGAAGTCATAAAGCATATGACAACATGGATGAACCTGGAGGACATGTTGAGTGAAGCAAGCCAGAAGTACAACTTATTATAGTATCAAATTTCTACATAGATTTTATACCTCAATGGGGAAAAATAACTTATTCCAATGGCATTCATTTTGTTTTCATCTGTGATAGTCATGGATGTTTTTTCTTTGGGGTGCTGACATTGAGCAGGGGGGAAAAAGGCTCTTTAACCATAGTTCTAATTTCTTTCTACGTTTTTTTTAATTTGGTTTATGGGCTGTTGGAACTGTAATTTTTGTATTGCTTTCTGAAAAATGGAGGTTAAACATAATGTCTGGTCTCAACTGAACAAGGTAGATATCTCAATTGCTCTTGGATTAACTGGCTTGTAACTTTCACATTAAAAAATTTATTAAATTTTCGAATTCTTAATTTAATTCAACTGATTATGCTTAATACCCAAGATTCAAACTACTATACTACAGATTTATTTTCATAGCAATTTATCTTCTGTTCTTTGTATATGATTCCACTCAACAAAAGGCCTACAGAAAGTGAGTTATTTGGAGACAATATATTTGATGTTTTCTTGAAAACCTTTTACACTCCATACTTAGATGTGCTTCACTGTCAAGTGCATATTTAGATTCTTGAATTATAATGTTGATCCACTGCTTTTTAAAAAACAAAATTTGACTAAAAATGTTTTAAAAATTTGTTAAAAAAAAAGAAATGAAGTCATAAAGCATATGACAACATGGATGAACCCAGCAGACATTATGTTGTGTGAACAAGCCAGACACAAAAGGACAAATACTGTATGATTGTGCTACTATGGACTAAATATATTGTGTAAACTCATGGAGTTAATAAGTACAATATGGGTCACCAGAAAATACAATGAAGTTAGAGAATGGAAAGCTGAGGGTTATCTGTGCAGAACTGGTAAAAAGTTTGTTCATAAATCTTTGGAAATGAATAGAAATGGTGAGAGTACATCATAGTGTTTGTAACTAACAGTGCTAATAAAGGGGTATGACAGTGGTTGAAAGGGAAAGTCTAAGGTCATGTATATTACTAAAAGGAAAGCTAAACAATGTAACATGGGACTGTAGAGCATAATAAAACCTCATGTGAAATATGAACAATGCTGCATATATGAGACTGTGTCTTTAAAATAGAACAAATATATGTTAATGTTTCAAGATGTTAATATGAGGCAAAAACACAACCAAAGCAAACTATGGACAGTAGTGTATAATAATATATTTACTATCCTTCCATTAAGGGTAAGAAAAAGAAGAAAATATGCTAAGTGAAAGGAACTAGATAAAAGGTTCTACCTATTGTTTGACTCCATCTATATGAAATATAAATATAAATAAATTAGAGAGATGGAAACAGAATAGGATCTATGTATGGCATAATAGATTGAGGGGTGGCTTTAAGGGAGTAGAGTTTTGTTTTTTGTTTTATTATTATTATTGGAATAATGAAAAGGGTCTAATATTGCTTAAAGTTATGAAAGCTCAACTCTGTGACTATACCAAATACCATTGATTGCACATTTTGTATGGATTGTATACTTTATGAATATGTAGCAAGAAAATTGATTTTAAAAATATATAATAGGAGTTTTGATCCTGGAGCTTGGAAAGTAAACACATAGAAAAGCAGATATGTGAAGAAGAAGAAGGCTCAACTGGACAGAGCAGAGGCCCTGGGAAGAGAGATGAGCCATCTGCCTGACAGCTTAGAGCTGGCCTTGTGGAGAGAGCAGAGGAGCTGAGCCCAGAGACAAACAAGCCCCAGGAAGAGAGGAACCCAGGAAGCCTGAACCCTGCAGACATCGGCAGACATCTTGCTCCATCACGTGGCAACAGACTTTGGTAAGGGAAGTAACTTATCCTCTATGGCCTGGTAACTGTGCGCTTCTCCCCAAAATAAATAACCTTTAAAAGCCAAAAAAAAAAAAAAAAAAAAATTTCACTTCAAAAGTAAAAAAAGAAAATTACAGATAAATTTCTCTAATGAATATAGAGGCAAAAATCCTTAATAAAATATTTGTTACTAAATCCAAAAGCACATTAAAAGAATTATGCACCATGATCAAGTGGGTTTTATACCAGGTATGCAAGGGTGGTTCAACACTAGGCAATCAGTGTAATACACCACCTTAATACACTGAAGAACTGAAGAATAAAAATCACATGATCATCTCAAGTGATGCAGAAAAGGCCTTTGACAAAATATAACATCCTTTCTTGATAAAAACATTCCAAAAGATAGGTGTATTAGTCAGCCAAAGGGGTGCTGATGCAGAATACCAGAAATCTGTTGGTTTTTATAAAGGGTATTTATTTGGGGTAGAAGCTTACAGTCACCAGGCCACAGAGCATGTTACCTCCCTCACCAAAGCCTATTTCCACGTGTTGGAGCAAGGTGGCTGCCAATGTCTACCAGGGTTCAGCCTCCCTTCTTCCTTTTAAGGCTCTGGGGGCCCAGCTTCTTCCAATCTCAGCTGTAGGCTGGTATAATCCTCATCTCTCCCCCTGGGGCTAGTTTCTTTCCAGGCTTGTTCTCTTCACCAGGTCAGCTGCAGATTGTGAGGCTCATCCCTCTTCCAGGGGCCGTATCTATGGAGCACTCTCTCGTCCTGTGTATCTGCTTCTGTGTGTCTACTTCCATGTGGGAGTCTGTTTTATTGACCCAAGGGGGCCAGGACTCTATGCTGAGTTGCACTCTAATGACGTGGTTGAATCAAGGCCTAATCTTAACATAGTTTAATCAGACATCTCAGCTGAATCTAATACAATCAAGGGGTATCATGCCAGAGGAACTGACCAGTTTACAAACATAATCTATATTTCTTTTTGGAATTCATAAATAATACCAAACTGCCATTGAGTTGGAAAGGAAACTTTCTCAATATGATAAAGTGCATATATGATGAACCCACAAGTAATATTATACTTAGTGATGAAAAACTAAAGTTTTCCCTTTGACATCAGGAACAAGACAAGGATGCCCACTGTCTCCACTGTTATTCAATATTGTGCTAGAAGTTCTAGCTAGAGCAATTAGACAAGAAAAAGAAAAAGCACCCAAATTGGAAAGGAAGAAGGAAATTTTTCACTATTTGCTGATGATATGGTCCTATATATAGAAAATCCTGAAAAATCCACAACAAAGCTATTAGACCTAATAGACAACTTCCGCAAAGAGGCATGATACAAGATTAATATGCCAAAATCAACAGCATTTCTATACACTACTAATGAGCAAATTGAGGAGGAAGTCAGAAAAATAATTCCATTTATAACAGCCACAAAAAGGCTCAACTATCTAGGAATTAATTTAACCAGGAATGTAAAGAATCTGTATTCAGAAGACTATAAAATCCTGCTAAAAGAAACAAAGGAAGGACATTCTGTATTGGAACACTAAATATCATGAAGATGTCAATTCTACCCAAACTGTTTTACAGATTTAACACAATTCCAATAAAAATTCCCAACAGCCTTCTTTGTAAAATTGGAAAAGCCAATTATCAAATGTATCTGGGAAGGTAAAAGCCCCTGAATAGCCAAAAACATCTTTAAAAACAGTGAAGTTGGAGGACTCTAACTTCCCAACTTTAAAGCATATTACAGGAGTGGAGGTGGCAAAAGATTGAGTGCCTCTCTCCCACATAGGAGGTCCTGGGTTCAGTTTCCAGTGCCTTCTAAAGAGCAGACACAGAGAGCGTACAACAAATGGACACAGAGAGCAGACAGCTCATGCAAACGAGATAAATAATATAAATAAATCTTTTTTAAAAAAGCATATTACTTACCAGCAGTGGCAAAAACAGCTTGGTACTGGTATAAAAGACAGACTGACCAATGGAATCAAATTGAGAGTTCAGAAACAGACCCTCACAACTATAGTCAAGTGATCTTTGACAAGACTGTCAAACCCACTTAACTGGGCTAGAACACTCTATTCAGGGAGTGGATGTAGCTCAAGTGATTCCCATGTATGAGGTCTGGGTTTTGATCCCTGGTACCTCCTAAAAAGAAGCAAGAACAGCAACTCTCATTGGGGAGCAAAAGTAGCTCAGTGGTTAAGCACCTGCCTCCCATGTTTAAGGTCTTGGATTCGATCCCCAGTACCTCCTGAAAAAAGAAAAGAACTGTCTATTCAACAAATGGTGCTGGGAATACTGGATATCCATTTCTAAAAGAAAGAAAGAGGACCGCAGTCTCACACCTTATAAAAAATTAACTCAAAATGGATCAAGGACATAAACATAAAAAGCTAAAACCATAAAACTCCTAGAAGAAAATGCAGGAAAACATCTTCAAGATCTTGTGGTAGGTGGTAGTTTCTTGGGTCTTATACCCAAAGCATGAGCAAGAAAAGAAAAATAAATAAATAAATGAGACATCCTAAGAATTAAACACTTTTGTTCTTCAAATGATTTTGTTAAAAAGGTATAAAGGCAGCCTACTCCATTGGAGAAAATTTTCAGAAACCACATCCAATAAGGGTTTTATTTCAATGTTATAGAAAGAGATCACACAACTCAACAATAAAAAGACAAGCAACTCAATTAAAAACTGAGCAAAGACATTTTTTCAAAGAGGAAATACAAAGGGCAAAAAGTGCATGAAAAAATGTTCAACATCACTAGCTATTAGCAAAATGCAGATCAAACTATGAGATATCATTTCATGCGTTACAGAATGGCCATTTAAAAAAAGAAAGAAAACAGCAAGTGTTGGAGAGGATGTGGAGAAATAGGAATACTCTTTCAGTGCTGGTGGGAGTGTAAATGATGCAGCCCCTGTGGAAGACAGTTGCCATTCCTCAGGAAGCTAAACATAGAACAGCTGTATCCTGGTAATCCTGCTACTAGGAATATATTCAGAGGAACTGAAAGCAAGGACACGAACAGATAGGAATGATATGAACCTATTTCATAGCAGCATTATTCACCATTGCTAAAAGACTGAAACAACCTAAGTGTCTGTCAACCAGTATGGATAAACAAGATGTGGTCTATACATACAATGGAACACTATTCAGCTGTAAGAAGAAATGAAATCCGGATGCGTATGACAACATGGATGAACCCTGAGGATATGATGTTGAAATAAACCAGATACAAAAAGGGCAAATATCATATGGTCTCCCTGATCATACAAATAAACTAAAAATAAACTAAATACAAGGAATTCATGGAGTTAAAACTATGGAGTTTAGGTTAGTAGTAGACAGAATGTGGGTTGAGAAGGGTTTGCGGATACTGAACCTATATAGAACGTATAAGGTCGATTGTAAATACATGAAAATGGATAGAGTTGATGATGGCACATTATAATGAGTATAATGAACACTGCTAATTTATAAATGTGATCATGGCTGAAAGGGGTAGTCTAATGTTAATTGAAAGGCAGCTGGAGGAGAATCTAGGGACTGTGCAATATAGTAATTTCGGTGGTAGAAGAGGATTGTGGTTAATAGTACAAATACAAGAATGCTTATCACAAGGTGTTAGGAATATGGTGATTCATGGGAAAAATACAACTAATGAACACTGGAGGAACAACTGATGTTGTTTTTAGAAATATTTGAGATTGATGTGCCTGGATAGGGTTTTTTAAAATATTGCTTCTATAATTTGTTAAGCTGCCTTTAGTCTGTTATTTTATTTTTTTGAAGTTGGAATAAAATTTACTATAAAAATAAGAATAAAAAAAAAAACATAAGTAGGGACAACTGATGCGGACAGTCTTCTTCCCCTCCTCTTCCCCCCCCCCGCTCCTCCCCCTCCCTTGCCCAATTACCCTGAACCCACAGACCCCCCGCTCATTTACCCTTCTACTTGGAAGAGAGGAAGAAAAGGGAAGCAGGAGCTGCTCTTGCCGTGGGAGCCTCCACGGAGCTCCCAGCACCGTGTCCTGAACCGCGGGCAAAGGCGAGCTCGGAGGGTGGCTCGGGCTGTGGTCAGGGATCGCGGACCTGAGCCAGGAAGGCCAGAAGCTGGTTGGACCGACCCAGAAAGGGCCCTACAGGGTCCCTCTTCCCACAAGAAACCTGAGGGTCAGAGAGACCCAAGAATTTGCCCCCAAGGTGGTCTGAGACGTCTCCACAAATACCACTTGGAAAGCTTTAGCCTTCATGGTCAGCAATTAGCCTCAGCTTGTCCCATCTGCCAAGAACAAATTCAGATAAAAATGTAAGAGTGCAGCAAGGACAAAAAGCCAGCCTTTTAAAACATAAACCAGCGAGGCAGGCTAGTTAGGGAACAAGGAGACCACGTGGAACCTGG
Source organism: Dasypus novemcinctus (assembly GCF_030445035.2). Taxonomy (NCBI): domain Eukaryota; kingdom Metazoa; phylum Chordata; class Mammalia; order Cingulata; family Dasypodidae; genus Dasypus; species Dasypus novemcinctus. The sequence continues at coordinate 109,147,264 of NC_080686.1, forward strand.
CAGAAAAGCCACCGCCGTTAAGCACGCGCCTCCCTAGTGCCCCAAGATGGCTGCCGGAAGACCCGCGAGAACTCCCTTTCAATGAGATTTCCTCCGGAAGCCAGGGGAAGCCCATCTCTCCAGGGGCCTTATCATTGGGCCCTCCGGTGGGATTGACGGGTGGGGTATCCAATCAGAATAACAAAGCCTGGGACTTTAGCAGAGGGACAGAATAATTAATAGTTTAAAAAGCAAGCTGGCAATCAAATCGCCCCATCCTGCTTTCTACCCCCTGCTCTTGCCTTTTTCCCCTACCTGGAATACCGCACAAATAGAACCTGGACATTTGTAATCTATGATGGGGAATTGTAGATTGTAAATCACCCCTTATCACTTTTCAGCCCCTTCCTCTCTACCTGGGGCCCTTAATCTGCTATATTCTCCCATTTCTCTTCTCTCCATTCCTTAATAAATTATTGGCCTAATTAACCTGGCTTGCTCTTTTTTTTTTTTTTTTTTTACTGATTTTGTAACCTGGCTTGCTCTTGAAATTCATTTCTTGCAGGTTAGCCAAGAACCTAGAGAAAATCTGGCAACAGTGTTTCTGGATCAGTTTGTCTGACTTACGGCTGAAAATTTTTAAATTGAAGCTATAAGCTCTCTCTGCCAGGCTGATGTATGCTGTTTTCCTACTTCCAGGTGGTATTAACAATTAACTTATAAAACTCACTAAAAGAGCTCTGTTTGAGTTGACTTAAAGATAAAGTGTTTATGTATAAGCCAATACTCCTAAATTCCCAGAAACTAAGACTTTAGTCTTAGAGTCTTATTTTAAGTCTAAATCATAATATTTCCAAAGGCAAAAAGAGTATTCATCAAACTAAACTAAATGTTTTTTTTTTTAAATTCAAGTTCACGTAATTTAGGGAAACCTTTGGCAAATCAGATTAGTTTAACATTGCTAGCTAAATAAAAACAGCTATATCTTCTGAGTTAGCAATGTTAAGTACAATACAAGCATATGGTCTTATTCTTCCTAAACTTATTCCAGTTTACTGAGCAAATAAGCTAGCATTATATCCTCTAGAAGTTTAAGATGATGTAAAGTTGTATTTAACCAATTTGAGGCGGCAGACTTGGCCCAGTGGTTAGGGCGCCCTTCTACCACATGGGAGGTCCGCGGTTCAAACCCTGGGCCTCCCTGACCTGTGTGGAGCTGGCCCATGCGCAGTGCTGATGCGCGCAAGGAGTGCCCTGCCACGTAGGGGTGTCCCCCGCTTAGGGGAGCCCCATGTGCAAGGAGAGCGCCCCATAAGGAGAGCCGCCCAGCGCGAAAGAAAGTGCAGCCTGCCCAGGAATGGTGCTGCACATACGGAGAGCTGACATAACAAGATGATGCAACAAAAAAAAACACAGATTCCCGTGCCGCCGACAACAATAGAAGCGGACAAAGAATATGCAGCAAATAGACACAGAGAGCAGACAACCGGGGTGAGGGGGGAAGGGGAGAGAAATAAATAAAATAAATCTTAAAAAAAAAAAATAACCAAATTGAATTATTCTGAAAACCATATTTCAAGAGTAATTGTGTTTACCCACAACTTTTCTAATAAAAATCCATTTAAAATATATGCAATAATCTTCCTTGTAACATTGTTTTGCTATAGTAAATAACTTTAAGCAACCCATATCACCACCAGCAGGGGCTGATTAAGTATTTTAAAGGACATTCACACAGTTGAATGCTTGAATCTATTGAAAAGAGTAGAATAGATCTATGTGTGCTGACTTAGGAAGAGTCTCAAGATATATTATTGAATGAAAAAGCAAGATGTAGAACACTATATACATTAAGAGCTCACCTATATTAAAAGGAAAAGGGCTATAATCTTATGAACACAGATAATTTTTGGGAAGGCTGAGAAGAAAATTAAAAGCAATTAAATAATTAACCTTTGGGGAGCCATAAAAGGCTTTAATCTATGTCCTCAAATATCTTGATATACTTCGGTGTGGGTTGGACCTTCTGACTTGCTTCTAATCAATAGGATGTAGCAGAAGTGACAGCATGGGGCTTCTGAGACTACACCGTAAGAACCTTTGGGGCCCTCTATTCTGGAAGAAGCCTCACCATGGGAAAAGCAGCCACTGCTGCTGTCCACTGCTGAGGACACTCAAGCAGCACTGTGGAGGTGCCCACCCAGCAGATGGGGCCTTCTTTCCAGCAGCCAGTGAGGACCTCAGGCCTCCCGCCAACACCAGCGCAGGAAAGCGACTGGGATGCTGGCCCTCCTGTTCCCAGCCCACATCTTGACTCAAGCTCCTGAAAGACCCTGGGCTACCATCACCCAGCTAAGCCACTCCTGAATTCCTGACCCACAGAAACAGTGAAATAAATGTCTGCTTGATTGTTTCATAGTATTTTGAAGACAGTTTCCAACATGTTTCTAGTAACTTAAATATATAAGGGAAGTGGATGTGGCTCAAGCGATTGGGCTTCTGTCTACCATGTGGGAGGATGTGGGGTCGATCCCTGGGGCCTCCTGGTAAAGGCGTGCGATGCCGCAAGATGATGACACAACAAAAGAGAGACGCGAGGGAGGATCAAGCAGACCCAGCAGAAACCAGGAACTGAGGTGGCGCAAGCGACAGGGAACCTCTCTCCTTCACCGGAGGTTCCCGGGATCAAATCCCAGTGAAGCCTAGTGGAGGAAAAAAAGAGAGAAGACAAAAAGAAACAGACACAGAAGATCATGCAGTGAATGGACACAGACAGCAAAAAGCAGGGTGGGGGTAGGGTGGGGGGAAATAAGTATATAAGGTATGCAGGATGTGTTTTTGCTAAGGAAAAAGAGAGAAGTATTTTTCCCTAGGGAAAAATGACTTGTTGCAGAATGAGAAACAGGAATGTGTAGGACAAAACCTTAATGGATATAGAAAGTTGTAGAAAGTTTGCAGAAAGAGGAGTTTTATTTATCATCGTCAATGTTGGCTAAGATTTGATAGGCTTATAAGAGTTTTCTTATCAGATAGTGTCTTCATGCCAAAGTAGAATTTAGTTTTCTCACTGTTAAAATGGTAAAACTTTCTTGAGTTATCAGTCGACTGTTAGTAAAAAGTTGTACAAAGTTTTTCTTAGGTATCTAAGTAATCTGCCCAGAAGACAAAGGTTCTGTTTCTTACCAAAATAATTTCATCTACTTTATATTGACCTTATCATCCTCACTTTTTAAAATAATCATGGAACTTCCTTTTAAAATCTTTTATTGTCTCTTTGGTTAAATAAGGATCCAAGTATTGTTTAACAATGACCCATGATCCTATTTAACAAAATGTTCAAACTTGACAACTTTTGACAATTCGCCTTCCCCAAAACAGGCCCTGAATTTTTTCTTTTTTTTTCAATTTTTAAACTTTATTTTGTGCATTTAGTAGTAATTGAAAATATAAACAATAATTGAAAAATAAAAAGAAAACACAGTTGAATAAAAACATACATTTCTGTCCTGTTGTGTCTGGCTTGCTTCACTCAACATAACGTCCTCCAGGTTCACCCATGTCGTCATATGCTTTATGAGTTCATTTCTTCTTACAGATGCAAAATATCCCATTTTGTGAATACAGCGCAGTTTGTTTATCCATTCATCAGTTGATGGACACTTGGGGTGTTTCCAACTTTTGGTGATTGTGAATAATGTCACTGTGAACATCAGTGTGCAGATTATCTGTTCATGTCACTGCTCTCAGTTCTTCTGGGTATACACCCAGTAGTGGTATTGCAGGGTGGCATGGCAAGTCTATATTCAGCTTCTTTAGGAACTGCCCAACAGTCCTCCACAGTGGCTGTACCATTCTGCATTCCCACCAACAGTGAATAAGTGTTTCTATCTCTCCACATCTTCTCCAACACTTGTGGTTCTGTCTTTTTAATGGTGGCCACTCTGATAGGTATGAAATGATATGTCATTGTAGTTTTTTTAAAGATTTATTTATTTAATTTATTTAGATCCCCCCCCCCCCCCGTTGTCTGCTCTTTGTGTCCATTTGCTGTGTGTTCTTCCATGTCCACTTGCATTCTTGTCAGCAGCACTGGGAATCTGTGTCTCTTTTTGTTGCGTCAGCTGTCTGTGTGTGTGGCACCACTCCTGGGCAGGCTGCGCTTTTTTTGCTTGTGGCAGCTCTCCTTGCAGGGCTTACTCCTTGTGTGTGGAGCTCCCCTACGCGGGGACACCCCTGCGTGGCACGGCACTCCTTGCATGCATCAGCATTGTGCATGGGCCAGGAGGCTCTGTGTTTGAACCCTGGACCTCCCATATGGTAGGTGGACACTCCAACAGTTGAGCCAAATCTGCTTCCCTAATTGTAGTTTTGATCTTCATTTTCCTAATCATTAGTGATGTTGAGCATTTTTTCATGTGTTTTTTTACATTTGCGCTCTTCTTTAGACAAATGTCTGTTCAAGTCTTTTGCCCATGTATTAATTGGGTCATTTGTCTTTTTATTGTTGAGTTGTAACATCTCTTTCTATATCCTGGATATTATACCCTTATCTGAAGTGATTTCCAAATATTTTCTCCTATTGAGTTGGCTGCCTTTTCACCCTTTTTGACAACATCCTGTGAAGTGCAAAAGTGTTTAGTTTTGAGGAGGTCCTATTTATCTGTTTTCTTTTGTTGCGTGTGCTTTGGGTGTAAGGCCCAGGAAACCACCACATTGTACAAGGACTGTAAATGTTTCCCTACATTTTCTTCTAGTGGTTTTATGGTCCTAGCTTTTATATTTGGGTCTTTGATCCTTTTGAGTTGATTCTTGTCTGGGGAGTTAGAGAGGGGTCCTCTTTCATTCTTTTTTTTTTTTTTTAATAAAAAATACATTCGCTTTATTTTAGAAACATGTAGATTGATGAATAAGTTTATCATAAACTGGCCTGTTTGGAGTTACAAGATTCACAAGAAATAAACTTCTGGAGAGTGAGGCACTGCTTCGGCCTCTCCAGCTGGGCCCGGCCTCAGTCCGGTGGAGGATGCGATTCAGGAAGAGAGCAGGGGGGTGAGCCCAGAGGCCATTCGCAGGAATGTCCAGTGAACCAGGGCCTGGGTGCTTTTAGGGGCTGAGAGCAAGAGTGGGAGTGGGCGAGGACAAATGCCAAACCACTGCCCTTGTCACTTTCTGTTGGTTGATTCCACTGCCGGGAGGCGCCCTCTTTTCCCTCGTCTTTCAGCCCAGAGAGCTGGACTCGCCTCCAGCTCAGCCTCCCTTGGTGCCTGCTCCGGGAAGAGCAGCCCTGGCAGGGACTCTTCTCCTGTCCATCGGCCAGAATCTGCTGGGTCAGGGTCCACGCCAGAGAGGGCTCGACGGGCAGGGAGAGGCGATTTGCAGCGGTGCCTGCAGGGGTTTGCTACCGGATTCTCGCGGTCCTGATCTCTTTGCCTGCTGGGTCCTGGATCTGGAACTTTCTGGGGCGCCTGCAGATGGCCGCAGTGGCACTAGTGACAGGAAGATGTGGTCATGGGAACGGGGACTCTGTGCCCTGCAGCACTTGGCCTTGGAAGCCCTTTCCGAGTCGACAGAGAATCTGAGGGTAGGCCGCCTTTGCCAGGTAGTCCACTGCGGCCGGTGAGTGTCATTGGCTGGCAGGCCTGGGGATGGCCGAGGGAACGGGCCGTTGATTGGAAGCTTTAGCAGCTGCGCCCTGCGGCTGGGACAGGTGCTGGGAATTGCTGGAAGAAGGCTGTGGGGCCCGGACTGGCCTGACATGGGGGGCAGGGCCTGCTGTTGCTCTCCCCCCTGGGCCCAGATTTCCCCCGGAATGCAGGGGTTGATTGGGCAAGGGGAGAGGACGATGACCAGACCAGGGGAGAGGAAGATGATGGACCAGGGGAGAGGATGGTGACCGGACCAGGGGAGAGGAAGATGATGGACCAGGGGAGAGGAAGATGATGGACCAGGGGAGAGGAAGATGACCAGACCAGGGAAAGGAGGATGACCAGGAGAGAAGATGACTGGACCAGGGGAGAGGAAGGTGACCGGATCAGGGAAGATGATGGACCAGGGGAGAAGGAGGGGATGGACTCTTCGACTTGGGGAACAGGCTGAAGGCAGGCAATTCCCTCTTCACGCTGAGGGCTGCTTTCCAGGTGGTGCTGAAACACCCCGACTGGCCCTTCTTATCACTGCTCCGGAGTTGGGGTGTCAGGCTGCTTGGGGAGACAGTTCTCTGAGCCAAGGAGCTCACAGGGGCAGCAAGGCCCAGACAGGGCCTCCGTGAGCACAAAGGCCTCCGCCGAGGGCTGGGCTTCTCGGGGCACAGCCCCGGCCCTGGCCCGCGCCCTCCCGCTCCTGCAGGGCACGCTGCTCCGCCTGGGCAGCCAGCCGGCTGGTGGCGTCGAGGCTCTCCTCCGCTTCCCTGGGCTGAGGGCGCCTAAGCGGGTCCTCAGGCTCTGGGGGCAGGGGGCTGCATTCAGATCTCTTCTGAGGGAGGGGCCCCGGCACAGGGGTGTCTCCAGAGTCGCCAACCCTGCAATGTCCTCCTGTCAGATGGTACCAAACCTCCAAAGTCCAAGGTCTCATCCAAAATAAAATTTACATCTTCCTCCAAGCTTTCCATGTTTCCACCAGAAGGAGCGATCGTCAGCTCAGATCCGAGCTCTCGCTTACGGTGCTGTCATCGCTCAGCCTGTCCAGGGATCTGCTCGGAGGCCACGTTCGTTCTTTCGGTTGTCGACATCCAGTTCCCCCAGTACCATTGATTGAAGAGACTGCTTTGTCCCTTTAACATGGATTGGTAGGTCTGTCAAAAAACACTTGGCTGCAGAGCTGAGGGTTCGTGTCTGGATACCCAATTCTAGTCCACTGATGTATGTGTCTGTCTTTACGCCAGGACCATGCTGTTTTGACCACTGCAACTCTGTAATATGTTTCAAGGTCAGGCTGTGAAATTCCTCCGACATGGCTCTTCTTTAGAATGCTTTTGGCTATTCGGGTGCACTTTCCCTTCCAAATGAATATGGTAATTGCCTTTTCTAATTCAGTAAAGTAAACTGTTGGGATTTTGATTAGTATTGCATTGAATCTATAAATCATTTTAGTCAAGATTGACATCTTCATGATATTTATTCTTCCAATCCATGAACACGGAATGTCTTTCCATTTACTTAGGTCTTTTTAAATTTCTTTTAGCATTGTTTTGTAGTTTTCTGCATATAGGTCCTATACTTCTTTGGTTAAATTAATTTCCTAGGTATATGACTCTTTTTGTTGCTACTGTAAATGGACATTTCCCCCTGATTTCTTCCTCAGATTGTTCGGTACTAGTGTACAAAAACATGACAGATTTTTGTGTGTTGATATTGTATCCTGACACTTTGCTGAATTCATGTATTAGCTCAAGTAACTATGTCGTGGATACTTCAGAATTTTCTAAGTACAAGATGATGTCATCTGCAACATCCTATTTGGGTGACGGGCGAGAGGGCAGCCGCGCGGCCCAGCGGGTGCCACGGCTGGCGGCGGGGATCCTGCCACCCCGGGCGCTGGGCTCGCAGCCCAGAGAGGCACCCCGCGTGTCGCCAGCGCTCCGAAGTGGGGCCGGCGGCGGAGTTGGGGTGACAGCGCTGCACGAAGCCCCTTGGCTGGGGCCAGACCCCTCTTCCCCGCTGGGGCGGCTGTCCCAGGGGCTGGTGGCCCCCGTGTGGTGGGAAGCGGGTGCGGGGTGGGTGCCCTGTCGGAGGAGGGGGTTTTCCGGCTCAGGTTTTGGGGGGCCCCGGGTCGTGACGGTGGTGTGGGTCTCCTAGCCCCTTGCAGGGTTTCCTTTCTGTACAGCGGTGAGGGCACAGAAGGTAGTCCACAAAGGCATCGGGCGATCGGACTGGATTCCTAGTTAGGGACGTTTCATTACCGTGGGAGCGCTGAGGTGCTCATCTGGCCGTATGTGAAGGGGTCCATGGTCCCTGTCTCCATGGTCCCTGAAGAAGTCTGTCCCATTTTTAGGTTGATGTGCGACCCCGTGGTAAATTTTTAGTCCAACCTTTGAAAAAAAAAACACAAAAAATATCCTATTCGGATGCCTTTAATTTTTTTTTTCTTGTCTAATTGCCCTAGCTAGAATTTCTAGTACAATATTAAATACCAATGGCAGTAGTAGGCATCCCTGCCCTGTTCACAATCTTAGAGGAAAAGCTTTCAGCCTTTCTCCATTGAGTATAATGTTGGCTGTGGATTTTTTCATATATTCCTTTCATCAGATTGAGGAATTTTTCTTCTATCCTATCTTTTGAAATGTTTTTTTCATCAAGAAAGGATGCTGGAGGGACAACCAGCAAGACGGTGACACAGTGAGGAGCGCCTAGAGTCGGCTTCTGCCACAGGGCAGTTAGTCATCCCCAGAGCTCTCTGAAGTGCCTGACTGAGGGCTCCCGGAGGCCAGAAGAGCATCCTGCAACATGCTTGAAGGAAGGAAGGAGGAGATGCCCATCTGCAGAGAAGAGTCGTAAGTAGAGCGCTGACGCTGTGGAGGCCGGTGCCCGTCCCCCACTGGAGGCACAAGCCGCCTCGGGAGCTGTCCGCAGCTGGAACTGGAAGCTCCACTTCCCCAAAACAGGGGAGGAAGAGTTAGTTTGGCACCAGCTTCAACTACTGATTAGTAAATTCAGTGGGCTAGAATATAACCCTAAGAACAGCTGAAGTTTGAACCTGTCCAAGTCAGAAAGAGGCTGGGAGCCGCCCTCTTATCACCGTGCCTGGCACAAGGGGACAAGGGGTGGGCTGAAAATTCCAGTGCTGGTGGGGACCAGCTTCTTTCCATCCAGATCAGATTGCAGCTCTAGCCTAAGCCCCAGCCCCACCTCTGGGAGGGAGGAAGCCGGGGGGACCTGCACCAGCCTCTTTGTGAACTACAGGCCATGCTGTGGAGACTGGTGCTCACCCTACTTTGGCAGTGCGAGCTGCCCCAGGAGCTATTCTGTGGCTGGAATTGGAAGCTCCATTTCCAAAAAACAGGGGAGGGAGAGACAGTTGGCCACTGATTTCAGCTACTGGTTAGTAAATTTGGCTGGTTAAAGTATAACCCTAAAGAACAGCTAAAGTCTGAACCTGCCCAAGTCAGAAAGAGGCTGGTGGCTTCCATTTTGACTCTGCCTCCAGCATGAGGGGAAGCCAGGCTGACTGAAAATGATGTGATGGCAGGAACCGGTTTCTTTCACCCAGATTAACCTGCAGCCCTAGACTAGGCTTCAGTCCCGCCTCTGGCAGGGGGGAGGCGGGGGGAGGCCCTGCACCAGCCTGTCCAGGTAACTGCAGGTGCCTTTGGCTGGCAGACTGAATAGTCATAAGTCTACTGGGGCAGCTGTGATTATTTTGTACCCACAATGCATAGATTGCTGTCCACACCTGCAGCTCCTTCCCCACCCCAGGCAGGGGGAAAGGAGCGTGAAGCTTCATCAGTCTCTCTGGAAAACTTGGATTATTCCACACAGCTGTGATTCTGTTCCTACCCCTGGCAAGGTAGAAAGTTGGGAGAAGCTTCATTGGTCCCTGGGGCAATGAGGGCAGCTTGAGCCTCCACAGCTTAGAGCACCAACTGTATCCTTGGCTCCTATTGCACAACTAGCAAGGGAGAAAGGGTAGGAAGCCTAAACTAAAGAGAAAAACTGCACCCAGAATAACTACTCTAGTAAGCCAGATGCCAAGACACCAACAAAAAATTACAATCCACACCAAGAAACAGCCTATGACCCAGTTAAAGGAACTAGATAAGCCTCCAGATGACATAAAGGAGTTGAAACAACTAATCACAGATGTTCAAACAAATCTCCTTAATAAATTCAATGAAATGGCTAAAGAGATTAAAGATATCAAGAAGACATTGGATGAGCACAAAGACGAATTTGAAAGCATACATAGAAAAATAGCAGATCTTATGGGAATGAAAGGTGCAATAAATGAAATTTTTAAAGAATATTAGAATCATATAATAGCAGATTTGAGGAGGCAGAAGAAAGGATTGGTGAGCTTGAAGAAATGGCCTCTGAAAGTGAACATACAAAAGAACAGATGAAGAAAAGAATGGAAAAAACTGAATAAGATCTCAGGGAACTAAATGACAGCAAGAGATGTGCAAACATATGTGTCATGGGTGTCCCAGGAGAATAAAAGGGAAAAGGGGCAGAAGGAATATTTAAAGAAATAATGGTAGAAAATGTCCCAACCCTATTGAAGGACATAGATATCCTTGTTCAAGAAGCACAATGTACTCCCATCCAAAAATATCCAAATAGATCAACTCCAAGACACATACTCATCAGACTGTCAAATGCCAAAGACAAAGAGAGAATTCTTTTTTTTTTAAATATTTATTTATTATTATTATTATTTTTTAATTACATTAAAAAAATATATATGAGGTCCCATTCAACCCCACCGCCCCCGCCCCCCACTCCCCCCACAGCAACACTCTCTCCCATCATCGTGATACATCCATTGCACCTGGTAAGTTCATCTCTGAGCATCACTGCACCCCATAGTCAATGATCCACATCATAGCCCAGACTCTCTCACGTTCCATCCAGTGGGCGCTGGGGGGATCTACAGTGTCCCGTAATTGTCCGTGAAGCACTATCCAGGACAACTCCACGTCCTGAAAACGCCTCCACATACAAAGAGAGAATTCTGAGAACAGCAAGAGAAAAGCAATGCATAACATATAAGGCATACCCAATAAGATTACATGCTGATTTCTCACCAGAAACCATGGAGGCAAGAAGACAGTGGTAGGATATATTTAAGATACTACAAGAGAAAAACTGCCTGCCAAGAATCTTATATCTGGCAAGATTGTCTTTAAAAGATGAGAATATTCACAGATAAACAGAAAACTGAGAGAATTTCTAACCAAGAGATCAGCTTTGCAGGAAATACTAAAGGGTGTGCTAGAACCTGAAAAGAAAAGATAGGAAAGAGAGGCCTGGAAGAGAGTCTAGAAATGAAGATTAGGGAAGTGGATGTGACTCAGCTGATAGAGTATCTGTCTATCATATGGAAGGTCCAGGGTTTGAACCCCAGGGTCTCTTGACCCGTGTGGTGAGCTGGCCCACGCACAGTGCTGCTGCACACAAGGAGTGCCATGCCACACAGGGGCACCCCCAAGTAGGGGTGCCCCATGCACAAGGAGTGCGCCCTGTAAGGAGAGCTACCCCACGTGATAAAAACGTAGCCCACCCAGGAGTGGCACTGCACACACAGAGAGCTAATGCAACAAGATGACGCAACAAAAAAAGATGCCATTTCCCAGTGCCACCAGGTAATGCAAGTGGATACAGAGGAACACACAGCAAATGGACACAGAGAGCAATGGGGGGGAAGGGGAAGAGAAATAAATAAAAAATCCTTAAAAAAATAGAAATGAAGATTATATCAGTAAAAGTAACTAAAAGTGTCAGAGTCGTGAAAATAAAATATTACAGATAAAAGCCAAATATTCAGGAATAAACTTAACCAACAATGTAAAGCACTTGTATTCAGAAAACTACAACTCAGTGTTAAAAGAAATAAAAAACGGCCTAAATAATTGGAGGAACATTCCATGCCCATGGATTGGAAGACTAAATATCACTAAGATGTCAATTCTACTCAAACTGATACACAGATTTAATGCAATCCCAATAAAAATTCCACCAGCATTTCTTAAACAAATTGAAAACATGATTATCAAATTTATTTGGAAGGGTAAAGCATCCTGAATAGCCAGAAAAATCTTAAAAAGGAAAAGTCATGTTAGAGGATTCTCATCTCCAGACTTTAAATCATATTACCCAACTACAGTAGTAAAAACAGCATAGCACTGGCATAAAGACAGATATGGAGACCAATGGGGCCAAAATGATGATTCAGGAATATATCCTTACATGTACAGTCAAGTGATCTTTTACTAGGCTGTCAAACCTATCCAGCTTGGGCAGAACTGTCCATTCAACAAACGGTGCTGAGAGAACTGTATATCCATAGCCAAAAGAAGGAAAGAGGACCCCTATCTCACACCTTATCAAAAAATTAACTCAAAATGGATCAAAAACCAAAATATAAAGGCAAGAACCATAAAGCTTCTAGAAGAAAATGTAGGAAAATATCTTCAAGACCTAATGGTAGGTAGTGGATTCTTAAAGGAGCTAAGAGGAGGACTGAGATGGACTACTGATGTTTGATGTATGTAGAAGTTTTAATTAGCTTTACTGTAAAAGTGTGGAAATGTATAGAGTGGATGGTAACATAGAGTGAATAGCAGCCAGTTTATAAAATGGGATGTGGATGAAAATGGTAGTCTAGGGATGTAAATGCCAATTGACAGAATGCTAGAGAATAATCTAGGAACTGAATACACAGTAAACCCAGAAGTGGATGAGAATTGTGCTTGATGGTACAGATGCAAGAGTGTCCTTTATGAGCTAGAGCAAGTTTACATCACTACTGCAGGGTGATGGGAATGTGGAGAAGCATGGGAAAAATACAACTGGAGTGACCTATGGACTGTGGTTAGCAGTAATAATATAATATTCTTACATCTGTGCCAAAGGTGTACTGTGTTGATAATGGAGCAGTATGGAAAATGTGAGCCAAATGTACACTACGGATGTGGTAACGATCAGATGATATTATCTTATCTATAACATATGTTCCACCACAGTGTGGTGTGTTGATGGAGGGGTGTTGTTTGGGAATTTTGCACATGTGTGTGATTGTTTTACAAGTTTACAACTTCTGCCATAGGGCAGATGTAATATAAGAACTATAATTATTAGTAAGATTTTCACAATATTCTTTCATAATTTGTAAGAAATGTCTCATGGCAATGCAAGGTGTTGGTGGAGAATTGATGTGTGGGACCCCTGTATGATGTTATACATGCTTGCTTTGTAAGTTCACAACTTTTACTATACACTTATTGTTTACGTATGTTCATATATAAGTGTTATAAAGATAATAATAGGGTGGGTTGGGGGAAAAATACTTTGGTTAGTAGTAATATTTTGACAATGCTCTTTAATACTTAGTTAAAAATGTTTAACAACAATGCAAGGTATTTGTGGTAGTGTAAGGTATGAGTCCTGTATGATGTTATATATATTTGTTTTGTAAGTTCACAAATATTACTATACATTTATTGTTTATGTATGTTTATATGAGTGATATACTTCAGTAAATTTTTTAATTAAAAAAAGGATGCTGGGAAACAGACTTGGCCCAGTGGTTAGGGCGTCTGTCTACCACATGGGAGGTCCGTGGTTCAAACCCCGGGCCTCCTTGACCCGTGTGGAGCTGGCCCATGCGCAGTGCTGATGCACGCAAGGAGTGCCATGCCACGCAGGGGTGACCCCCGCGTAGGAGAGCCCCACGTGCAAGGAGTGCACCCATAAGGAGAGCCGCCCAGCGCGAAAGAAAGTGCAGCCTGCCCAGGAATGGCGCCACCCACACTTCCGGTGCCGCTGACGACAACAGAAGCAGACAAAGAAACAAGACGCAGCAAAAAGACACAGAACACAGACAACCGGGGGAGAGGAGGGGAATTAAATAAATTTTTTTTTTAAAAAAAAAAGGATGCTGGATTTTGTCAAATGCCTTTTCTGCATTGATTGAGATGATCATGGTTTTTTTTCCTTCAATGTATTAATATGGTGTATTACATTGATTGATTTTCTTATGTTGAACCAGTCTTGCATACCAGGAATTAATCCCACTTAGTCGTGATGTATAAGTCTTTTGATATGCTGTTAGATTTGATTTGCAAGTATTTTGTTGAGAATTTTTCATCTATGTTCATTAGAGAGATTGGTCTGTAATTTTTGTTTTTTATAGTATCTTTATCTGGCTTTGGTATTACGGTGATGTTAGCTTCATAAAATGTGTTGGGTAATTTTTCCTCCTCTTCAATTTTTTGGAAGAGTTTAAACAGGATTGGTGTTCACTCTCTTTGAAATGCTTGTTAGAATTCACCTGTGAAGCCATCTGGTCCTGGACTTTTCTTTGCTGGGAGATTTTTGATGACTGATTCAATCTCTTTCCACATGATTGGTTTGTTAAATTCTTGTATTTCTTGTAGTGTCAGTGTAGGTTGTTTGTGCGTTTCTAGAATTTGTCCATTTCATCTAGGTTGTCTTGTTGTTGGCATGCTGTTTCTCATAGTATCCTCTTATGATCCTTTTTATTTCTGTGGGGTCAGTCATAACTTCCCCCTTTCATTTCTGATTGTATTTATTTCCATCTTCTCTCTTTCTTTTTTTCTTAGTCTAGCTAGGGGGTTGTCAATTTTACTGATCTTCTCAAAGAACCAGCTTCCGGTTTTGTTGATTTCTCTATTAGTTTTTTTTTCTTTTCAATTTCACTTATTTCTGCTCTAATCTTTATTATTTCTTTCCTTCTGCTTGCTTTTGGATTGGTTTGCTGTTCTTTTTCTAGTTTCTATAGTTGTTCAGTTAAATCTTTGAGTTTAGCTCTTCTTTTTTAAAATAGGAATGTAGGGCTATAAATTTCTCTCTCAAGACTGCCTTCACTGTATCCCATAAGTTTTGATAAGTTGTGTTCTAGTTTCATTTGTCTCTATATATTTACTGATTTCACTTGCAATTTCTTCTTTGACCCACTGATTATTTAGGAGTGTCTTGTTCGGCCTCCACACATTTGCGAGTTTACTTTTTTCTTATTACCGATTTCCAGTTTCATTGCGTTATGATCTGAAAAGGTGCTTTGTATAATTTCAATCTTTTAAATTTATTGAGAGCTACATTGTGCCCTATCGTGTGGTCTGTTCTGGATAGAGATCCATGGGAACTTAAGAAGAATGTATAATTGTTTGTGCTTGGATGCAGTGTTCTGTATATGTCTGTTAGGTCTAACTTGTTTATCATATTGTTCAAGCTCTCTGTTTCCTTGTTGATCTTCTGTCTAGTTGTTGTATCTAATGATAATGAGTGGTGTGTTGAAGTCTCCAACGGTTACTTTAGAGATGTATGTATTTCCCTTTTGATTATTTTGTTTTCCCCTTCAGTTTTCCCTGAGTTTTTCTCATGTACTTGGGGCACCTGATTAGGTGCATAGATATTTATGACTCTTATACTTTCCTGGTGGATTGTCCTTTTTATTAATATATAATGGCCTTCTGTATCTCCTATAACTTTTTTCACATTCATTTTTTTTAAGAGCTATCTTTATTCTCCTTTGCTTATCTTACTAAAACAAAAAGCAATTAGTTTTCTTCACGACAACCTTTCTAATAACCTCTGTTCAGGCATCCAGTTTTGATTAAGAGAAGATTCAGTTGAGTGGTGGTGATTTTATTGTGGCGATACTTCAGTCAGATGGGATGGTCACTTTAAATTTAAGCTTAAGGTGAACACTGGATCATACTTTGACCTTATAATCATTTCCCGGAAGAGGACCAATGGGTGTCTGTTTACAGATCTGTGGAGTAACTGCAGAGTTGACTGTGTTGACAAAGAGGCTGAGAACGTGAGAATCAATTGCGAGAAGCTAGTCCCCAGCTCCGCGTTTGCCTTGGCCTGGCTGTGGGCTGTGAAAGCGTCATGATCACTTGAAACCTGAACTCTGTAACTAACCATACATTTCCACCTGGAAGATATGCACAACTATTGAGCAGAAATTTTCATCTTAGGAAAGAGATTTCCTACCTATCACTCTCCCCAGCATCCTGGATTCATTTCTCAGGCTGTACACAACAGGCGTCAGTAGGGTGGTGATGGCAGTGTGGGCGACTGAGGTCAGCTGATCCTGGTCCTTGGTGATCTCTGACTTGGGCTTGGGGTAGGCGGTAGAGGCACAGCCATAGGGGACAATGACCACGGTGAGGTGGGAGGCACAGGTGGCAAAGGTCTTCTTCTGACCTTCAGATGAGGCCATCTTGAGGATGGGGGAGGTGATGAGGATGGAGGAGATGAAAAGGAAGGCTGCAGGGGCTGGGGTAGCCAGGAGGCTGATAATTAAGGTCAGGATACCAGTGATGATTTGGGTGGCACAGGCAAGGTCCAGCACAGGTCGAACATCAAGAAGAAATGCCATATCAGCGAGTCACAAAAGGGCAGACTAAAAGTAGTCACAGCCTGAACCAGGACGAGGAAGAACCCTGTGGCACAGCATGGCACAGACCCTCCAATTCACGATGACTGAGTAACCAAGAGGGTTGCAGATGGCCACATAGCGACCATACCCCATTACTGCTAGCAGGAGGCAGTTGGTGGTGGCAAAGCCGAGGAAGAAAAAGGCTGAGCCCCACTTCCTCCAGGGGGATGGGTTGGCTCAGGCCTATAAGGCTGGAGAGCAAGACTGGGATGATGACCAGGGAATAGAAAGTCTCCAAAGTGGGAAGGACACTGAGAAAAAAGTACATGGGGGTGTGGAGATGATGCTCAAAGCAGATAATGATGACAGTGATGATACTGCCAGCCAAAGTTAGCATGTACAGGATGAGAAACACCAAAGAGTGTGAACTGATGTTCTTGGAAATTGGAGAAACCTTGAAAAATAAATTCTCTTACCTCTGTGTGGTTGGCTTTCTTCATTGAAGATCTCAGATCTGAAAGATAAAGAGGTCAGGTTGCCCAGTGGTTAGGGCATCCGTATACCACATGGGAGGTCTGCGGTTCAAACCCCGGATCTCCTTGACCCATGTGGAGCTGGCCCTGCCACGCAGCGGTGTCCCCCGCGTAGGGGAGCCCCACACGCAAGGTGTGCACCCTGTAAGGAGAGCCACCTAGCGTGAAAGAAAGTACAGCCTGCCCAGGAATGGCGCCACACACATGGAGACCTCACGCAGCAAGATGACGCAACAAAAAGAGACACAGATTCCCGTGCCGCTGACAACAACAGAAGCGGACAAAGAAGATGACAGCAAACAGACACAGAGAAGAGACAGCCGGGGTGGGGGGGAAGGGGAGAGAAATAAATAAATAAATAAATCTTAAAAAAAAAAAAAGAGGTCACACATTTATTGACATAAGAGATCACTCTCACCTCCGGTGACCACACTGTAAAGCAAAGATGTGACACAGTAAGGACCCAGTTCAAGACTTCATGGATTACCTGCCTTTTCCAGGAACAAGGCAGACAGGCTTTTGAACTGAAAGTAAAGATACAGGAAGTTTGAACAACCATATTTAAAAGTTTTATGGAAAGCATTACTTTCATGTACACCCAGGACATTTTAAAAAATGACCACCTCTGTCCCATAAAGTTGGTCTCAAAACATTTGTAAGACTAGTATCACATAGACCATATTCTCAGACCAAAGTGAAATTAAGTTAGAAAGTGGAAGGGAAAAATAATGATAATCAGATATTAATATATATAAAAATGAATAAAATAGAGAAGATGCAAAAAGGTAAAACTTTATAAACTTTAGGTAAACTGCTAGTGAAACTGATCAAGAGAAATGAAAGAAGACATAAATAAACTATTATGAATTCATAAGGAGAAGCAATTACAGAAGTTTCAGGCACAAAAAGATGAAAAGTAATATTAGGAACAATTTTACCCCAATACATTTTTAAATTTCAATGAAATGGATCAATTTCTAGAAGAACTTCACTTACCAATATTGGAATCAAGAAGTAGAAAACTTTAAAAGTCCTGTAACTAGTTTAAAAAATAGAAACAGTAGTTAAAAATCTACAAATAAACAAACGTTAAGGCCCAGGCAATTTTACCAATAAATGCTATAAAACATTCAAGGAAAAATTAATTGATTTCAATCCTATGCAAATTTAGATACTAGGAAAGAAGGAATGTTCCCAAGAAATTTTATGAAGCTAGAATTATCTTGACTCCGAAATTTAACAGGTCAGTTTTACTCAGAAGTCTAGATATAAAATTCTTTCACAAAATGTTATCAGACCAAATCCAGCAATGTATAAAATGGGTGCACGACCAAAGTATTAGTCAGCCAAAGCGGTGCTGATGCAAAATACCATAAATCTGTTGCATTTTATAAAGTGTATTTATTTGGGTAGAAGCTTACGGATATCAGGCCATAAAGCATAAGTTATTTCCTTCACCAAAGTCTGTTCCCATGTGTTGGAGCAAGATGGCTGCCGACGGCTGTGAGGGCTCAGGCTTCCTCTTCCTTTTGAGGATCCATGGTCCCAGCTTCTTCTCATATCAGCTGTGGTCTGGGATCAGTCTCCACCCTCTCCCAGGGCTGGATTCTCTCTGGGCTCAGCTGCTCTGCTCTTTCCACAAGGCCAGCTGTAAACTGTCAGGCAGTTTGTCTCTCTTCCTGGCGTCTCTTTCGTGTCTAACGGAGCCTTCTCTCTTTTCCCCCGTATCTGTTTCCCTGTGTGTTTACTTACTGGGGCTCCAGCATTCTTTTTTTGCATTTAAAGTCTGTTTTGTCTGATATTAGAATACCTACCCCTGCTCTTTTTGGGTTGCTGTTTGGGTGAAGTAGCTTTCTCCAACCTTTCACTTCCAGCAGTTTTGTATCCCTGGGTCTAAGGTGAGTTTCTTGTAAGCAGCTTATGGATGGCTCATGTTCTTTTACCCACTTGATGAGCCTGTATCTTTTGATTGGGGAGTTTAATCCATTCACATTCAATGATACAGTAAATGTGCTACTTACTTCCACCATTTTATTCTTTGATTTCATATGTCATATCATATTTTTGTCTGTCTTTTTACTCTTTTGGTTATCCTTTCTGCTATTCTTTCTTCTATACTTTTCTCCAAACCTCTCTCTCCTGTCTTTGATTTCAGGTTCTAAGGCTTCCTTTACTATTTCCTGCAAAGGTGGATTCCTTTTTGCAAACTCTCTTACTTTCTGTTTGTGAATGTTTTATACTCACCTTCATATTTGAAGGACAATTTTGCTGGATAAAGAATTCTTGGCTGGCAGTTCTTCTCTTTCAGGAT
This sequence comes from Dasypus novemcinctus, assembly GCF_030445035.2. Classification (NCBI taxonomy): domain Eukaryota; kingdom Metazoa; phylum Chordata; class Mammalia; order Cingulata; family Dasypodidae; genus Dasypus; species Dasypus novemcinctus. The sequence goes on from NC_080686.1 coordinate 109,166,149, forward strand.
CCTAATTGTATGCCCCCACTGTCTTGGTGCTCTCCTACCAAGATGCCAGCCATGGTGCGCCTCACCCACTGCGTGAGCCCAGGTTTACCTGCTTCCCAGGAAGGAGTTGAGGCAGCAACAGTGAGAGGATTTTCTAAATGTAATTTTTCGAATTTTAATTTTCCTCTCTACTGATTTTGCATTTCGTTTCTGTTTTTGGCTTGCTTGTGGCCATAAGTTATTCCCCATTGCTAGCAGCAGTGGTTGGGCATTTAGTTTTATGAACTGCCCATTTGACCATGTCCATAAATGGATTAATGGTTTATAGAGATCCAGTGTTTGCTAGTGAGATACAGTGGAGAGTCTGGATTGTTAATTTTTAGTTTGTTTGTCCATTTATCTATTGTCACTAGAAGAACAGAGGAAAGAACCAGCAAACTTGAGGACAGGTCAATTGAGATTATCCCATCTGAGAAAAAGAAAGAAAAAGGAATGAAGAAAACTAAGCAGAGCCTCAGAGCCCACCAGGGGCTCAATGGGACTGATCAAGCGACCAGCACACACATAACAGAGTCCCCAGAGGAGGGGAGAGAAAGCAGCAGAAAGAAAATTTGAAGAAATAATGTCTTAAGTTGTGAGACAATAAATTTCAGTTGTTTTAGGCCACTGGTGGAAATTTGCTACAGTGGGCTTAGGTAGGAAATTATATGTGACAAAAGAAAAATTAGATAAATTGGATTGGATTTCATCAAAACTAAAAACTTTTCTACAAATGACATTAGCAACAAAGTGAAAGGACAACCCACAGAATGGAAGGGTTTTCAAACCATATATATGATAAGGGATTTGTTTTTTGTTTTTAAAGTTACACTTTTTTTTTTAAAAGATTTATTTTTTATTTATTTCTCTCTCCCCACCCGACACCCCAGTTGTCTGCTCTCTGCGTCCATTTGCTGTGTGTTCTTCTGTGACTGCCTCCATCCCTATCAGCGGCACCAGGAATCTGCACCTCTCTTTGTTGCATCATCTTGCTGTGTCAGCTCTCCGTGTGTGTGGTGCCATTCTTAGGCAGGCTGCACTTTCTTTTGCACTGGGCGGCTCTCCTACGGGGCGCACGCCTTGCACATGGGGCTCCCCTATGCAGGGGACACCCCTGCATGGCATGGCACTCCTTGCCCGCATCAGCACTGTGCGTGGGCCAGCTGCACACAGGTCGAGGAGGCCCGGGGTTTGAACTGCCGACCTCCCATGTAGTAGGCAGATGCCCTATCCATTGGGCCAAGTCCACTTCCCATGATAAGGGATTTGTATCCAGTATATATAAGGAACTTTATAACTAAACAAAAAAAGATAAATAACCCAATTAAAAAGAGGAAAACATTAAGTAGACATTTCTTCCAAGATAAACAAATGGCCAATAAGTACATGAAAAGATGCTGTGATGGTTAGGCTATTGTGTCAACTCAGCCAGGTAATTGTGCCCAGTTGTTTGGTCAAGCAAGCACTGGGCTAACTGTAAGACAAGGGCATTTATGGACTTTAGTCACCATTGACTTTACTGCAGTGGTAAATCATAGACAGCTGATTACAATTACATCAGTCAGGAGATTGCCATCAGCAATGAGTGATGCTTTATCCAATCAGTTGAATGCCTTAAAAGGGGAAGTGATTCCACCATTGAGTGAGAATTTCCCAGCTCATCTTTGGACAGCCAACATCTCTCAGAACTCATTAAGAACCTTCATTGAGGAAGCAGTCATGGCTCAACTGATAGAGCATCCGCCTACCATATGGAGGGTCCAGGGTTCAAACCCAGGGCCTCCTGACCCATGTGGTGAGCTTGCCCATGCACAGTGCTACCACATGCAAGGAGTGCGCCCCGCAAAGAGAGCTTCCCCATGTGGAAAAAAGCTCACATCCTGCCCAGGAGTGGTGCCGCACACATGGAGAGCTGATGCAGCAAGATGATGCAACAACAACAACAACAAAAGTGACACAGTTTCCTGGTCCCTCATGACAAGAACGCAAGCAGACATGGAAGAACACACAGCAAATGGACACAAAGAGCAGACAATGGGGGGGAGGGGGGAGAGAAATAAATAAAAAGAAATCTTAAAAAAAAAAAAAAGAACCTTCATTGGGGAAGCAGATGTGGCTCAACTGATAGAGAATCTGCCCACCATATAGGAGGTCCAGGTTTCTGTCCAGGGCCTCCTGACCCTGTGGTAAGCTGACCCACACACAGTGCTGCCCCAAGCAAGGAGTGCCATGCCACGCAGGGGTGTCCTCATGTAGGGGAGTCCCACACACAAGGAGTGTGCCCTGCAAGGAGAGCCACCCCTTGTGACAAAAGCGCAGCCTGCCCAGAAGTGGCACCACACACACAGATTGCTGATGCAGCAAGATAATGCAACAAAAAGAGACACAGATTCCTGGTGCCACTAATAAGAATGCAAGTGGATGCAGAAGAACACACAGCAAATGAACACAGAAGAGAGCAGACAATGGGGGGGGGATAGATGATAGATAGATAGATAGATAGATAGATAGATAGATAGATAGATAGATAGCTCCTTAAAAAAATTTTTTTCCTGTTTAAAAAAAAAAAAACCTTCATTGGACTTTCATTGCAGCCCCTGGTTGCAGCCTGCCTGCGGAACCTGGACTTGTGCATCCCCACCACTGCACAAGTATGCACGACTCTTACAGAATCACATGCTATTGACAGATATCTCTTGTTGTTTCCCTAGAGAACCCTGACTAATACAGCTTGGTACCAGGAGTGGTTCCTGAGGAACAGAGTCTTAAACATCGGGTGTCTGAGGTGGTTCTGGGAGTTTTGCAATTGTCTCTACCCTATTTGGACTCAAGGGCACTGACAACTCCCTTTCAGATAACAAAGAGGTGGCTGACAGTCCATGGTGCAAGTTGGCAACCAAGATCTGCAAAACAGCATCATTGGAGTCCCCTATTTCCATGCTTATAAGAAGCAAGGATCTGGGTGAGAGTGTTTTCAATACCTTAACAGAGTTTTGTGGAGTCAAACAATATAATGATGTTGGCTGGCTCCTCCTAGATACCCTGGATACTGTTACAAAAGAAAGAGATGAGTTAAAGGCTTCAAATATTTTCTTCTTCTTTATTTTCTTTTAAATGTTACATTTTTAAAAAATGAGGTCCCTATATACCCCCCACCCCACCCATGCCACCCCTCCCACATCAACAAACTCTTCCATCATTGTGGCACATCCACTGCACCCGGCAAATACATTCTGGAGAATTGCTGTAGCACATGGACAGTGGTCCACATTGTAGTCCACACTCTCCCCCAGTCCACCCAGTGGGCCACGACAGGACACACCACGTCCAGCATCTGTCCCTGCAGCACCACCTAGGACAACTTCAAATCCTGAAAATGTCCCCAAACCATATCTCTTCTTCCCTCTCCCGACCATCAGCAGCCACCATGGCCACCCTCTCCACATCACTACTACAATTTCTTCCCTTACTAATCACAATAGTTCCCCAGTAGAACACCAGTAAGTCCACTCTAATCCATACTCTATTCCTCCATCTTGTGGACCTGGGATGGCTATGTCCAGTTCCCCTCTACATTATGAGTGGGTTTAGATTCCACATGGATGATGGATGCAATTCTTCTCTTGCAGCTGTAGGCACTCTTGGCTCCCTGGTGTGGTGGTTGACCCTCTCCACCTCCCTGTCAGCTGGCCAGGGTAAGTCCAAGAAACCAGAGAGTAGGAGCTGCAAGTCTGCTGAGCCCCAGGGGCTGGCCATCACATGGACAGTTCAGAGATTCAGGTCTTCTGAGTATACACCAACCCAAACACCAACCACAGGTCTGGTAAAAGTGACAGAAGAGGCATGTGTAGAAAGATCATATCTGAGTCCAACTCCATCACACTCAGGAACACAAACTACAAAGTAGAGCCAACTGACATGGCCCTGAACTCCAGAGCCATCTGCCTTGACCATAGAACCTGTGAGTTGCTGCAGCCCTCAGGAGAACCAGCACCTGGGTTTCCATCTACCTTGGCTGTCTCTGGTACCCTGCTGAGGCATACATAAGCATCACCCCCTGATGACCTCCCGACTCTTTTTTGGAGACTGTTAGCCATATAAACTCACTTGTTTTTTCCATTTCTCCTTTTTTATCCAAAGTCAAAAAGCAGTTTTTAGCACCTGATATTACATGCAGGCAAAGATATTCTGCCAATCTGAGTTGACCTCTTTGTTCATGGTCTTTTTGTACTTACATCATCAACTGGTGCTTGGTAGTAATCCCTCAGTGCCAGGGAGGCTCATCCCCGGGAGTCATGTCCCACACTGGGGGGAAGGTAATGCATTTGCATGCTGAGTTTGGCTTAGAGAGTGGCCACATTTGAGCAACATGGAGGCTCTCTCAGGAGGTAACTCTTAGGCACCCCACAGCTATAGGCCTAGTTCATATTTCAGGCACAGAGGCTCATAATCAGAGCCATCAGTATCAAGGGCTCATTGTTGGACCATCCATCTTTATTGGTCTTTGCCATTAAAGGCTTCAAATTTGAAACTTAAGTACCCCATGAATTATGCGAAAGTTTCTATGTGTGTTCTGAAAGAAAATCTTGTCTCCTGTAGCCACAGGCTCGAAATATCTGAGAACCAAACTCAGACTCTCATTGTACAAGTAGTAGAGTTACAAAGGAAACTAAAACCTCAACCCCACAGGGTTTCTGCAGTTAAAGTGGAGGCACTGATTGGAAAAGAGTGGAATTGGGATGGAGACATATGGGATGATGATAATATTGGTGAAGACATTGGAACCCTGAATTCTGCTGAGACTTTACTGTAGTAGCAGAGAGAAGTTGGTGATTCTGAGGGCCAGGACGTGAGAATCTTCTGAGAAGGAAGTTTTATTAATAGCCAGGCGGGCCCAGCAGACATCTGTCCAAAGACTGAGCCCAGAGCAATATTTCCAGGTCCTTTCAATACAGAGGATTTAGGACTGGGGGTCCAGCGGGGCTTTGATGCAAAAAGGACTTTCTTTGTTAGTTTCTTAGAGTTTAGGGGTTTGTTTGAATACCAGATAAGCTTGAATTAACATATTGCCCACACTTTGTCTGGATGTAAGTTTGAATACACATTCAGTCTACATCCTTTCTGAATATTTCAAAGTCTGTAGAGTCTATTTCACTTAATTGGCTTTCCAGAAACTAGGCAAACTAGGATATAGAATTAGATACATTTGAATTCATGCACAGGCCATATTATTACCAGATAAGCCTGCCAAGGCCTGCCCTGTCCAGGACACACCTTGTCAACCTTGTATCATCTAGCCTCCAGCCTGCCCCAGGGAGTCTGGACCTCTTCCCAGCCCTAAGGCATGCACCAGCCAAACTCCAGCATGCACTGCCAAGCCTCCAGTCTGCCCTGAGGAAACTGCCTTCCAACCCCTGCCTGAAGAGGTTAATCCTGTCTCACCAAAAGAAAATGCAAAGGAATGCCCTGAGGTCAGTGGCTTGCAAGGCATTTCTAATCCTTCTCCTTACCCACCCTCACCACCTCTCTTGTCTTCCAGACCTATTACTAGACTAAAATCACAACAAGCCCCCAAAGGTGAAATACAAAGTTGATCCATTTCAGAAAGAACTGCATGAGTTTTCCAACTTATATAGACAGAAATCAAGGGAATATGTATGGGACTGGTTACTAAGGGTATGGGATAATGGTGGAAGGAATGTAAAGTTGGATCAGGCTGAATTCATTGATATGGGCCCACTAAGCAGAAATTCTGGATTCAACTCTATAGCTCAAGGGGTTAGAAAGGGCTCTAACAGTTTGTTTGGGTGGCTGATTGAAACATGGACCAAAAGATGGCCTAGCATGTCTGAGGTTGAGATGCCCAATTTGCCCAGATACACACATAGAAGAGGGAATTCAAAGGCTTAGGGAGACTAGAATGCTAGAATTGATTTACCATGTAAGAGCTGCCAGGGAATGTCCAGAGGACACACCCTTTTTTTTTAAAGTTTTAAAAAAGTTTTTATTTATGCTCCCCCCCCCCCCCCGGTTATCTGCTCTCTGTGTCCATTCACTGTATGGTCTGCGTCCGCTTGAGTTATCTGGTGGCACTGAGATACTGCATCTCTTTTTTGTTGCATCATCTTGCCGCGTCAGCTCTCCATGTGTGCTGTGCCACTCCTGGGCGGGCTGCGCTTTTTTCACATAGGATGGCTCTCCTTGCAGGGTGCACGCTTTGCACGTGGGGCACCCCTACATGAAGGTGCCGCTGTGTGGCATGACACTCCTTGCACGCGGCAGTACTGCATGTGGGCCAGCTCACCACACAGGTCAGGACGCCCTGGGTTGTTGTTGTTTTTTTTTAAGATTTATTTATTTATTTAATTTCCCCCCCTCCCCTGGTTGTCTGTTCTTGGTGTCTATTCGCTGCGTCTTGTTTCTTTGTCCGCTTCTGTTGTCATCAGCGGCACGGGAAGTGTGGGCGGCGCCATTCCTGGGCAGGCTGCTCTTTCTTTTCACGCTGGGTGCCTTTCCTCACGGGCGCACTCCTTGCGCGTGGGGCTCCCCCACGCGGGGACACCCTTGCGTGGCATGGCACTCCTTGCGCTCATCGGCACTGCGCATGGCCAGCTCCACACGGGTCAAGGAGGCCCGGGGTTTGAACCGCGGACCTCCCATATGGTAGACGGACGCCCTAACCACTGGGCCAAAGTCCGTTTCCCCACCCTGGGTTTTGAACCCTGGACCCTCCATATGGTAGACAGATGCTCTATCACTTGAGCCACATCCACTTACCCAGAGGGCACACCTTTAACCAGGACTGTAAGGAATAAATTTGCAAGACTAACTCCATCTTCCCCTATGAGCTCTGTGGTTGCTCTTCTCTATAGTCCAAATATTCCTGAAGGGAGGGCTGTGGTGGAATTAGAATCCTTAAACATTATGGGGATGATGGGATGTAGGTCTGGTAAAAGTGAAGTATCTGCAGTTAATCACCAAAGTCAAGGTGGGCGTGGCTACCTCAGTGAAAGACAGATTCAAAGCAGAACTCAAAATAGTCTGAGTCATAGAGTTATGGCATTGACTAACACTCTAGGGGTACCTAGCACTGAAATAGAGGGGCAGTCTATTAAATTTCTTCTGGATCTGTATAAACAGAAGAGTTCTAGGTTGAGTGAACCAGACCTAACTCAAATTACAGATGCAGAGAATCACAGCCCCTTACTCAATTCCCAGACTTGAGATGGTTTACAGCCCCAGAGCCCCTTGAATGAGCAGGAGGCCAGGTCTCCTTGGGGAAGGATCCTGTTAAACTGCCTAAAATTTATACTCTTAATCTCCCTCCCACCTTTCCCCAAGGAAATCTACAGCCTTTTACCAGAGTAACTGTGCATTGGGGAAAAGGAAATGATCAGACATTTCAGGGATTATTAGACACTGGCTCAGAAGTGACATTAATTCCAGGAGAGCCAAAACATCACTATGGTCCATCAGTCAGAGTAGGGACTTATGGAGGTCAGGTGATTAAAGGAGTTTTAGCTCAGGTCCATCTCACAGTTGGTCCAGTGAGTCCCCAGATCCATTCTGTGGTTATTTCCCCAGTTCCAGAATGCATAGTTGGAATAGACATGCTCAGTAACTGGCAGAATCCCCACACTGGATCCCTGACTTGTGGAATGAGGGCTATTATGGTTGGAAAGGCCAAGTGGAAGCCACTAGAACTGCTCCTACCTGGCAAATAATAAACCAAAAGCAATACCAGGGAAGTGGACTTGGCCCAAAGGATAGGGCGTCCGCCTACCACATGGGAGGTTCACGGTTCAAATCCCAGGCCTCCTTGACCCGTGTGGAGCTGGCCCATGCACAGTGCTGATGCGTGCAAGGAGGGCCCTGCCACGCAGGGGTGTCCCCCGCGTAGAGGAGCCCCACGCATGCCCGAACCGGCAGGGGCGGATTCAAGGGACCTGTGGGAAGAAGTGAGGGCAGGGGTACGAGAAGAATGGAGGCAAGACAGGATTCTGATCAAGCCTCGTTTATTGGGGGTAGAACAAGGGGATTTATACTGAAGGGAGGGAACGTGTCCGTAGGTGGTAGGCTGGTCTTGTGGGTGGCAGACGTCCAAGGAGGGGATTGGCTGAAAGTTTGTGCCGGGTCTGCAGAGTTTCGTGCCTTGCACATGCATGCTTGCTGTGGTCACCAGAGTTGTGATGGGAAGGGGAGAACAAAGAAACAAGGAGGAAGAAGAAGGAAATGGAGGGGCAGGGCTGAGGTAGTTGTGAAATCCGCCCATGTTGTTGGAGGCTGTAAATAGATTTCACAGCGGGTGGCTCCCCACACACGCACAAGGAGTGTGCCCTGTAAGGAGAGCCGTCCAGCACAAAAGAAAGTGCAGCCTGCCCAGGAATGGCACCACACACACAGAGAGCTGACACAACAAGATGACACAACTAAAAGAGACACAGATTCCTGGTGCCACTGATAGGGATGGAAGTTGTCACAGAGGAACACACAGTGAATGGACACAGAGAGCAGATAACTCGGGGAGGGAAGGGGAGAGAAATAAATAAAAAATAAAAATCTTTCAAACAAACAAACAAAAACACAAAAGTAATACCGGGTTCCTGGAGGGATTGCAGAAATTACTGCCACCATCAAGGATTTGAAGGATGCAGGAGTGGTGATTCCCACCACCTCCCCAGTCACCTCTCCTATTTAGCCTGTACAGAAAACAGATGGATCTTGGAGGATGACAGTAGATTAGGGTAAACTTAACCAGGTGGTGACTCCAATTGCAGCTCCTGTCCCAGATGTGGTATCATTGCTTGAGCAAATCAACACGTCCCCTGGTACCTGGTATGCAGCTGTTGATTTGGCAAATGATTTTTTCTCAATTGCTATTCATAAGGACCACCAGAAACAGTTTGCTTTCAGCTGGTAAGGCCAGCAGTATTCCTTCACTGTCCTGCCTCAGGGATATATCAACTCTCCAGCCCTACATTATAATATTGTCCACAGGGATTTTGATCGTCTCTCCCTCCCACAAGACATCATACTGGTCCATTATATTGATGATACCATGTTGATAGGACCTAGTGAGCAAGAAGTAGCAAAGACTCTAAACTTATTAGTAAGGCATTTGCATGAGAGAGGGTGGGAGATAAATCCAACTAAAATACAAGGTCCTTCCACCTCAGTGAAATTTCTAGGTGCCCAGTGGTGTGGGGCATATTGAGACATCCCTTCTAAAGTGAAGGATAAACTGTTGCATCTGACCGTTCCTATGACTGAAAAGAGGCACAATGCTTAGCTGGTCTCTTTGGATTTTGGAAACAACACATTCTTCTTTTGGGTGTGCTACTCTGGCCCATTTACTGGATGACCAGAAAATCTGCTGGTTCTGACTGGGGACCAGAACAGGAAGAGGCTCTGTGTCAGGTCCAGGCTGCTGTGCAAGCTGCACTACCACTTGGACCATATGATCCAGCAGATCCAATGGTGCTGGAAGTTTCAGAGGCAAATAGAGACGCTGTCTGGAGCCTTTGGCAGGCCCCTATAGGAGAATCACAATGCAGACCCTTAGGATTTGGAGCAAAGCTCTGCCATCCTCTGTAGATAACTTCTCCCCTTTTGAGAAACAGCTTTTGACCTGCTACTGGGCCTTAGTGGAGACTGAACTCTTAACCATGCGCCATCAAGTTACCATGAGACCTGAGTTGCCTATCATGAGCTGAGTATTGTCTGACCCACCAAACCATAAAGTTGGGTGTGCACAGCAGCACTCCATCATAAAGTGGAAGTGGTATATACGAGACAGGGCTCAAGTGGGTCCTGGAGGCACAAGTAAGTTACATGAGGAAGGAGCCCAAATGCCCATGGTCACCACCCCTCCTATGTTACCGTCTCTTTCCCAGCCCACAACTTGGCCTCTTGGGGAGTCCCTTACAATCAGTTGACTGAGGAAGAGAAAACTCAGGCCTGGTTTACAGATGGTTCTGCATGATATGCAGGTACCACCCAAAAGTGGACAGCATTGCAACCCCTTTTTGGGACATCCCTGAAGGACAGTGGTGGGGGCAAATCCTCCCGGTGGGCAGAACCTTGAGCAGGACACCTGGTTGTTCATTTTGTTTGGAAGAAGAAATGAGCAGAGGTGCATTTGTACACTGATTCATGCACTGTTGCCAATGGTTTGGCTGGATGACCAGGGACTTGGAAGGAATATGATTGAAAATTTAGTGACAAAGAGGTCTGTGGAAGAAGTATGTGGATAGACTTTTTTTGAGTGGGCAAAAAACATGAAAATATTTGTGTCCCGTGTGACTGCTCACCAGAGGGTGACTTCAACAGAGGAAGATTTTAATAATCAAGTGGAGGGAATTGGACTTGGCCCAATGGATAGGGCATCCACCTACCACATGGGAGGCCCACAGTTCAAACCCCAGGCCTCCTTGACCCGTGTCGAGCTGGCGCATGCGCAGTGCTGATGCACACAAGGAGGGCCATGCCACACAGGGGTGTCCCCCGTGTAGGGGAGCCCCACACGCAAGGAGTGTATCCCGTGAGGAAAGCCGCCCAGTGCAAAAGAAAGTGCACCCTGCCCTAGAATGGTGCTGCACACACGGAGAGCTGACACAAGATGATGCCACAAAAAGAAACACAGATTCCCAGTGCCGCTGATAAAGATAGAAGCGGTCACAGAAGAACACACAGCGAATGGACACAGAGAGAAGACAACTGGGAGGGTGCCCGAAACCAGTGGGGGCGAGTCCAGGGGCCTGTGGGAAGAAGCAGGGTGGGGCAGGAGTCGAGAGAAGAATGGAGACAAGACAGGATTCTGATCAAGTCTCGTTTATTGGGGGTAAAACACGGGGATATATAGAGAGGGAAGGGAACGTGTACATAGGTGATAGGCTGGTCTTGTGGGTGGCAGACGTCCAAGGAGGGGATTGGCCGACAGTTCGCACCGGGTCTGTGGAGTTTCGTGCCTTGCGCATACGTATTGCTGTGGTCACCTGAGTAGAGGTGGGAGGGGGAGAACAAAGAAGCAGGGAGAAGAATAAGGAAATGACAGGGCAGATTTGTGAACTCCGCCATGTTGTGAGATCCGCTATGTTGTGAGCTCTGCCATGTTGTGGGAGGCTGTAAATAGGTCTCACAGTGGGTGGCTCCCTACAGGTCCCCCTTTTCTGTTTAATGAGTTATGAATTGAAGAAAGGAACAGCCAGCGATGGCTCACGATAGAGCAGGGCTTATTTTCAGTAGTGGCATGCGGCTGCAAGGTGCTCCCGTGCTGAAAGGGGGGCTGTGCTTGTCTTAGGTCAGGGCTGCACCCGGTAAGCGATTCGTCTTACCTGGCTTGCGATCAATCTTACCCATCATTGGGAATCACGGCAGCAAAAGGCCATGTCCCTGTCTTAGGTTGACTGATGGGTCAGCCCAGTTGCCCGTCATTGGCTAACCAGTCCAGCGCCTCAGCGACAGATGGCTTGCAATTACAGCAAGCTATAACAGGGAGCCCTCATAGACCGTGTATGACAAGCATGATGTACTGAGATTGGTGGGTGTGGCCACACCTGCCCCGGTCTTGTCAGGCCAAGGTGCCCATTGCTCGTTTGAGCAGCTGGATCTTTGCCGAAGCCATTCAGTGATATAGATTAAACAGAGAAGGTTAAGCCGTGATAAGGGAGGTGGTGAATTTAAGGGGAAAACAGGCAAAGAAATGCTATTAGGGTACAGGATAGCAAATGAAACAACATAAGAAATTTGCATTTTCAAAGGTTGGTTGTTCGTTCTTCAGTCCGGAGAGGTTGGTACTCACGAACAGCGGCAAGATACATCACGTGGGCTGAGATTTGCTTCATCCTTTCTTGGAGAAATTTAAGGAGGCAAGGTGCAAATGCACAGATTAATAGGAGAGCAATTAGGGGGCTGAGGAGGGGACCTAGCCACGTTACAGGGGGAGAGGTGAGCCAGGCAGACAAGGAGGAGGTTGATTGGGAGGGCAGTATTCCGTCCCGCAATTCTCGCAATTTCTTAACATTTTGCTCAACAATACCAGATTCATTTATATAGTAGCAGCATTCCTCTTGGAGAAAGAGGCAGGTTCCCCCCTTTTTAGCTGTGAGTAAGTTTAAGGCCCTACGGTTTTGTAAGGCTACTTGGGCAAGGGATGTTAGTTGCCGCTGCAGAGAGTCAAGAGACTGTGCACTGGATTCTAGGCTAATTTGTCGTTGTTGTTTAAAGTATTGCAAGTGATGAGGCCATGACCAAGAGCACCACGTGCTGTGGCAGTTGCAGCGACTGAACCTGTGAGGCTAATTTTTTACCAATATAGGGAGGAAGGCGGCTCTCTTTGACACAGATGGGGATAGTAAAATTTTTAGTTTGCCTTCTCCATAGTATGTTAATTGCGGGGTAATAGCTACTAGGATGCAAGGCCTCATTTTTATAGAATAGAGCATTTTTGGGTTATAGTTAATTTTCCAACCACAAACACATAAGGATCTCTTACACATGCCTGAAGATGATGAATTTGATTTAAATGCAGATATTGACCATTCTTACTATTATTCCCAATCCATTCTATAGTAGGAGCTATTCCTAGAAAAACTTTGCACAAATTCTTTTGTTTATGTATGCATGTAATATTACACCATGGAGAAGGGATCCATTTCCCTTTCTGTTTCCAAATATAATTTTTAGTAAAAATTATTATTTTTTAATTATTTATTTTTAAAAATTACATTCAAAAAATATTTTTTGTTGTCCTTTACTATTTAGACCATGTCAAATAAATCTGTCATTATATTCAATGGGACTCCCCATAGGGGCACTTTCCCACACTATTCCATAGGAATCATTAAAAAATGACAGATCCTCTTCCTATATGGCACTCTTGCCATCCTTCTTTATCCCTACTGTCTTTTTGCGGACAATCATAAGATTTTTGGTCATGAATAAATTGGAAGAGGGAAATAAAGTCACAATAAACTGAGTATTATTATTTTTAAAGACAATTATGGCCCGATTTTTAACCTACATACAGGAAGGATGGTTACTAATGCATAAGGGTTGATAATCAAATGGTAATATGAGATTATCAATTCTTTTTCTTTATAGGGTTTAATTGGCAATTGATTATCAATTGGTATAGGGAATATATGGGTTTTATTCAGATATATATGAAAGAATGGATTTTTCCAGGTTAACACTCTAAGTAATTGGGGGTTAGGTATATAGGCCTAATAAGTGTAATTACTGGCAGCTTCCTTATTACTTATGATCACCATCATCAGAAGTTGTAGAAGACCCCATCTCTTCATTCTGGGGTTTAATCCTTTTCGCAGATAACTAAATTTGTTCTCCATTTTCTGAAATGATAAGAGCATAGCCTCACTCCCTTACTTTAATCCTGCCTTTTTTCCATTCATTGCTTAAAATATCTTTCTAGAATATTGGTTGATCTTCATTTCCTGTGTCTACTGTAGATGTTTGACATTTTCTAAGTGACATTCCGCAGGTGTTAATGAATTATAAACATTAAGAAAATGTAAAATAAATAAAGCTTTTGTTAATTAATCTTTTGGTGTCATAATACCATCATCTCCCCCTTTTTGTTTTAAAATCATAGTTTTTAGGGTATGATGGCTGCATTCAACTATGGCTTGACCTGTAGGATTATAAGGAATGCTGGTAACATATTCAATACCATATTTTAAACAAAGATTCAAAGGATTTAGTAATGTAAGAAGGTCCATTATCAGTTTTAATTTTCAGAGGGCATCTCCTTACAGCAAAAGCAGACCAGAGGTGTGAGCGAACATGATGAAACTGTTCCCCACTTTGAGCAGTAGCCCACAAAAAATGAGAATAAGTGTCAATACAAACATGAACATATTGTAATTTACCAAAGGATGGTATGTGAGTAACATCCATCTGTCATAATTGATTAGGAGTTAGGCCTGTGGGATTAGTTTCAGCCTGAAAAGGCACCGCTGTTAGTGGTCCACAAGTAGGACAAATGGGAATAATTTCTTGTGCCTGTAGTCTTGTCAACTTTTGATATTTATTTCGCAGACCTTTAGCATTAATATGAGTTAAAGCATGGTAATCACAAGCACTTTGTAAACACTCTACCAATAAATGAGCTTGAGCATTATTTGCTGTCATAGGACTAGGCAAAGAGGTATAAGAGCGTATATGAGTAATGTAAATAGGTCTTAACCTAATGAGATGCTGCAAGTCAGCGAAAAGTTGAGATAACTCATCAGTAGAAAGATATGAGCTGTTTCAATATGCTTGAGAGTAAGACATACATATTCAGAGTCAGAGTTCAAAGGTTCCTTAAATATTGTTAACACCTTAATGATGGCAGCAAGTTCAGTACACTGAGCAGACGTGAATGGAGTCTGCCAAGCCTGTTCTTTTGGAGAAGTAAAGTATGCTGCTTTTTTATTAATATTACTATCAGTAAATACTGTACAAGATGGTTGGGCTATGCACATAGTCCTGAAAAGCACTGCAAAAGTTCATTGTTAGGTTTTTTATAGATAGAGGAATGCAGCTGGCTTGATTTGTGTAAGAAGACACTAAAGAAAGTCCTAGCAAGTTTTAAAACAAAGTGGTAGCAATACAGCTGGACTTTAATCTTTTGCAACAAACTAGCAGTGTTTGGGATTGTTGCATACTAGTGTTGTTACTTTAATCTATGATAAGAGTTTGTTTCTGTGACATATACTCTTTATTATAATTAAAACCATGAATAACCACACTGTATTTCTCTTTAATATTATGCTGAAATATTGGTAACTTTATACACCTTTAAGCATTTATAGAAACCTTTTATTCATACAACTTTAATTAATAGAGGGTTTAAGGGAAAGAAAAACTTGTTAATTTTGTAACACTTTGAAACACATTTCATTTAACTTATAACATATTAAATGAACTCAATTATTACTTTAATTTTTCTTTCAAGGTAAAAGAACAAATCTATTATAATTAGTTTGGAATAAAAGGCTACTGTTCAGGATTAGGTTTTGAGAAAGCAGTTTTGAACATTATGTTCCTTTAAAAGAGATAGCGCAAGAAACACAAGAAGCTATTTTGATAGAGCAGACTTTCTTTGTATACTGATTATTGAGGATAAAAACTTGTACTAAAACAACACGTATTCTATATCTAACCTTTAAACCCATTGCTATATGCCATTTTGCTAGTAAGGGATCCTGGCATTGTATTGGGCTTCACTGTTCAGGAAGTTTTGGATCACAGAGTGGTTCAACAATGGCAGCGGAGGAATACTGGTATAGGATACTATCGACAGGTGATATATGGCTGACAGGGAGCTGTACAGGGCATATGTCCAGGGTGCATGGTAATGTTTGGATATACTCATAGTGGCAACAATTAAAAACTACAGCTGGGGGGTACTGGGTGCCTGGCCGGGGGTACTCTGTAGTGGTCCCTAGGGGAGCAGCGGCAGTCCCCCAGGTGCAGCGGCAAGGACCAGGAAGGAATGAGGGTCCAACAGTGAGCCCCTGATACTAATGACTATGCTTGTGAGCCTATATGCCTGAAATAAGAACAAGGCCTAGAGCAGCACCGTGCCTGGGAATTTCCTCCTGACAGCCTTCATGTTACTCAAATGTGGCCAGTCTCGAAGCCAAACTCAGCATGTAAATGCAATGCCTTCCCCCCAGCGTGGGACATGACACCCAGGGATAAGCCTCCCTGGCACCGAGGGATCACTATCAACTACCAACTGATGATGCAACTGGAAAATGACCTTGAATTGAAGGTTCGATGCGGATCAGCAGAATATCCCTGTCTACATATAATAACATGACTTTAAAATGCTGTTTGACCTAATGTAAGGGGGAAATGGAAAGCAGAAATGAGTTTATATGGCTATGAGTCTCTAAAAAAGAGTCTGGAGGCTGTCAGAAGGATTTCCCTTATGCACAACTGAGCAGAGTCTAAGAGACAGATAAAGTAGATACAATCCCCAGGTACTGGTTCCTTGGAGGGCTAAAGAGACCCACGGGTTCTATGGTCATGGCAGATGGGGTTCACTGCCATGTCAGATGGCCCATCTTTGGAGCTGGTGTTTCTGCGTGATACAACTGGACTCAGATGGGATCTCTTTTCATAAGACTTTCATGCTACTTTACTGGAATTGCAGTTGGTGTTGGGGTTTAAGATATATTTAGGGAATTTGAATCTCTGGACTGACAGTGTGATGGCTGGGCCCTGAGCCTCGGCAGACTCCAGTTCCTACAATCTGATTTATTGGACTCACCTCACTCAGCTAAGATGGAGTTGAAGGACGGCCGCCACACCATGGAGCCTAGAGTGCCTACAACTGAGAGCAGGGGGATTGCATCCAGTATCCATGTGGAATCTGAGCCTCCTCTTGACAGGGAGGTGCAATGGACACAGCCAATCCAAGGTCCACAGAGAAAAGGTGGCTTTGGAGTGTGGGAAAAGTGGACATGGTGGCTGAGGGGTGTGGGGAGTGGCAGGAGGAGATGAGATGTGGGGGCGCCTTTAGGACTTGGGGTTGCCCTGGATGGTGCTTCAGGGGCAATCACCAGACATTGTGAGTCCTCCCAGGGCCCACTGGATGGAGTGGGGGAGACTGTGGGACTTGATGTGGACCATTGACCATGGGGTGCAGAGATACCCAGAGATGTACTTACCAGGTGCAATGGATGTGCCATGATGATGGGAGTGAGTGTTGCTGGGGGGGGAGTGGTGGGGTGGGGGTGGTGGGGTTGAATGGGACCTCATATTTTTTTTAAAGTAATATTTTTACAAAATCAATTTAAAAAAATAAAGAGATCAAAGGGAAAAAAATAAAATAAAATAAAACAAATTGATGAAGGCAAAAAAAAAAACTTGTACTAAAACAGATTGATTTGAGAGGCCTTGAGAAAGAACAAAATTTTTAACTTTGCATTAGCATAGTACTTGATACTAAAGCCTTTAAAATTTTATAGATAGACCCATTAAATTTTATTTAACTTTAACTATAAAAATTCCTTTTCCACCAACCTTCTGCACTTTCAGTATTCACTCAGGTTTTGTCCCACACTCTACTCTTTCCAATAATTAATCATTTTATCTTAGGACAAAATCATCTTCTGTTTCCTTAACAATAAAAACACATTCCATATATCCCACATACTAAGTTCCCAGGCAAACTTCTTACAACATATAATTGCCATTAATACTAAACAAGCTTGTTAAAATAATGAACGTTTCTTCACTTTAAATCCTTAGTAGCATGTAATACCAGAAACAATTTCTTTGGAAGCAAGTTGGCAGGGGAGACTGGCTGCTGAATAAGTTTGTTATAAAATTACCTTTTATTATTATTATTATCAATTCAGTTTTTGTTTAATAATGACTTTCTGCAATTAGCCATTTAAATACCTTAATTTAAACAATGCTTGTAAAACTTTTATAATTATTTGTAACTATATAGACTATAATTATATCATTTTAAGACAAATTTTATCTTTACAGAACACATTCCCTTACTTAAAGTTATCACAATACCTCCTACAACTTGCCACATGCAAATTAAGTTTCAAGAGTTTATGAAAAATTAGCCATCTTACTTTAGGACAAAATATGCCTTTTTGCCAAACTTATTAAATTTCAGTTAGCATTGTTTCAAACTTTTAACCAAATTTTCATTTAAGTTTTACATTCTTCATATTATCCTGTGAAGAAAGATAAGTTATTCATTTCAATCTAGGCAAGAACAACTTTTTATGAAGACTTACAGTTAATTTTGTCAATCAAGACTTACATTTTTTATTATTGTAGATATCTTATTAACATTTAAACTTATGTATTAATATAATAAACTTAAGTATTAATATAAGTGCTTATTTAATTTTTGGCCATTTGAATAGAGCTCTTTTAAATATTTCTACGAATTTATATTTACATCCGGAGGTATCACAATATACATTGACATTGAATGAGCAGACAGACAAACACAAAACAATTACAACACATTAACAGAAACATACAATTTATTAACAATCGACTCATAATTCTTACTTTCTTGGTATAGCTGCTTTTAAACCCTCTGTTATATAGCACATCATAGATTATACCTTTCAAGATTTCTTCTGGAATTCATGTTGCCTGTAATATGCAAGTTTGTGCTTGGAAACATTTTTATTAATTATCAGCAATCAGTTAAAATAACTTGAGCAGCATAAATGTAGTTAAGTTTTCATTTTGCAGTTTAGACAGACCATTAACACACATTTTTGGATTATTACTGTAAGATTAAACTGAGACTAGAAGTTCTGGAGAAAACTATTGATTTAAAACTGAAAATTCCTTTTAGACCTTGATAAAAACTTGGTAATAATTTTATTATCTTGGTTAAGTAAGCCCAATTAGAATTAGCATGGAAACAAAACAAAACACAAATGTTTCCACGTTTCTCTCTCTTTTCAGTGGATTAACTATATTAGCCTTCACTAGCCCAGAGCTACATTGTCATGTAGACAGCAGGGAGCCCGAAGAGTTGTGAAATGATCTGGGGGCCTGTGGCTGGCCCTGCCTCCCGTTTCCCTGATGGGGAGGGAGAGGTTGGCCCTGCATGTTGGTTTGGGACTGACAGCGACTTTTTTACTGCGGCTGTAAAAGCTTTTGCCGTAGCAAAGCCTTGTTGGTAGGCGGGGCCAATTTCAGAACAAAGCCTGATGTAACCAGACAAGTTCTCCTTCTTTCTATAAGGTCTAACCGTGGCCTGACAAGCTGCATTTGCATTTTCAAAGGCAAGTTGCTTTACAAAGGGAGGGGCCGCAAGGCAAGTTGGTGGAGAAGGGAGTTACGCTGTTCTAAAAAGCGGTTCTTTTCCAGTAACTGAGCAGTTAGGGTGGAAACTTTGGCACGCAATTGAGCGTTAATATCAGGAGGTTCAGAAACAGGAAAGGAAGCAGGAGGTGGTGGGTGAAACGTAGGAAGGAGTAAAGGGGCGGGGGGAGGGGGAGGCGGAGCCTGAGATGCAGGGAGAAAATTTCCGGGGGGTAAGGAGGGTGGAAGGGCGGGATAGAGAAGCGGAGGAGCAGGCGTTGGCGCGGTGGGTGGGGGATAATGGAGCGAATGGTTATCCATGAGCTCCGGAGCCTGAGATATGGGGAGGTTACCTTTAGGGGATGCGATACTAGGTTGTGGATGTGTGTCTGAGTCATTTTCATCGTCAGAAGGGCAACTTTCGCCCTCACCATATATAGTGATGGAGACTGAACTCAGGCGACTGGGAGGTCATGCAACCTGAGGAACAGGAGGTGAGGGCTGAGGAGCCTTATTGCCTTGCATAGGAGGGGGTGAGGGGGTAGGCGAAGAAAGAACTTTTTCACCCTGTTTAACCACTTCAGCCACTTGGGGGCAGAGATGGCGCACAGCCAAAAGATCACTTATCACAGTCCAATAATTAAAAGCAGTAACAGGGACCCTACTCGGGCCGAAGGTTTTGTAAAAGTCCTGTAGGGCGTCACCTATGCGGCACCACGATTTTTCATCGATAGTACCTTCTTGGGGAAACCAGGGACAAATTTCTTCAAGGAAAGCAAAAAATTTAGAAAGTTCTTTAACATGAACCTTTACTCCTCTCGTCTTAAGTGCGGCCTGTAGGCTGGATAGGAAAAGGGAACTATCACTAGAGGAGCCCTGCCCCATCGTAGCCGATCACTTACCGAGACGTCTTGCAGGGAATAGGCAGTCCCCTGAAGGTCTCCTCCACCCAAGCTGAAGGCTCAGGTCTTCCACCTAAGAATTCTCAGGTCTTCCTTATTTACAAAAAACACCTGCACAGGTTTTCCTTTGTGTCGGCTTGCTTCTTCCCCAGGTCCCGTCCACAACGTTGGGCACCACTTGCCCGAAACCGGCAGGGGTGAGTCCAGGGGCCTGTGGGAAGAAGCAGGGTGGGGCAGGAGTCGAGAGAAGAATGGAGACAAGACAGGATTCTGATCAAGCCTCGTTTATTGGGGGTAAAACATGGGGATATATAGAGAGGGAAGGGAACGTGTATATAGGTGATAGGCTGGTCTTGTGGGTGGCAGACGTCCAAGGAGGGGATTGGCCGACAGTTCGCACCAGGTCTGCTGAGATTCGCGCCTTGCGCATGCATATTGCTGTGGTCGCCTGACTAGTGGCGGGAGGGGGAGAACAAAGAAGCAGGAAGGAGAAGAATAAGGAAATGACAGGGCAGATTTGTGAACTCCACCATGTTGTGAGCTCCACCATGTTGTGAGATCCGCCATGTTGTGGGCTCTGCCATGTTGTGGGAGGCTGTAAATAGGTCTCACAGCGGGTGGCTCCACACAGGAGGGGAGGGGAGAGAAATAAATAAATCTTTTAAAAAAATAATCAAGACTTCTGGCAAGATGGTGCCTGAGTGAACTTGCCTTGCCATCTCTCCTGGGAAGAAGCAGCTGGGCACCACTGGAGGATCTCTGGGACCAGGCTTTTTCGGGATTTTTGCAGGGCAGGAAGTGTCTGGACATTGATTTGGTGGGAAGGTAACGGAGAGGATTGGTCTATAAGATACAATTTGGGTGCAGTTAATGTTGGGGTTTAAGATATATTTAGGGGATTTGAATCTCTGGACTGACAATGTGATAGCCAGGTCCTGAACCTCAACAGACTCCAGCACCTACAATCTGATCTATTGGACTTACCACACTCAGCTAAGATGGAGTTGAAGAAGGACAACCACCACACCATGGAGCCTAGAGTGATTACAACTGAAAATGGGAGGATTGCATCCAGCATCCATGTGGAATCTGAGCCTCCTCTTGACATAGAGGTGCAATGGACACAACCAATCCAATGTCCACATAGAAGAGGTGGCATTGGATTGGGAAAAGTGGACATGGTGGACGATGGGTATGGGGAAAGGGAGGAAGAGATGAGAGGTGGAGGCATCTTTGGGACATGGAGCTGCCCTGGATGGTGCTTCAGAGGTAATCACCGGACATTGTAAATCCTCACAGGGCCCACTGGATGGAATGGAGGAGAGTATGGGCCATGATGTGAACCATTGTCTATGAGGTGCAGAGGTGCCCAAAGATGTACTTACCAAATCCAATGGATGTGTCATGATGATGGGAACGAGTGTTGTTGGGGGGGGAGAGGGGAGTGGGGGAGTGGGGTTGAATGGGACCTCACATATATATTTTTAATGTAATATTATTACAAAGTCAATAAAAAAAAAAAAAAAAGATACAATTTGGGTTCTATTGCCCGGAGGTGAGACCTGCACACGGGTTGCTCCCTCCTTGGGGGTGGGTGGAGCCGCGGAACCCACACTGCGGCCACGCTTTTTGGTGGCTCTGCGGTGTTGGGGAATTCACGAGTCCTGGGCGGGTTGTTTGGGGGTGACGGGACAGGATGCCTTTGCGGATCGATTTGGGGAGACAGACGGTGTTTTGTTGTGAAGCGAGGGAATTTTTTATTGCGGACACAAATAATAGCGCTTCCGCCTGAAGCCCTACCCCCACAGGCCCAGCTGCTGATCTGCAACGGAATCAGAGTGTTGGCAATAAAGGGACGTAATTGGGAGGTTGTTACAGGGTGCGGCGAGGGAGGGGGACACGTCTGGAAGCTGATTGGGGAATATTTTGCGAAGCTTGGGAATTCCAGTTGTGGAATCTGTTTTCGGCGTTTCCAACTGGAGCCCAACCCACGGGCCGGGCTCTGGAGCTGCGTCATTAAATCGGCTGCAGTGTAGAGGCGCCCCCAGGTGGCCGTTGTGTAGGACCATAGGGTGGGAGCGGTCCAAAAGCTGAATTGACGAAATATCCACAAAAATAAACCCTAGTGAGTAAGTGAATTGCAGGGTTCAGACATAATATAGAGTTTGCGAATCTGACTTCCCCCATAGGGCTGGCACCCAGCTGCGGGGATCCCTGAGGCTGTGTTACACTGCGGCGCTCCTAGGCTTCCTGTTGACCAGATTTGAGGTGGCCAGGTCTGAGTCCCCTAAACTCTGGTGGCCCACACCCCAGAGAGTCACACCTCTTGTGTCTTCAATATCTCAGATTTTCCACCCCTGAATCCATCATGCCCTGAGGTCCATCTGAGGTCCTTGAATGCCCTAGCCTTCATCGTTTGCATTTTTTCTTTACCGTTTCATTTTGTTTTGTTCTTATTTTCATTTTATCTTATTTTTTACTTTTTTTTAATGTCCTGATTGCTAATATTGCATTATCCTTTAGTCTTTTCTCCCAGCGTATCCCCCAAAGTCTTTTTTTAAATTCAGTTATTTAGGTTTTTTGTTGTTGTTGTTGTTGTAGTTGGTGTTGCAATTGTGGTTCACATATATCTGTTTTTTTCTTACCCTTACCTGTTCCCCACCCTTTGCCCACCCCCCTTTTTCTTTTTTCCTTCCTTCTTTCTTTTTTTTTTCATTTTTATTTTTTCTTTTTCTGGTTTTGCTCTCCCTCTTGTCCCTCATTTTCTACTTATTTTATTTTAACTCAATTATACAATAGGTGCTGCTGGGAACACCTCACATTTGCTGGGTTCTCTCATCCTCCACTGCCTCATTTCTAAGTGAACTGATTTAGGCTACCTACACTATCCCCTTTCGCCTACATCTTGATATCCACCATCATCTACTGTCTCTCCTATATTCCACCTCCCATCTCCCTTTCTTTGATCCACAAAGTATCTAACTCTTAATTCCTAATACCCTTGTTTTGTTTTCTGTCTGTTATCCACTCTTGAAACTATTACCTTTCTTTTCTCTTTCCCTCTCTCATGAAAACAATAGCTTTTTAGCTCATACCATATTCCTCCCATATTCAGTCAGCTACCTCATAATAGGTACTCTACCTACTGCTATAATTCTACACAATTTTACATGAATCTAACCTCCATCCTCCCAGATCTCATATTCTTGCTTTGTTAACATATATCACCAACACTACCTTACACTTTTTCCTTGCCTACACAATTACCTTTCCCCGGCACTAATACTTTCCTTTAAAGTAAATGTAACCAGCAACAAGAAATTAGAATAAGAAGAACAAAGTGACAAAGAGAAGATATAACACTTACGCAAAAACAACAGCTAATTAATCTCCAAGAGTAGACAAAGAAGCTAAGGAACTAATTAAACCCGTCAAGATAAAATGATGACCAGACAGCAACAAAAACCTACAAACCAAACCAGTAATCAGGAAAACATGGCTGAATCCAATCAACAAACTAAAAATCAGGAAGGGGAACAGAACTTCGCTCAAGCAATGAAAGATTTCAGAACATTTATCACCGACAAATTTGATGAAGTAATGAAAGAGGTTAACAACATGAAGACAACACTCGGAGGGGAAATTGCAGACATACGCAAAAAGATAACAGATATGATGGGAATGAACACCACAGTTCAAGAAATCAAAAATACACTTGCAGCAAATATCAGCAGACTAGAAGAGGCAGAGCAGAGAATTAGTGATGTGGAAGTCAGTACATCGGAAAGCAAACAGATAGTAGAAGGGGTCGATAAAAAGATAGAAAAAATCCAGCTAGGACTCAGGGACCTGAATGACAATGCAAAACGCTCAAACATACGTATTATAGGCATTCCAGAAGGAGAAGAGAAGGGAAAGGGGTCAGAAGGAGTGTTGCAGGAAATAATGGCTGAAAACTTCCCAAATCTACTGAAAGAGACAGATGTACATATCCAAGAAGCACAGTGCACTCCACTAGTCATAAACCCCAACAGGCCCACCCCAAGGCACATACTTGTCAAATTATCCAATGCTCAAGACAAAGAGAAAATCCTAAAAGCAGCAAGAGAAAAGAAAACCATCACATACAAGGGAAGCTCCGTAAGATTAAGTGCTGACTTCTCATCTGAAACCATGGAGGCAAGAAGGCAGTGGTATGATATAATCAAAGTACTAAAGGGAAAAAATTTCCAACCAAGAATACTCTATCCAGCTAAACTAGCATTCAAACATGATGGAGAGTTCAAAATATTCACAGATAAACAGAAACTGAAAGAGTATACCAAAAAGAAACCTCCCCTTCAAGAAATTCTAAAGGGAGTTCTGCAGGAAGAAAGGAAAAAACAGGACAGGCAGAGTTGGAGGAGCGTATAAGAGCAACAAAAAAAGACAAAAATAGAAGGGGAAAAAAAATACAAACAAAATATGACAAACACAAATCCAATCAAAATATGGCTAACACAAATAATTCCTTGAAAGTAATAACACTGAATGTCAATGGATTAAACTCACCTATCAAAAGATTCAGACTGGGACATTGGATAAGGAAATATGACCCATCCATATGCTGTCTACAAGAGACACATCTTAGACCCAGAGACGCAAGGAGATTGAAAGTGAATGGCTGGAAAACAATCATACAAGCAAACAATAACCAAAAAAAGGCAGAAGTAGCTATATTAATATCAGACAAAATAGACTTTAAAGGTGAAACAATTGTGAGAGACAAAGAAGGAAACTACATTTTAGTGAAAGGGAAAATCTGTCAAGAAGATCGAACAATCATAAATATTTATGCTCCTAACAAGGGTGCCTCTAAATATGTGAGGCAAACACTGGAAAAACTAAGTGAAACAATAGATGCATCTACAATTATAGTGGGGGATTTTAATACACCACTATCTACCTTGGACAGAACATCTTAAAAGAGAATCACTGAAGAAACAAAACACTTGAACAGTATATTAGAGGAGCTGGATCTAATAGACATATATAGATCATTATACCCAAACACAGCAGGATATACATTTTTCTCAAGCGCACATGGATCATTCTCCAAGATAGACCATATGCTAGGCCACAAAGAAAAGCTTAATGACTTCAGAAAGATTGAAATCATACAAAACAATATCTCTGATCACAGTGGAGTCAAGCTGGAAATTTGCAAGGGACAGATGCCCAGGTTTCACACCATGATTTGGAAATTAAACAGCACAATCTTAGAAAAACAGTGGGTCAAAGAGGAAATATCAAAAGAAATCAATGACTACCTTGAAACAAATGATAATGATAACACAACATACCAAAATTTATGGGATGCAGCAAAAGCAGTACTGAGAGGGAAATTTATAGCCATAAATTCATATATCAAAAAAGAAGAAAGAGCAAAAATTGAAGAACTAACTGCACATTTGAAGGAATTAGAAAAACAACAACAAAGTAACCCAACAGGAAGAAGAAGGAAGGAAATAACAAAGATAAGAGCAGAACTAAATGAAATGGAAAATAAGAAAGCACTTGAAAAGATAAACAAGACCAAGAGCTGGTTTTTTAAGAAGATCAACAAAATTGACAAACCTTTAGTGAGACTAACAAAGGAAAAAAGAGAGAAGATGCAAATACACAAAATAAGAAATGAGAAAGGCAATATCATCACTGACCCCACAGAAATAAAGACTATCATAAGAGGATACTTTGAAAAACTATATTCCAACAAAAATGACAACTTAGAGGAAATGGACAAATTCCTAGAAACAAGCAACCCATATTGATGAAAGAAGAAATTGATGATCTTAACAAACCAATCACAAGCAGAAAGATAGAATCAGTCATTAAAAATCTCCCAACTAAGAAGAGCCCAGGGCCAGACGGCTTCACAGGTGAATTCTACAAAACATTCTGGAAAGAACTAACACCAATCCTGCTGAAACTATTCCAAAAAATCAAAACAGAAGGAGCATTGCCGAACTCCTTCTATGATGCCAACATTACCCTAGTACCAAAGCCAAACAAAGATTCCACAAGAAAGGAAAATTACAGACCAATTTCTCTAATGAACCTAGACGCAAAAATACTTAACAAAATACTTGCTAATCGTATCCAACAACACATTAAATGAATTATACACCATGACCAAGTGGGATTTATTCCAGGTATGCAAGGATGGTTCAACATAAGAAAATCAATCAACGTAATACACCATATAAACAGATTGAAGGAAAAAAATCACATGATTATATCTATAGATGCAGAAAAAGCATTTGACAAAATACAGCACCCTTTCTTGATAAAAACACTCCAAAAGATTGGAATACAAGGAAATTTTTGAACATGATAAAGAGTATATACGAAAAACCTAAAGCCAACATTGTTTACAATGGAGAAATCCTAAAATCCTTCCCTCTAAACTCAGGAACAAGACAAGGATGCCCATTGTCTCCGCTCCTATTTAACATTGTCTTGGAAGTACTTGCTCGAGCACTGAGGCAAGAACCAGATATAAAAGGCATTCAAATTGGAAAGGAAGAAGTCAAAATTTCACTATTTGCCGATGACATGATCCTATACATAGAAAACCCTGAGAGATCTATAACAAAGCTTCTAGAACTCATAAATGAGTTTAGTAAAGTCGCAGGTTATAAGATCAATGCGCAAAAATCAGTAGCATTTCTGTACACCAATAATGAGCAAGATCAGGAGGAAATCAAGAAACAAATACTATTCACAATAGTAAATTAAAAAATCAAATACTTAGGAATAAATTTAACTAAAGAGGTAAAAAACTTATACACCAAGAACTATACAAGACTGTTCAAGGAAATCAAAGAAGACCTAAATAAATGGAAGAATATTCCTTGTTCATGGATAGGAAGACTGAATATTATTAAGATGTCTATCCTACCAAAACTGATCTACACATTCAATGCAATCCCAATAAAAATCAACACAGCCTTCTTTAAGGAACTAGAAAAACTAACTATGAAATTTATTTGGAAAGGAAAGAGACCCCGAATAGCCAAAGACATACTGAAAAAGAAAAACAAAATTGGAGGAATCACACTACCTGACTTCAAAACATACTACAAAGCTACAGTAGTGAAAACAGCATGGTATTGGCATAAGGAGAGACACACAGACCAATGGAATCGAATTGAAAGCTCAGATATAGAACCTCACATATATAGCCATATAGTATTCGATAAAGCCATCAAACCCTCTCAACTGGGAGAGAGTGGCCTATTCAACAAATGGTGCCTGGAGAACTGGATAGCCATATGTAGAAGAATGAAAGAGGATTACCATCTCACACCTTATACAAAGATCAACTCAAGATGGATCAAAGACCTAAATATAAGAGCCAAGACCATAAAAACCTTGGAAAGCAGTGTAGGGAAACATCTACAGGACCTTGTAATAGGAAATGGATTCATGAATATCACACCAAAATCATGAGCAGCAAAAGAACTAATAGATAAATGGGACTTCCTCAAAATTAAATCCTTCTGCACCTCAAAGGAGTTTGTCAAGAAAGTAAAAAGGGAGCCAACACAATGGGAGAAAATATTTGGCAACCATATATCTGATAAGAAACTTATAACTTGCATATATAAAGAACTCCTATACCTTGAAAATAAAAAGATAAACAACCCATTTAAAAAAATGGGAAAAAGATTTAAACAGACACTTCTCCAAAGAAGAAATACAAATGGCTAAAAAGCACATGAAAAAATGCTCCAAATCTCTAGCTATCAGGGAAATGCAAATCAAAACTACAATGAGATACCATCTTACTCCCATAAGATTGGCAGCTTTGAAAAAACAGAAGAATACAAATGCTGGAGAGGATGTGAAGAAAGGGGAACACTCACCCACTGCTGGTGGGAATGCAGGATCCAACCATTCTGGAGGACAGTTTGGCGGTTTCTCAAAAAACTAACCATAGATTTGCCATATGACCCAGCAATACCACTGCTGGGTATATACCCAGCAGAACTGAAAATAAGGACACAAACCGATATATGTACACCAATGTTCATAGCAGCATTGTTCACTATCGCCAAAGTTGGAATCAACCCAAATGCCCATCAACAGATGAGTGGATCAATAAAATGTGGTATATACACACAATGGAATACTACTCGGCTGTAAGAACAAATACACTATAAACACACGTGATAACATGGATGAATCTTGAGAACCTTATGTTGAGTGAAGCAACCCAGGCATTGAAGGACAAATACTACATAAACTCAATGATATGAAATAAGAAAACTGCCTCAGAGAGCTAGAGACTGAACGATAGGCTTACAAGAAATCAGGGGGTGGAGGAAGGATGTGAGCCGACGTCTACAGGGGTGGAATTTATGATGAGCTGGCGGTAAGTATGAACACAAAGAAGAGATAAAATGGGGGCAAGGGGTTGCTTTTGGGTGGGGCTTTGCGGGTTTGAGGGGGGCTGGGGATGGGCGGAGGGGTAATATTGCCCAAAAGTGGGGGGAGGGAGGGGTAGCATACGAACATAGGAGAGTGTCAGGTGTTGGTGGAGAGTAAAATGCTGAGAAAATCGTATCAAAATATAATTAAGAGGGTTGCCTGTTTAGGATGCTCAGAGGGGAAGGTCGGATGCGAGACGGGCTCCTGGGGAATGTCTGAATGCTCATTTTGCCAGAGTGAGTGGTACCATTAGGTAGAGACCCAAGTAATGAGAGTGGGGGTGGACCCACATCCTGGGGAGGACTAATGCCATCAGATAGAGGGAACTGTATCTCTCGAGAGAAAGGGTGGCTCCCAGGGCATTGGGGTAATTGAGCAAGTTAGGCCCTGAACACTGTTGCAAGTATCTCTGGACGTGGCTCCTCGGGAAATGGAGATTGGCTGTCGCTGTGGGCCCCAAGGGGAGGGGAAAATGGATGTTAAATGTGTGGAACCAAAGTAAATGTGGGGTAAGGGAGGAGTTTCACGAGAGTACACAAGGATGGATATAAAACATGTAATATTACACCATAAACATATAGGGGACGACAGACTAATAAAGTAAACCACAATGTAAAACACAGGATAACTAAAAATTTAGAAAACTGCATATCCTAAAGTATGGAACACAATGTAAGCACGGATGTCACCTTGTTTGAAAGCTATTGTCTCAGAGTCTGTACATCACTTTAAGTAAATATGATATGAATAAGTTATAAGAATATTGCTGTGGAAGGGAAAAGGTTTAATGGTAGATGTGGGGGAGTACTGTATATTGTATATATGAATTACTGTGGACTAGGGCTATTGTGAAGAGAAGTTCAATAATTAGGGGAAAAAAAAAAGAAAAAGATAGGATGTAGAATTTTTCCAAGTCAACACGTATTCAATATCTAACCTTTAAACCCATCGCTATATGCCATTTTACTAGTAAGGGAACCTGACATTATATTGGGCTTCACTGTTCAGGAAGTTTTGGATCACAGAGTGGTTCAACAATGGCAGCGGAGGAATACTGGTATAGGATACTATCGACAGGTGATATATGGCTGACAGGGAGCTGTACAGGGCATATGTCCAGGGTGCATGGTAATGTTTGGATATACTCATAGTGGCAACAATTAAAAACTACAGCTGGGGGGGTACTGAGTTCCTGGCTGGAGGTGCTCTGTCGTGGTCCCTAGGGGAACAGCGGCAATCCCCCAGGTGCAACAGTAAGGACCAGGAAGGAATGAGGGTCCAACAGGGAGAGCATGATACTAATGACTATGCTTGTGAGCCTATATGCCTGAAATAAGAACAAGGCATAGAGCAGCACTGTGCCTGGGAATTTCCTCCTGACAGCCTTCATGTTACTCAAATGTGGCCAGTCTCGAAGCCAAACTCAGCATGTAGATGCAGTGCATTCCCCCCAGCCTGGGACATGACACCCGGGGATGAGCCTCCCTGGCACTGAGGGACCACTACCAAATACCAGCTGAAGATGGAACTAGAAAATGACCTTGAATTAAAGATTCAATGCGGATCAGCAGAATATCCCTGTCTGCATATAATAACATGACCTTAAAATGCTGTTTGACCTAATGTAAGGGGGAAATGGAAAGCAGAAATGAGTTTATATGGCTACGAGTCTCTAAAAAAGAGTCTGGAGGCTGTCAGAAGGATTGCCCCTGTGCACAGCTGAGCAGAGTCTGAGAGACAGATGGAGTGGATGCAATCCCCAGGTGTTGGTTCCTTTGAGGGCTAAAGAGACCCACGGGTTCTATGGTTATGGCAGACGGGGTTCACTGCCATGTCAGATGGCCCTTCTTTGGAGCTGGTGTTTCTGCGTGATGGAACTGGACTCAGATGGGATCTCTTTTCATAAGACTTTCATCCTACTTTACTGGAATTGTAGTTGGTGTCGGGGTTTAAGATATATTTAGGGGATTTGAATCTCTGGACTGACAATAGGATAGCCAGGCCCTGAGTGCCAACAGACTCCAGCTCCTACAATCTGATTTATTGGACTCACCTCACTCAGCTAAGATGGAGTTGAAGAAGGACAACCACCACACCATGGAGCCTAAAGTGCCTACAACTCAAAGCAGGAGGATTGCATCCAGTATCCATGTGGAATCTGAGCCTCCTCCTGACATAGAGGTGCAACAGACACAACCAATCCAAGGCCCACAGAGAAAAGGTGGCATTGGAATGGGAAAAGTGGATATGGTGGCTGATGGATATGGGGAATGGCAGGAAGAGATGAGCTGTGGAGGCGCCTTTGGGACTTGGAGTTGCCCTAGATGGTGCTTCAGGGGCAATCACCGGACATTGTAAATCCTCCCAGGGACCACTGGATGGAATGTGGGAGAGTAAGGGCCATGATGTGTACCATTGACCATGAGGTGCAGAGATGTCCAGAGATGTACTTACCAAATGCAATGGATGTGTCATGATGAAGGGAGTGAGTGTTGCTGGGGGGGGAGTGGAGGGGTGGGGGTGGTGGGGTTGAATGAGACCTCATATAATTTTTTTTAATGTAATATTTTTACAAAATTGTGGGAGGAAGGGCACCCGGCTTGCCACAGTAGCAAACGGTGCGGCAAGAAGTGACACCGCCTCTGCCCACTGGGCCTAGATAAGGTGACCATGCCTGACTAGGCCTTTGCTGCTAGCGGCTGGCCGGCGCTGCCCTCCCCCTTTCTATCTCCCGCCTAGCCCAACATCCGGCCAGCTCTCACTCCCCCTTTCCCCTCCCCTATTCCAAACCTCTCAGCTAGCCCTCCCTGTATCTTACTCCTCCCTCTACCCAACCCTATATAACCAAGTGTACTTCCGTAATAAAGCAGACCTGTTCTTGCGCTCAAGCGGTCTCCGTGGTTTTTCCCCAACCACGTGTCCCCCACGCCTGGAGAACCGGTGCTCCCTCTTGGGGCACCCCCCGCCGGTGGTTTGGCAGGAGCAAGCCCCCCCGACTCTTGGGCCCGAGCGAGGACGAGACCCTCACGCTCAGCCACACAAAATCAATAAAAAATTTAAATAAATAAATAAATAAAAATAAAAAAATAATCAAGTGGGTAAGACCCACTCTGTGGCTAATGCTCAGCCTCTTTCCCCAAACACTCCTGTCATTGCCCAATGGGCTCATGAACAAAGTGGCCATGGAGTTAGGGATGGAGGTCATGCATGAACTCAGCAACATGGACTTCCCCAAGCTGACTTGGCTACAGCCACTGCTGAGTGCCCAATCTGCCAGCAGGAGAGACCCACACTCAGTCTGATATGGCACCATTCCTCGAGGTGACCAGCCTGCTACCTGGTGGCAGGCTGACTACATTGGACCACTTCCACCATGGAAGGGCAGCAATTTATTTTGACCAGAATAGACTCATACTCTGGACATGGGTTTGCATTTCCTGCATGAAATGCTTCTTCCAAAACTACCATCCGTGGACTTACTGAATGTCTTATCTACCACCATGGCATTCCACACAGCTTTGCTTCCAATCAAGGAACAACCCATTTCACAGCAAATGATGTGTGGGAAGGGGCACATGCCCATGGAATTCACTGGTCTTACCATGTTCCCCTTCACCCTGAAGCAGCTGGATTGGTAGAATGGTGGAGTGGCCTTTTGAAGACTCAATTCCCATACCAGCTAGGTGGCAATACCTTGCAGGGCTGGGGCATTGTTCTCCAGGAGGCTGTGTATACTCTAAATCAGCATCCACTCTATGGTGCTATTTCTCCCATAACCAGGATCCATGGGTCCAGGAATCAAGGGGTGGAAATGGGAGTGGCATCACCACTATTACCCCTAGTGACCCACTAGGAAAATTTTTGCTTCCTGTCCCTGCAACCTCA
The DNA here is from genome assembly GCF_030445035.2 of Dasypus novemcinctus. Taxonomy (NCBI): domain Eukaryota; kingdom Metazoa; phylum Chordata; class Mammalia; order Cingulata; family Dasypodidae; genus Dasypus; species Dasypus novemcinctus. The sequence goes on from NC_080686.1 coordinate 109,198,233, forward strand.
AACTCTGCTGGTCTACAGGTTTTAGTCCCAAAAGGAGGAGTGCTGTCACCAGGGAACACAACCATGATTCCATTGAACTGGAGGTTAAAATTGCCACCTGGCTACTTTGGGCTCCTCTTACTTCTGAATCAACAGTCAAAGAAGGTAATTACTGTACTGGCTGGGGTGATTATCCTGACTCTCAAGGGGAAATAGGACAGTATCTACATAAGGGAGGTAAAGAAGAGTTTGCCTGGAATACAGGAGATCCTTTGGGGCATCTCCTAGTACTGCCATGTCCTATGATTAAAATTGGAAAATTGCAACAATCCAATCCAAGCAGGACTAACAATGGCCCATAATTTTCAGGAATGAAAGTTTGGGTCACCCCACCAGGCAAAGAACCACGGCCAGCTGAAGTGCTTGCTGAGGGTAATGGAAACATGGAATGGGGAGTGGGAGAAGGTAGAGATAAACATGAACTTTGACCATGCGACCAGTTACAGAAACAAGGACGATAATGCTCATGAATCTTCTTCCTTGTTTCATTATGATGATGATCGTATATGTACACAACACGAATTTCTTTGTCTTCTTCCCCAAATCTTTCCCCTTATCATATAACAAGTTGTATCTGTTTCATGTCATAATATTTGAGGGTGTCAAGTTTGAGAGTGAATATTACCCCAGAACTTGCGCCCTATTCTGTATGGAATTAATGCGTTTCCGGTTGTACACAGGAGAGTTGAACATTGTTAGGCATAAATACATATATATGCATGTCTGTTATTGTTTTACACAGAGACTAAGTATGGTTTAAGATAACGTGTATGGTTGCCAAGTTGACAAGGGGTGGACTGTGATGGTTAGGCTATTGTGTCAACTCAGTCAGTTGTTCAGTCCCAGTTGTTCAGTCAAGCACGCACTGGGCTAACTGTAATACAAGGGCATTTATGGACTTTAGTCACCATTGACTTTACTGCAGTGGTAAATCATAGACAGCTGATTACAATTATATCAGTCAGGGAGATTGCCATCAGCAATGAGTGACGCTTTATGCAATCAGTTGAATGCCTTAAAAGGGGAAGTGATTCCAGCATTGAGTGAGAATTTCCCAGCTCATCTTTGGACAGGCAAAGCCTCCCAGAATTCAAGAACCTTCACTGGACTTTCATTGCAGCCCCTGGTTGCACCTGCCTGCGGAACCTGGACTTGTGCATCCCCACAGCTGTGTGGGAGACTCTTACAAAATCACATATTATCGACAGATATCTCTTGTTAATTCTGTTTCCCTAGAGAACACTGACTAATACAGATGTTAAGCATCATTAACTGGAAAACAGTCTGGCAGTTCTTAAAAATGTTAAACATAGGGCTACCTATGATCTAGCAATTCCTCTCCTAGGCACAATTCAGCAGTTTTTAGTATAGCAGAGGAATTGTGCAACCGTCACTACTATCTAATTGTAGAGGCGCATCCATCACCTTGGAGCAGTTTGGTATTGTTTATGAATTCCAAAAATAGATATTGGATTGTGTTTATAAACTGGTCTGTTCCTCTGGGCCTATTGTTTTGTATTAAAATCAGAGGTTTCACTTTTACTTGATTAAATTATGATTAGGGCTTTGATTCGACCACGTCAGTAGGACGTTGAGTCCCTGCCCCCTTTCTCACAGAGAAAATGACACAGCAAAGGAGTAGTTTAGTTGTGGGCGCTGGACCCCGTGGGAGAGAGCCAAGCTATTCGCCTGATAGTTTGTAGCTGAAGAGGCCAGAGCCCTGAACAGCTGAGAAAGCCCAGAAAGAGACGAGTCCTGGGGAGAGAGATGAGGCTTATGCTACACTACAGCTGAGAAAGGAAGGAGCTGGGACCACGGAGCCACCGGAGGAAGAGGAAGGCTGAGCCATGCGGACGTCGGCAGCCATCTTGCCCCAACACGTGGCCTCAGACTTTGGGGAGGGAAGTAATTCACGCTTTATGGCCTTGTGACTGTAAGCTTCTACCCCAAATAAATATCCTTTACAAAAGCCAACTGAGTGCTGGCATTTTGCACCAGCACCCCTTTGGCTGACTAATACAACCCCCAAAAGAAACCTACACTTTTCAGCCATCACCTCCCCATCATACCCACCCCTGCCCTAGGCAACCACTTACCTATTTTCTGTCTATAGAGTCGTCTGTTTTGTACATTTTATGTGAATGGACTCACACACTGTGTGGTCTTCCATGGCACAGTGTTTCTAAGGCTCACCGCACTGCAGTGTGGACCAGCTCATCCCTCCTTTCCGGGGCTGAAGAACGGTCATTGCCTGGAGAGGCCACGTTTTATTTATCCATTATTCAACTGTCGGACATTTGGGCTGTCTCTGCTTTTTGGCTATCATGAATAATGCTGCTATGAACAAGTAGTATTACTTGTTACTTGTTACTGGGGCATGTAATAACTCTACTTTTAACATTTTGAGTAAGAATCAGGCAATTTTCCAAAGTGGCTGCACTGGTTTTCAGTCCCACCAACAACAAACAGGAGTTCCAATTCCTCCCAGGCTATCTTCTCTACCTAAACGATCTTTGGCACTTCCCAGAGATTTGTTCTTTCAACTTATGAAAAGAGAGGCAGGAGAAGTAATTCCTTTTTCTTTTTTTTTTTCAGGAGGCACCAGGGATTGAACCCAGGACCTTGTTCATGGGACGCCGACGCTCAACCACTTGAGCTCCATCCACTCCCAGTAATTACTTCTGTTTTTGCTTTGCAAAGTTTCATGGGAAGAGTTGTCCCATTGGAAGAAGTGCTCAGGTTACATTTCTATCGGTAAAATGTTATTAATATAAACATTGTAGAAACTCAGTTTCACGGTCAGTCCGTGGGGATTTTTTCTTCATATTCTCATGTCCTTGATGTGTTCCAACCTCAAGGGAAGCACTGATCAAAACTCACAAAGTCATTTTGTAGAGTTTTTCTTTATTTATCAGAGTCCTGCTGGTGCTTTGCCCAAGGACCTTTGGCAACAACAGTAAAGTGTTATCAGCCATCAGTTTGTTATTACTTAAAATGTTAACTTGGCCTCAGCATTGCTTCCTTAACTGGAGTCCAGCACCTGCTAGGCTGGTGGCTCCACTGCAGGCAGGGCAGCCTCTCCCAGGGAGCTTTATCAAGATAGAAATATCAATACCCGCTGCAGACGGCATCACTTCATTGGTGTTCCCGGCATATTCTTGGCATTTGATGTATATTTTGCCTCAAGATTATTAATTATCACAAATTTTTCCTCTATAAGAATTATTCATCCATATTTATAAATATCATGTAATCTTTATTGTCTTCTTTGAAGGCAGGTTTAGCTATTGTCTGTAAAGACATTTGTCTGATTTTGGTAGAATGGCTTTCTTGTCTTCTTTGACCTGACACACAAACAACCAAATTCTTTGTTAGGGGAAGCAGATTTGGCTCAACTGATAGAGTGTCCACCTAACATTTGGGAGGTCCAGGGTTCAAACCTCGGGCCTCCTTGACCCGTGTGGAGCTGGCCCACGCACAGTGCTGGTGTGTGCAAGGAGTGCTGTGCCACACAGGGGTGTCCCCCGCATAGGGGAGCCCCACATGCAAGGAGTATGCCCTGCAAGGAGAGCCGCCCCGCACAAAAAAAGCGCAGCCTGCCCAAGAGTGGTGCTGCACACATAGAGAGCTGACGCAGCAAGATGAGGCAACAAAAAGAGACACAGATTCCTGGTGCTGCTGACAAGAATGTAAGTGGACACAGAGGAACACACAGCAAATAGACACAGAGAGCAGACAACCGGGGGGGGGTAGGGGAGAGAAAAAAAATTTAGTTGTGGTATTCTCAGTAGGAACCCTTGCCAGACCTTTCACATTCGAAAACTTTAGGGGTCAAGAAAACATGCCCTTTACAGCCCTGCCACCACAGCGAGACTCGATTTACTCGGACGGTTGCCTGAAGGTTCCGCGCTTGGCTTAGAGGCTGTGTCTTCAACCAAGGACGGTGCCAGAGGCCTTTGGAGAAGGGCAGCGCCAAATACTTTGAACCCCTGGCCCATCGAAGGACAGACTCTGGGCACAGGCTTTGCCTGGCATCGCTCAGCCGACTCCTGACTGTTCTGGGGATGGGCGCAGCTCTCCAGGCTCCTTAGTGGAAAGGCAGATGGCTCTGGGGCGAGCAGACCAGGAATTACCAGCGCAGGGCTGAGCCAGCCCACGAGGAAAGCATTGACGTGGTCTCCTCTCTGGACACTGTCGAGGTTCAGTGTCTCTTTCTGGGCGCACAGGAAGGCCTTCCTCTTCACTCTCAAGCGCGCTGCAGCCCACGTCCGTTGAGAGCACTCTGTTTCTGTGAACTGAATTGCAACCATTCTAAATGGCACCCGATGCTCACCCACATATTCAGAAACTCTTCCTGAGCATACTGCTTTTTTTTTTTTCAAATAAGGCTTTTCCTCCCACCTCGAAGATGGCTTCTTTGTCTGCTTATTGCTTCCACTCATTGTCTGCTCATTGTGTCTGCTCATCTTCTTTAGAAGGCACCTAGTACCTTCCTTGTGGAAGGCGGGCACCCAACCGCTTGAGCCACATCTGCTCCCTGCTATGTGTACTGCTTTGAACAATGTCCCCGCCCCAAATTCATGGAACCTCAGAATGCAGCCTTATTTGGAAGTAGGGTCTCTGCAGAGCACTCGGTTAAGGTGAGGCCATATGGGACCAGGTGGGCCCTAAACCAGACGCCATATCCTCACAAGGCGATGCACAGGGAGAACCCTGGACACAGAAGTCAGAGTGCTGCGCTGATGAGCCAAGGAACCAAGGATGGCCAGCCCCCTGCAGAGCCCAGGAAGAGCCCAGGGGCCTTCGGGGGGGTGCAGGGCCTAGCCAGGAATCCAGACTTCCAGTCCCCTGAGCTGTGAAAGAATGCATTTCTGTTGAGTTAAGCCACTGAGTTACTTTCCATGGCAATCTACATGCTTGCAGCCGTTTGTTAAGAATCAACCTTCCTTTTTTCCAGGATCTAATGGGAAAACTGGCCGCGCAGCTGAGGGCTCGCCTGGCACGTCCTGTTGAGAGCTCCTCCAGAACTGGGGCTCGGTGTCACTTGCAAGGAAGTAGGGTGACTCCACGGGCCCCAGGACAAAAGCCCCCAACGTTGTGGGTTCCCAGCCCTGTGGGTACTCCGGAGGGCCACTTCCTAGTACATCCAGGACCCAGAGAAATTCACCCAAATCACAGGTGTTGTGTTTCCCACTTGGGGATAGCAAACAATTAGAGGCATTTGAACGTCTGCTCAGATTTCTCCTGGAAACTTGGCAAAGCAAACTTTAGGTGGCCTATTCGGTGTCAACAGCTCTTGTGACGGGAGTAAATAATTAGACCTCATTTATGAGCCAACCTCATTTTATGTTCTGCGGTGATTTTTTAAAAGTTATTTTTTATCAAAAGGAGGGAAACTATGCCAATTTGGAATAAGCAAAAACTATTACCGGTGCTTCCAGTGGAAAACCACACAGCCCCGGGGACCAGGAACCCTGGCCCACCCTCTACCCCTGCTTATCCTCTGTTTGTACAACAGCCATGGCTTTGTCTACTTACACTTTTTTTTCTTTAATAGCAATTTTGGAGACCAAAGGGACTGGGAAGGTGAGGTTTTAGAAAAATGGGAGAGCTGGGAGATCAGGGATGTAAAAGAAAACAAAACAGAGTTCCTCTGACTCAGAGATTTAAAACGCAGCCAGGGGAAGCGGACTTGGCCCAGTGGTTAGGGCGTCCATCTACCACATGGGAGGACCGCGGTTGAAATCCCCGGCCTCCTTGACCCGTGTGGAGCTGGCCCATGCGCAGTGCTGGTGCGCGCAAGGAGTGCCGTGCCCCGCAGGGGTGTCCCCCACGTAGGGGAGCCCCACGCGCAAGGAGTGCACCCCGTAAGGAGAGCCGCCCAGCGCAAAAGAAAGTGCAGCCTGCCGAGAATGGCACCACACACATGGAGAGCTGACACAACAAGATGATGCAACAAAAAGAAACACAGATTCCCAGTGCCGCTGATAAGGATAGAAGCGGTCACAGAAGAACACACAGTGAATGGACACAGAGAGCAGACAATGGGGGGGGGGGGGAAGGGGAGAGAAATAAAAAATAAATCTTTAAAAGGCAGCCGGGTGGCCACTCTGGGAGTCTCAGCAGATGCACAAACTGCAGCAGTAGGCACAACCTCAAGCAGCCGCATTCCCCAAAACCTCAAGGACATCGGACACTAGAATCCAACCCCAAGGTACAGAACGCAGCGAACTGTTAGCCTGAAGGACATCACGGTGCCCCCAAACACCCTAAACATCTAGTCCAATCTTCTTCTCTTCCTGTAAAAGCCTTCGCCTGGAAGCACCACGGGTCAGTACGTGGGCTGCTCCCAGAATCCGAGCTCGCCAAATTGCAGTTCCCAGAGCCCAAGTAAACACCGCTGTGGCTTCGCAGCTCAGCTCCTTGTTCCTTCGTGACAGGAAGGTGGGCTTGGGGCGGGGGCCGGTGGGGACAGGATGGGCAGTTACCTGGGATATTGGTGCTCCCAGTTTGGGGAATCCGACTCCCCACAGCCACCCAGGAAGCGGGCGTCCGGCTCCCAGTCCATCCAGAGCGAAGCCCCGGTGTGGGACGGGGTCCCAGACCAGACTCAAGGCCCTGGGTGTGGAAACAGGTGAGATTCAATCGTGTGCTCCGGTGGTGGGAACCGTGGACCTGGCCTCCCAGCTCCCAAGAGGAAAGCGTGCCCACCCACCCCCTGCCCTTTGCCCGGCCCCCGGGGGGCACTGTCCGTCCAGCAGCGCCTTTCCACCGTGTGGCCCAGCCTGGAGCTTTCTGTGCCAGTCCAAGCACCGTCTCCTGGGAACAGCGGCCAAATGGGGCTATGGGAGAGGAAGAGCATTTGCAACTCAGAACCTTCCAGATAGCCTGGGCCTGGGACGGCAGGGCGGGAGGGGAGGGCAGCCTGCAGCTCTCCTTAAGGGGAGCCCATTCTCAGGGGGACAGGCCGTGGTGGACGCCAGGGATGTGGCCAGGAAACGAGGGCAGGAGCCCTGCCTTCCAGCCCAGTAGCAGCTCCGGCCTTGGGGGGAGATGGGCAGAGACACGTGGCCTTACCCCGTCCACCTGCGGGAGAAGCGGGAGTGAGGGCGGTGCAGGAGCTCTGACGCCGCACCCGGCCTGACCAAGCAGTGAGTGGGCGAGGGCGGCTGCAGCAGGGGTGGCAGGACCCTCGTGGCAGTGCGAGGGTCCCCTGGCTGGTGCCGGCCGGGGTGGGGTGACCAGGCCTCGCCGCCGAGGGCACATGGCAGCCACGACTTCCTGGTGTGGGACGTCGCTAGCTCCCCGAGAGCAAGGAGGGTGGCGCCTCGTGCCGGCCCCCCGGGGTCGTGGGGGGAGCGTGGAGAGGCCTTTTGCGTGGAAGGGGGCACCGGGAGGAAGCGCGGCGTGCAGGCTGCGGGGGCGCCCGTGGCCCCCACCTTCCCCGCGTGGGCACCGCCGTGGCCTCGAGACCAGGGCTCCGGGAGTGCCCAGTGGGGCGGGGGGACAGTGTGTCTGGAAGGGGAGGCCCACAGCCCAGAGGAGCCAGGTCGAGGAGTGCGGGCCCCGCCTGCGTGTCTCTAAGGAGGACCCCGCGGGCGCTGCGGGCGTGGGAGGGGCCGAGGTCTCCCTCCACGGGGTGGGGACACGGGGTGCGTTTGCCAGCGGGGTAGGAATGAGCCAGCACCGCCTGAGGGCGCGGGCAGCTGGTGAGGAGCCGAGCAGGGCGCCCACCGGCCGGAGCCGCTGCGGGCCTGGAGGGGCAGGGCGGCGCGCGGGCGGCCTGGCGCTGCGGGCCTCGGGGCTTGGGGACCCGAGCTCAAGTGGCCGCGCGGCCCACAGCGCGGTGTCTCCCCAGCCCGTCCCTCCAGACCCCCCTCCTCCCCCTCCCCCTCCGGTTCCCGCCCTCCTCTCCCCTCGCCCCCTCCTCGTGCTCCTCCACGCACTCTCTCCACGGGGCTGACGCTCTCCCGATGTCGCTTCCATCACCACTGCCGGCACCAGACCCTCCCCAGCACCGCGCACAGACCGCCCTGTAAGCGTTGACCCCGCGTTCCCCCTCGCCCGCCCTGGATAACCGGGTTTTGTCCAGGTTCTCGGCTGTGCTGCAGAAATGGACTGCAGGAGCCGCCGGCTGAGTCAGGCCACGGTTTATTCAGCCAGAAGGGAAGAGAAATGGGGAGAATAACAGAGCAGGGGTCCCGGGTAGAGGAGGGGGCGGGAGAGTGACAGGGCCGGCTCGCAGGCCGCGCTTCCCCACCGCAGATGATAAAGGCCCGGGTTTTGCGGCGTGTGGATCCACGCGGGGACACGCGAGCGCGGGCGCGGGGCGCGGGAGCGGAGCGGGACGGGCAGCGGGACGGGCAGGGGAAGGAAGAGCCGGGAGCGCGGCGCCTGCTTTTTAAGCCGTTGCTTATGCGCCTTTGCTAAGGGCAGGGGAGGGTCCCGGCCGCCCGCTGCGGTGACTGACCGCCCCCCTCGGCCCCCCAGGGAGGAAGTCCTGGGGAACGTCCCGGGCTCCGCCTGGCCCGGGAGGGAGTCTTGCTCTGAGCTGGACTTCTGCGGGCTCCAGCAGCCGCCTGGGCGCCGACGCCACGTGGGCTTCCTGCCGCCTCCGGGTGGGTCCCCTGCGCCCGCCTTCCCTCGGCGTCCCTGGTGGCCTCTGATGGACTTCCCGTCGCTATGAATTTGCTGCTTCTAGTTATTTCATGTCAGTGGCATCACACAGTACTGTCCTCCTGTGCGCATCCAGAGGGACGCGAGGGCCGGGCGTGCAGGCTTGCGGCCCCAGGCTGTGCGGTGGGCCTCCTTGGCTCCAGGCAGGGCCTTCCAGCCTCATCCCGTCCACTTCTTACTGCCGCCCTTACTGAGGCGACACAGCCGGCGAAGTTAGCAGTGCCACCGCGAAGAGTCGCCAGGGTCGACCTTGGGCGGCTCGGGACTCGAACCCGTGGCTCTCCACCGGGCCGTGTTCCAGCGCCTGGACCTAGACCGCCGGGGAGCGCCAGGGGGCGCCGCACGCCGCGGAGGCGGGCGCTGCTTGGGGCGAGGCCTCCGGCCCCGCCCACCGCCTTCGGGGCGGGGCGCGATTTGAGGCGCGCGTGCGCACTGCGCCCTGCGAGCCCCCTCTTGACGCGCTCCTGCGCAGGGGATGCTGGTCCCGGCGACACAGCGCCGGACGCGCGCGGGAGCCGGAGGGCGCGGGAGCCGCAGCGAGCGGGAGCCGGAGCGGGAGCATGTGGCGACCGGTGAGCACGGCGGGGCGGCCGGCTGACAGCGACGGTCCAGGCCGGGAGACTTCGCTGCCGCCGGCCCCGTGCCCGGCCGGGGTCCCCGGAGCCCCGCGTCCCCGTCAGGGACCCTCAGGGCTCTTGTCAGAGCCCGCCGCAGCTCTCGGAGAGACCCTCCCCCTTAGACTCCCTTAGGACCTTAGCCCCCGCCCTCCTCCCAGCCCACCAGAGATCACTTCCCAAGCCCACACCCCAAAGTCCCGGTTTCCCAGAGGCTCTCACGGCGCAAACCTGCTCGTAGACGCCTCCGGAGGTGCCCGCTCCTCGGCCCTCCCGTGCGCCCCCTTTCCAGGGCAGCCGCTTCGTCTTTCCTGGCCTCCTGGACACGGACACTCCTTTGCCCCTTCTGCTGTCCCCCATCTCGGCGTTCAGCCCCTCTCACTGCTTGAGACTCTGCCAGAACCCTGCAGTCCCTCCCCTTTTCTGGGAAGCACCCCATCTTGCCTTTCTCCCTTGAGAACCCAGAGCATTTCCTAGACACCCCCTTTTCCACCTGTCAGTTCAGATCACCCTGTGCTGGCACCTCTCCCCCTTGTTCAGAGACTCTTTCCCCCACCCCCTTCTCAGAAAGCCCCTCTGCCCTCTGCCCTTCTGCCTCGCGCTGTCGTCCTGCCCTCACCCGCACTCCTGCTTCTGGCCCTGAAATGACAGCAGCCTCCCAGTGCCACCTCTTGGTCTGTCCCTTGTCTTGCTGCATCTCTGAAGTTCAGCCTGGCTCCGCTCCACTGACCTAATTCTCACTACCCACCCAGGAATGTAGCTCTTTCCCCGTATGATTTAGACCCCAAGAGAGCACTGTTCCTTCTTAACCTGGAGTTTCCTGTAAGACTTGTATCTTCTAGTAAGTCTCTCCTTGTAAGTTGAGGTATTAAGAGTACAAATGAATTTCATTACTTTTTTTGTGACTTGCAGTGAAATACGGTTTTGGTTGTGTGATACGGTGGAAACTGCCATGAGCCGGGTTCCAGGCTCGGCCCACCATTTATAGCCACACGATCCTCCTGGGCTTCAGAGATTTCCCCTGTGGAATGTGGAATTTCAGAGACGAAAGCTGAGAAACACTGGGAAGACGAGGCACCTGGAAGCCTTGGGACCCCAGCAGGGGCTCTGGGGTTGTTGGCTTGAGGCTTAGTCCACTTGGTGTCCTGTCAAGGCCAGAGTGCTCAAGGGACCATTGCTGCCGGGGTAGGGGTCCGGGCGGGCCCACGTGGGGATTCCCGTAGTCCTGTGCTTAGCCAGTTTATTTCCATTCAGCAAGCGTTCACTGAGTGCCCGCTCTACTCCAGGCACTGTGCTAGGTCCTAGGAATACAAAAATGATTGAGATGGGCCCTTGATCACCACCTCGAGGGGAGACAGGTGTGGACAAGGTTTGTGGGGGGCTGCAGGTGAAGCAGGCATCAAGCATGAGCAGGAGCCGTGAGTGAACCGGGCCAGGGCGTCCCGGTGCCAGTGAAGGCCCGAGCGGGTTCTTTGTCCCATGAGCGTGGGATAAGGGTCCGTGGTAGGAAGCGAGGCTGCGGGGTGTGGCTGGAGCCCCAGCTGCGGCCCCAGCTCTTAGGGGTGTGTTGGGGCCACTTAAGCCGCCCGTTTTCTATCGGTTTTGACCGTTTCCACCCCTGTAGTAGTGCACCATCAGACGAACATTCTTTGAAACTCTGCAGCAAACTTTACTGCCCTTTCACTCTGCCTCTGCCTTCCTGCTCCTTGAACCAAAGCCCCTCTGTGTTTTCTACGTATAACCCGTCTCCATGCTCTGGCATATGTTGGGAATATTTCCTTACTCTTTTGAACTAAACAAACCCTTTCTCTCCCCTGCTAGATAATTTAATTCAACCCAGCAAGTACATACAAAATTGCCTCTGTGTGTGGTGGGGCAGGGTCAGTGAGAGGGCGGGAAGGGCTGGGGATCGCCGGGCAGCTCGTGGGAGGCCCATGGGAAGCCCGCGGCTCCGCGGCTGTGCTGCCCTGGGCCCTGACCTCAGCGTGCTCGGGGTCCTGAGCCACACACCCTGGAACTGTCGGAGGGCTTTGCAAGTGGCAGCTTGCTCGACGCCCGCTTCAGTCATGCAGTAGTCCCCCCTTATAGAGAGGGAAACCGAGGCACAGGGCCAGTGGTTTACCGAAGGCCACACAGCTGGTGAGTGGTAGGGCTGGAATTCCAGCCGGAAAAGCCTGGGCCCAGAGTCTGCCCCCGGATTCCTTAGCCACAGCTCTCCTGACGTTTGGGGCCCGATGGTTCTCTGCTCGGCCCCCAGCTTCCCTGGCCTCCATCACTCGGTGTCCCCCGTCCCCCTAGTTGTGACAACTGGAAATGTCTCCACACAGCGCCAGAGTCCCTGTGGGGCAGGACTGCTCTGGTGAGGCCCCAGCCCTGCCCAGCTGCCTCCTCCCTGCCTCGGACTTTCATGACGGGAGCAGGCGTTTTGCAGTTCTTGAGGGCCAGCGCTGTGGCCTTGCCGAGCAGAGATCTGTCAGCACTGCTCCTCTCTTGGGACACAGGTCACGGTCCTCCCTCCTCCACCGTGTTCACAGTCCTTGAAGTTGTCTGGTACGTTCTTGGCCTGGCGCTGCAGCGCCGATGACACTTGATTACTAAGCCCAGGCTTTTTTCCCTAAAAGCTGACGTTTTGGAAGGACTTAGGGTTTTATGGATGAGTAACTTTTAAGTCCTCGTAGTTAAACATGATTGGGCGTGCCGGTGGCACATGCCGAGGCCGCTTGCCCTGGAGGCAAGGGTCGTCCCCTCAGCTCCTTGGGCTCCTGCAGGGGCTGCTCGGCTCTCCCCCTCCGAGGTCCGACGGGTTCTAAGTCACTGACTCTCATCTGCTCTCAGAATAAGACCATTTCCTCTGTGTCTGATCTGCTGGGACGTCAGGGCCATTTTCTCTTCTCATGATTAAGCTTTCCTGACACTGCCCAGGAATGTGGATGGCCGCCCCCGGGGTCAGTGGTCAGTGAAATAGTCCAGAAGCTGCATCGTGGCACCCCGAGGCTTCGGGGGACGATTCCCGTGGTGGGTGAGGCTTCAAAGACCCGCGTCCTCGAGCCCTGTCGTGACCGTGGCCGATGCACCCAGGGCTGGGGACACTGGTGTCAGTGCAGTTACCGCCCCCGTCCCTCTCAGAGCACTCTCATCCCTGCTGGCAGGAAGGATTGTCTTCTCCCTCCCGCGCCCGACAGGCCGACGGGAGCCTGGCCTGCGCTGCGAGCCCCGGGAGCCCCGGGAGCGCCGCCGGGAGTGCTGGTGCTCTGAGGGAGGCCTCGGCAGGGCCGCGCTCCCGCTCTGGGCCAGTGCAGCGGCAGCTGTGGAGGAGGCTGGAGGCGCGCTCCTGCACGGCCGACCCCGCGCTGCTCGCTCTCTTTGCAGTTGCAGCTTTGCCGCTTCCACACTGCTCTGCTGCGGAGCCGGCGGAAGCCCTGGCAGCCCCCTGCGTCGTTCCTCAGGAGGAGCTCCAGGGTCTGGCCGGCAAGGTGCGCTCTCCACCAGCCCCGGGCCCTCGGGATGGGCGGCCCCTGTGGGCTATGCCCCACACACCTCCCCCCTCTAGGACAGGGTGCGTTCATCCACAGTCTAGGCCCTGAATGTGCTTAGCACGTATTGAGTGCTGTATTCAGCACATATCAGGCTCCAGCTGTGTTGACAGTTGAGCACGGTCTGTATCCAGCGCATGGTCTATATCCAGCGCATATCAAGCTCCTGCTGTATTCAGCATGTATCGAGAGCTCCAGCTGTGTTCAGTGCGTGTTGAGTACTAGCTGTATCCAGCACATATCAGGCTCCGGCTGTATTCTTTGTGTATCGAGAGCTCCAGCTGTGTTCAGCATGTGTTGGGTGACCGCTGTATTCAGCGTGGATTGGGCTCGGGCTGTGTTCAGCGTGTGTCAAGCACCGCCCGTACTCAGTGCCTGCTGAGCGCCTCCTGGAGGCGGCGTGTACGGAGAGCTCCCCTACTGAGCGTGGGTCGAGCTCCGTGCTCTCCTGCTTGGGACTCTTGCTTCCTGTGGGGTTACGGGGCTCAGCTTCTCACAGCCTGCCCAGGGCAGCCCAGCCCCCGAGGCGCCCCCAGCTCGGGGCCGTGTCCCCAGGTGGAGGCTGCCTGACGCCTGGGCAGCTGGAGTCTCGGGGAAAGGCGCTCGAGGACGGCATGAGCTCTCTGCGGTCTGGGCCCCAGGGTGCCAGGAGGCCAGGAGCGCGGGCGGCCGCCGCCTTGTCAGCGGAGGGGAGCGGGGTGGGCAGCGAGGCCGGAAGCCCCCTGGCCACGCCCGTGTTCTCGGCCGCTCCTGGGGGCAGGGGGAGGGGAGGAGAGAGTGACGCAGTTGCCCAGGTGGTGACCCTGCCTCCCCAGCTCGAGGCCCAGGCCCCTGTGGAGGACGGTGCTCTCAGCCACCGCGGTGGGGGTGCCCCTGCTCCTCGGGGCCCGCTACCTCACCGCAGAGGCGCCAGAGAAGCGGAGGATGCGGCTCGTGGTGGACGGCGTCGGGCGCGTCGGCAGGTCGGTGAGCTTTTCCTTCCGTGACACTTGCCCCCCAAGACCTCAGGTCGGCCCCAGCGTGACCTGGCCCACCCGTGGTCCCAGCTGGGCTGAGGCCCCTGCCCACTGGTCACTGAGGCCTCCCGGGAGGCTCGGAGGGTTTTTGCTGGGAGCTTTGATTCCGCGTCCGGTGGACCTTGGCTGCACTGGAGCGTGCTCCCTGGTGAGCTGGGCCCTGCCAGGCCCGGGGATGGCGAGGGGCTCGTTCAGCCCAGAGGGCTCAGCCCCTGGGCCTGTCCTCAGGGTAGCCGCGGCCCGCGTGTGCCGCCCTGGCCGGGAGGCCGGGTGCTCCCGCCCGCCGCTTCCTGGCCGTCCTTCGCCAGTAAAGGCCCAGAGGAGCCAGAGCCGTCTGAGCTCGGACTTCCCCTTGTGGGCTGGCCAGAGGCTAAGGGGCTTCTGTTGGCTCATCTCAAGGCGACCTGGAAGGAACCCCTTTCCATGCTCCCCCGTCTCTCCTTGCAAGACCGGTGGGGCGGAGCTGATACTCTGTCAGAGGCCTGGGGGAGCGTTTGCGCTTGGTCAGATTCCAGAAATTCTTGCAGCACAGAAGACTGTGTAGCCTGAGCCTCCTGAGAGCCAGCTCTTGGCTCTGAAACGTCAGCCAGCCAGACCCGCTAACCAGAGACCCCGAGAGACAGGGCGCACAGGTGCTCCAGCGGGGACCTGAGGGGCGAGGCGCCCGCGCCCGGGGCGATTCCCGAGGGCCTCTGCTGAGGCTTCACAAGGTCTGCAGGCATGCGAGCACGAGATTCATCCCGAGGCATCCGACCTGGGCTGCGGGCAGGTGGACAGTCGAAGGCTTCCAGCTGCCCAGTGCGAAACCCGGTCACGTGCTCCACTCCCCAGAGCCGTTCGCCCTGGTCCCCGAGCCCGGGAGGCCCTCGAGCTGCCCTGTTAGCAGGTTTGGGAGGTGTCCGCTGCGCCCGGAGTGTCGGTCCAGACTTTCCTGGCCAGCCATGGGGCCCCTGAGGGTGGAGCCTGGAGCCGCTGTGCTGGCCTCTGCCCCTCCACGGCCCTCTACGGGTGCGGGACGCACGGCCAGGGGGCGTGGGACCGTGGCGCTGCCAGACGCCGCCTACTTCTGATGAAAGCTGCAGGTCTTGTCTGCCTGGCTGCGTGCTCCGCCCCGGGCAGGCACAGCTGCTGTCAGAGGCGCAGCCGGGCGGGGCGGAAGGAGCTCGAGCCAGGCTTCCTAACAGGCTGCAGCTTGCCCTCGGCGGAGCCCTCAGTGACCAGGGAGGCTGGAGGGGCCCCTGCTGAGGCCTGGGTGCCCGTGCAAGGAGCGCACGTGCAGAGTGAAGCAGAGCCAGCTCAACCCCAGGGGGCGGCTGCTGTTCTGGTCGGGCCTGCCCGGAGGCCTGGACCCTGGCCCTCGGCCCCTCGCTCTCCAAACCCAGAACCTGGGCTGTAGTGAGGGTCTCCCAGCCTCGGACGGGTGCCTGGGCTGCCCAGGCCAGGTCAGGCTCTGCCAGGAACGTGTCCCCAGATCCCGCAGCTCCGCATGCAGGCCGTGCGCAGAGACTGCGTCTGGCTCTGAGCCTCCCTTTGGTGGCTTCTGTGCACAGGTGCGTGGTGAGCTGGTAGAGCGCAGGGGCTACCTGCGCAGGTGGAGGAGCTGGTGTGGGGAGCAGCAGGGCGGGGCAAGCACGTGGGCGTGGGCGGGCCTGCGCAGGTGGCTGCCCCCACCCCCACCCCGCTGCGGCTGTGGCAGCGCCTGGGCGGGTTTTCTCTTGCCTCAGGCACGGCCAGACCTGAGAGCCCCCCAGGGCAGGCCACACGCCCCTGCTTTAAAGATGAAGGCCTCCTGCCCCTCAAGCAGATGTCTGTGGTATTTTTTTCGCATCTTGTATTAGCCAAAAGGGGTGCTGATGCAAAGTACCAGGACTCTGCTGGCTTTTATAAAGAGTATTTATTTGAGGTAGGCGCTTGCAGTTACCAGGCCCTAAAGAGCACGTTACTTCCCTCACCAAAGTCATTTGCCACGTGTTGGAGCAAGATGGCTGGTGACATCTGCACAGTTCAGGCTTCCTTCTCTTCAGGCTCCGTCCCAGCTTCTTCTAATACCAGCTATGGGCCGGCATAGGGCTTCTCAGCTGCTCTGTTCTCCTCATCCCTCTTTTAAATGTAGTTTTTAATTTTTTTAGGAGGTACCAGGGGTTGAACCCTGGACCTCATACATGGGAAGCAGGAGCTCAACCACTTGCATTGCACCCACTCCCTGCTGTCCCTCTCAGGCACCCCCTCTCCCGGCCCAGCTTCTCCCATCTCAGCTGTGGGCCCGAGGACTCGTCTTTCCGGCCCAGCTGCTCTGGCCTCTTCACAAGGCCAGCTGTGGCCTCTCAGGCCCCCTCTCTCCAGGCCCAGGATCACGTTCTCTCCCCTGCCTGGCTGTGGAGCTCTCTAGACCCCTGCATCTTCTTCTGTTTTCTCGAGTGACCATCCCCTTATAGTCCATGAAGGGGGCAGGGATTCAAACTAGTCACCCTAGTGATGTGAAATCAAAGCCCTAATCTCGATTTAATAGAGTGAAAGCGAAACCTCTGAATTTAAGTCAATCCAAGGGCTATCACACCCAGAGGAACCAGACCAGTTGACAAGCATAATATCTCTTCTCGGAATTCATAAATATCAGACTGCCACACATCTTGAATTCTTATTACAAAAGTATTTAGATTACTATAAATAAATAAAAGGTCATAATAGAGAAGTGAAAAATGTAAAAGCTCACTGAAATCTTAAACCAAAAATGAAAATTCAGGAAGCTTTTGCCACGGTCATGGGTGGAGCATCGTGGTGCTTTCAACGAAACCTGATGCAGGGGCGCCTTGGGATCGCCTGCCCTGCACCCCCCCCCGCACCCCTCCCCCGCCCTGCACCCCCTCCCCCACCGTCCCTTCACCCCGCCTGGGGGAGGCAGGCATTCCCCGTCCCAGTGCCCACCCTTCTAGGAACCTGAGCCCACTGGGGCTGGAGCGCAGGCTCCGCTGCCTCTGTTTGGTGCTGGCGGCCTCGGGGCTTGCACAGGGCACGCATGTCCGTGGGCGCCTGCCCGGGCCTCGGGAGCGTGTCGTGGGGCCGTGGCAGCTTCTTGAAGGAAGGGGCGGCCTCAGGTCCCCTTGAGGTGCCCACGCCA
This sequence comes from Dasypus novemcinctus, assembly GCF_030445035.2. NCBI lineage: Eukaryota > Metazoa > Chordata > Mammalia > Cingulata > Dasypodidae > Dasypus > Dasypus novemcinctus. Next base: position 109,215,229 of record NC_080686.1, read on the forward strand.
AGCGTGTCCTGCGCGTGGCTCCCCGCAGTGGAGCGTTTCCCTCGAGGTGGCTTCAAGCGCGTGGGCTGGGGGCGGCTGCGCCCTGCCCGTGGAAGACAAGGCGCACCGCGGCCCAGCGGGCCTGAGCCGGGGAGGCGGGAGAGCGCTGTGCTCTGCGGACACCCGCCCTCCCCCGGGCCCTGCCGCTTCCTAAGACTCGAGCCTCGGCCTGTGGGGCCTGCGAGTGTGTGCGTCGCCCGCCCCCGCCGCGCTCGGCCCTGGCCGGGCAGACAGGCCGACACTGCACCTTAGGAGCCTGCCCTGCTGCATCCTGATCCCGGCGCCCTCCCCGGACTTTGACCTCCTCCCCCCTCTGCCTCTGGTCCCTCGGCCCTGCCTGTGACCACGCAGCAGCCCGGGGCGCCGGCCTCCCCTTGCTCTTCCCCTGCCCCCGCCGTGGGTTCCCCACTGCCCGTGGGTCTCACCATCTCCGCCCGTTCTGCCGCTCGTGGCTCCCTCCCACCCAGTGGCACCGGCAGTGGCATGACCAGGGGGTGCAGCCCCCAGGGCCCAGCCCTCAATCCCCCCAGGGCCCAGGACCCTTGGCTGCCCTAGGGAGACTTCTCACCCAAGTGGGGCCAGGGCCAGCTCTGCGACCGTGTACACCGAGGGCGTGGGGGGGAGGACGGGGGGCGAGGTACCAGCCCTGAGCGGCAGGGGCCAGGCGGTGCCTGCTGCCAGGGCCTAAGCAGCCTCTCCCCAGGTCCCTGGGCATTGGCCTGCTGATCTCCCTGGACTACTGGTGGTGCAGCCACATCGTCTTGCGTGGAGAGGACGAGGTTTGTCCTCCAGCCCTGGGCACAAGCTCGGGCTGCCAGGGTCTGCCCCTCCGCGGGGAGGACGCCTCCTGGAGGCGGGCCAGGTAGGGTGGGAGGGAGGCGGTCAGCCTGGCCACCCCAATGCCTTCCCTCCATGCTGCGGCCAGAACAGCCTGCGGTACTCGGAGGTGATGTCTGCGTGTCACCAGCGCGCGGCCGACGCCCTGGTGGCTGGGGCCATCAGCAACGGGGGCCTCTACATCAAGCTGGGCCAGGGGCTGTGCTCCTTCAACCACCTGCTGCCCCCCGAGTATATCAGCACGCTGCGCGTGCTGGAGGACAGGGCCCTCACACGCGGCTCCCAGGAGGTGAGGCGGGGTGGGGGGGCGTGGCCCCCGCTGGGGGGCGTGGCCAGGCGGCTGGACCTGAGCCTCCTGCACAGGTGGATGAGCTGTTCCTCGAGGACTTCCAGACCCCGGCCCACCAGCTCTTCCAGGAGTTTGACTACGAGCCGATGGCTGCTGCCAGCCTGGCGCAGGTGCACAAGGCACGGCTGCACGATGGCACCCAGGTGGCCGTGAAGGTGAGAGGGCCCCTGGGCGCGTTGCGGGGCCGCTGTGGGCCGGGCGGGCGCCCCAGCCCTCGCTGCCCACTCGCCTGGTCCAGGTCCAGTACATCGACCTGAGGGACAGGTTTGATGGGGACATCCGCACCCTGGAGTTCCTGCTGCGCATCGTCGAGCTCATGCACCCCAGCTTCGGCTTCAGCTGGGTCCTCCAGGTAGCCGGCGCCGGTCCCAGGGCCCCCGACTGCGCACGTGCGCTGTGGCCGGCCCTGAGCCCGACTGCCCCCGTGGACCCAGGACCTGAAGGGCACCCTGGTGCAAGAGCTGGACTTCGAGAACGAGGGCCGCAACGCCGAGCGCTGCGCTCGGGAGCTGAGGCACTTCCGCCACGTCGTGGTCCCCCGCGTGCACTGGGACAAGTGCAGCAAGGTGGGCGGGGCCAGGCCCCGGGGAGGGCGGCAGCTCGGGCCTGCTGAGCCAGCCCCTGCTCTCTTCCCCAGCGCGTGCTCACCGCCGACTTCTGCGACGGCTGCAAGGTCAACGACGCAGAGGGCATCCGGAGCCGGGGGCTGGCGCTGCAGGACGTGAGCGAGACGGGCCGGGTGGGGTGGCGTGGGGGCCAGCTCTGCCCACCCACAGCCTGTCACCCCCCCAGGTGGCAAAGAAGCTGATCCAGGCCTTCGCCGAGCAGATATTTTACACGGGCTTCATCCACTCCGACCCCCACCCGGGCAACGGTAGGCAAAGCCTCCGGGAGGGGGGGGCCCGGCGGGGCCGGTGCTGACGTGCCGCCACCCCCAGTGCTGGTGCGGAAAGGCCCGGACGGGAGGGCAGAGCTGGTGCTGCTGGACCACGGGCTCTACCAGTTCCTGGAGGAGACGTGAGCGCGGGCCGGGGGCGCGGGCACGGGTGGGCAGGGGCGGGCACAGGGGGGCCCCGCCCCAGCGGCCCCTCCTGCCCCAGGTGCTTGGCACTCACGCTGGCCGCTGCCCACAGGGACCGGGCCGCCCTGTGCCAGCTGTGGCGAGCGGTCATCCTGAGGGATGACGCGGCCATGAAGGCGCATGCGGCCACGCTCGGCGTGCAAGGTGAGGGACGCTGGGGAGCAGCGAGGGGCGGCGGGCGGTGGCAGCCGTGGGGCCGCGGTCTGCAGAGCTGCTGCCCACCGCCCGCCGCAGACCACCTCCTGTTCTGCGAGATGCTCATGCAGCGGCCCGTGCACCTGCGGCGGCTGTGGCACTCAGGCCTGCCGAGCCGCAAGGAGGCGGCCTACATGCAGGACATGGCACGCTCGCGCTTCGACGACGTCATGGCCGTGCTCAAGGCGCTGCCGCGGTCCATGCTGCTCGTGCTGCGCAACGTCAACACCGTGCGTGCCATCAACACCACCCTCGGCACCCCCGTCGACCGCTACTTCCTCATGGCCAAGAGGTGGGTGCCAGGGCCTGGGCGCGCGGGCTGGGGGCCGCCAGGGGCTGACCCCTGCATTCTGTGCAGCGCGGTCAGGGCCTGGAGCCGCCTGGCGGGCGCGGTGTACCGGGGTGTCTACGGCACCAGCTTCCTGCGCAAAGTCAAGGTCGTCTGGGAGATGCTCAAGTTTGAAGTGGCCCTGAGGTGAGCAGGGTTCGGGGGCCGGGGGCCTCCTGGCCGGCTCCTGCCAACCCTGACTCCCCCGCCCCAGGACGCAGACGGCCTCCATGTGGCTCATGGCCCACCTGGTGCGCGTCCTGGCTCACCTGGGCATCCTGGCCCCCACTGAGGAGCTCTACCAGTACCTGGAGACCTAGCTGCTCCCACGCCACAGCCCAGAGGTCCGCGAGAGCACCGCCAGGCGCAGCAGCTGCCCCCACGAGCCACACACGGGGCCGGCGAGCAGCCCCACAACTGGGCACCGGGGGTGCCAGTGCAAGAGTAACGGGAGGGGGCGCATGGAGGGGCTTGACCACAGCCTGGACAGACAGCCCTGCAATGACCACACATTTTTCACAAACAAATGTTTTTCTTTGTGTTTTGTACAAAAGGGGACGGGGGTGGGGGGCGGCAGCTGTGGGGCTAGAAGTGGGCAGTGACGCGGTCTGTCTCCAGCAGGTCGTCCAGGATCTGTGGGGACAGAGGGAAGAGGGGCGGACAGTGGTGGGCGGCAGCGGGGGCAGCAGAGGGGGTGGGAGGGGATGGTGCGGCCGCACTCACGATGTCCGGCGTGGTGCCGATCTTCTTGGCCAGCTCGCTGCGCTCCATGGCACTCAGGTACAGGTAGCGGTTGAGCAGCTCCCCGTCGAGCACGTTGCGCACAGCGTTCTGCAGGATGCGCCGGTCCACATGCAGCATCCTGGGGGTGGGCTGTGGTCAGGGCAGGCCAGGGCAGCGGGGGACCGGGGTGGGCAGCACTCACCGGAAGGCACGGGGGTTGAGGCCGGCGTGGTGGGGCAGCATGGTGGTCAGCGCGTTCTGCAGCATCAGCAGCCGCCGGTACGTCTTCTCCTGCATGGGCAGCAGCAGCCCGATGCCGCCGTCCAGGGTGGCTGGGGGTGTGGGCACGTGAGCTGGGCCAGGTCCACCCCACGCCCCCCGCCCTGCCCGGAACTCACCGAACCACGTGATGTGCTTGTTCTCCCAAACCACCGACTTCTTGCTGGGCCCCTCGGTGGCCCCCCGGCACGGCGTCCTCCAGAACGTGTTCACGTGGGCGCCCACGTGGAAGTCTGCCCGGCGCAGCAGGCGCATGCCCCCGAAGCTCTCCTTGGCTGTGTCGGGGGACACAGGTCAGAGCCGGTGCGTGCCCGCCCGGACAGAGGCAGGTTGGAGGCCACTCACCTTCCGGCAGGTACATGTACACCATGAGGTTGCGGTCTCGGTCGGACACTGCGGGCGAGAGGCCCAGGGGAGGGTCAGCTGCAGCCCCAGCAGTCCTGGGGCGGCCGGCCCCCGCCCCGGCGCCAGCGCTCACCCAGGAAGCCCAGCTGGGCGTTGTCCACCATGAAGTCCACGCTGTACACCTCGAGGGGCTTGGCGTCCTAGGGAGGGGCGGCAGAGGCGTCAGGGGGGCCTCGGCGGGCACAGGCCCCAGGGCGCGGGCCAGGGCGCGTACCCGGGACACGAGGCTCAGCGTCTTGCTCTCCTCCTGGTACCGCAGCAGCGAGATGCTCTTCATGACATCCGCCGCCAGGATGAAGTTCTTGACGCTGATCATCTGGTGGATGTAGAGCTGCGTGTCGATGAAGGCCATGCCCGTCAGCTCGCTGGCGCGCAGGCTCCACAGGAAGATCTGCGGGAGGCGGGCGTGAGGGCGGGGGCGGGGCGTGAGGACGGGGCGGGGCCTGTGCGGGGGCGGGGCGAGGCCGGGGCGGAGGCGGGGCGCAGGGGCGGGCGGGGGCGGGGCGCAAGGGGGCGGGGCGGGCGGGGCTGAGGTGGGCTGGGCGCAGGGGCGGGCGGGGGCTGAGGCGGGCAGGGCGCGGGGCGCGGGGGCGGGGCGCAAGGGGGCGGGGCAGGCGGGGCTGAGGTGGGCTGGGCGCAGGGGCGGGGCCTGAGGTGGGCGGGGGCGAAGCCGGTGCGGAGGCGGGGCGCAGGGGCGGGCGGGGCCTGAGGTGGGCGGGGCGGGGGCGGGGCGAAGCCGGTGCGGAGGCGGGCGGGGCCGGGGGCGTGCCCACCTTCTGGCCGATGGCCGACACCAGGTGGCCGTTGCAGTGGCACAGGGCGGTGACCGGCCCCTTCTGCTCCTTCTCGTACAGGACCTTGAACTTGTTCTTGGTCAGGGGCTGGCCGGGCTCGGGCACCACCTCAATCACGTCCATGATGAGGATCTGGGGGCCGCGGGGCGGTGACGCGGGTGCACGCACAGGGGGCCGCCCCCGCCCGCCGGCCCGGCCTTACCCGCCCCCGGCACGTGACCTCCTCCCCCTGCATGAGGCAGGTCCCCGCCGCCACGTAGCCCTTGAGGCCCGACACCGTCTCCTCGCTGCGCAGGGACACGGTCTTCATGCAGGTCACGTGCTCCCACTCCTCCAGCTCGATCCTGCGGGGCGCGGCGTCAGCACACGCAGCGGCGGCCCGCCCCCGGCCCCCGCCCCCGGCCCCTGCCGCACCTGGCGTTGGGAATGGCCTCCCAGCTGACGGGCGAGATGAGCTGGATGGAGAAGGCCTCCTGCTGCGGGTGGATGTAGCGCTCGTCTGCGGGCAGAGGGCGGCGGGGTCAGGGCCGCTCCACAGCGCCCGGCCGGGGGCGGGGCGCGCACCCACCTCTCTCGATGGTCTCGAACTCCTTCTCCTCGCCGGTCATGCGCGGGATGCGCGTGCACGGCGCGTTGGTGCTGGTGGCGACGGCGTACACCTGGGGAGGGGCTGCGTGTCACGCAGGCCGCAGGCCGGGCGCGGCCCCCACGCGTGGGCGCGGCCTACCTTGGACTCCACGTGGTAGGCCACGTAGTGCGCCGTGCAGCGCAGCGGGATCTTCCTGACGGGCCAGGGGGCGTCGTAGGACAGGTACGCGGGCAGCACGCTGATGCGCAGCTCGCCCTGCGGGGCCACGGGCGCCGTCCACGCCGCCGTCACACCCGGGCTCGCGCTCTCCTCGGCCCCCCTTCCCGGCGCTGCGCCCCGAGCGCCCCGCCCCTCCCACCTGCGGGGCTCCTCGCTGACCCTCGCGCGCTGGCCCGCGGCCCCACCTGTCTGTTGAAGTACAGAAAGCCGCGGGGGCAGTTGACGTTGTGGAAGGGGGCGAAGGAGTCGATGGGGCCGTCGATGCCCATTGGGTGCAGCCGCAGGGCCCCCCGGCCGGTCACCAGGAGCCAGTGGGGCGAGGGGCCGCAGATGAAGACCTGGGGGCCGCCCGCGTGAGCGCGCAGGCCTCAGACCCACGGCCGGCCCTGCCCGCCCGCCGGCCCACCTACCCCCGAGTAGCCGTAAATGTCCTCGAAGTAGCGGAAGCGCGCCACGCGGCCCCGCACCCCGGGCCCCTCCTCCGCGCTGCCACCCTCGGCCTTCTTCTTGGACGGCTTCGGCTTCTTCTCACGGAAGTTGATGTTGTGGGGGACCTGGGGGGGCTCCTGTGAGGGCCGGTCCTCCCGCACAGGCCCCGCCCCCGCAGCTCCCGAGCCCCGGAGGCCACCCGCACCTTCTTGAAGCGGACTTTGAGGTTGCCCTGCCCGAGCTGCGAGTCGTGGGGGAAGGCCTCGTAGAGCAGCAGCTCCTGGTCCACGTGCACCTGCGGGCGGGGCGGTCAGCGCAGGGCAGGGCGGTCAGCGCGGCGCGGGTCAGCGCGGGGCAGCCGCCGGGCGGGCGCTCACCAGCAGGTACGGCCGGCTCTGGCGGCTCCCCAGCGCCACCAGCAGCACCTCCTTGACGAGGGGCAGCTCGCCCTGGCGCGTGACCTCCTCCTTGCGCGCCTCGCCTTGCGTGGAGGGCTGCCCGAAGGAGCTGTCCACCAGCACGCGCTGCCCCACGGGGAAGTTCTTCACCAGGAACACCAGCCGCCAGTCGGGGAGCTGGTAGATCTGGGGGCGGGGACGCGGGTCAGCAGAGCCCGGGGCGGCGTGGGGGGCCCGGGGGAGGGGGCGGGGCGCGCACCTCCATGGCTCCGCTCTCCCGCACCAGCAGGCACCAGTGGGTGGGCTCAGCCCGGAAGGCGGCGGGCTCGCGGTCGGCGGGGGGCTGGCTGCTCCGCCGGGGCTCCTCCTTGCTGGGGCTGAAGAGGGAGCCCGAGTCCCCGTAGAGCATCTCCTCCTCGTCATCCACCGTGGGGCTGGTGGCGGCAGACGTGTCAGCGCCGCATGCCCGCGGCCCAGGCCCCAGCCCCCGCCCACCGGACCGACCCCTGCCCACCTGGTCTCGGAGCCCAGGCCCTCCACCTCCACGCCGCTGCGGCCCCCCAGCTCGTCGCGCGCCCCGCCCAGGCGGCTCTCGGTGGTGAACATGCCGCTGACGTCGCGGTACAGGCAGAGCGTGATGACCTTGGACTGCTGTTGGGGGAGGGGCAGGTCAGTGGGTGGGCTGGGGCCGCAAGAGGGCGGGTGGCGGTCAGAGGGGCTTACATGGTGCAGCGGGGGCTTGTGCAGCGCCAGGCGGTGGTGGCGGCCCCCGTACGAGTCACTCTTGAGCAGGAAGGTCGTGACGTGGCCCTCGGCGCTCATGACGACCACGTAGGGGTCGGCCACGGCGCAGTGTGCAATAGGGGAACCCAGGTCCACGGGAATGAAGTGCAGCTGGCTCACTGCGGGCAGGCGGGCGGGTCAGGACGGGTGTGGCGGGTGTGGGGGCGCGCGGCCCCCCCAAGCCCGGCTGGCGCACCTCCTTCCAGCAGGCGGATGCCGAGCGGTGACACTTGCACGATGTAGCGGTTGTCACCGATGTTGCCGGCAAAGACCGTGGGGCCCTGCGTGGCGAAGCCGCTGGTGTCCAGCTCCATGATCTCCTGCCCGGTCTGCAGGATCTGTGGGGGCAATGGGGTGAGGCCGCACACCCCGCACAGCCCTGCCTGGCCGCGGCGCCCGCCCTCACCATGGTGGAGTCCTCGCGGCTCAGGATCAGGAAGCCGTGCCTGCGCCCGTCCTCGTCCGCCTCGGGCACGCTGGGCTCCTGCTCGGGCCCCTCCCCCTTGGGGGTCTCCTCCTGGGAGGGCGGGAGAGATGCTAGCAGGGTGGCCTGTCCCCACAGAGGCCAAGCAGGGGCCGGGCCTCAGCCGGGGAGCCCCTTGACCTTGGCCAGGGGCGTTACTGGCCAGGCCACAGCAGGCCTGGCTGGTCACTATGAGGCAACCGTGGGTCTGCCCCAACACGGGGCGGCGACACAGGCCCCGGCCCCCACGCCAGCACCCAGGGCCCACCTCCTTGCGCACGGGCGCAATGACGGTCCACATGTCGTAGCAGCCCGGCAGCTCGAAGGTCGTCACCACCTGGGGCCGGATGCTCTTCTGCAGAGGTCGGCAGCATCACCCACCTGCCCCAGGCCACCCGCAGGCCACCCACACGCCTGCGGCCCCACAGCGCTCCTGGGGGGCGTCGGCTCCCCAGCCCCCCCACTCCACACACCTGCAGCACCGACAGGGCCCCGTTTTTCCCATAGCCAGAGCAAACCACGATCTCCAGGTCCGGCTCAGGGCTGTTCTGGAACTGCACGGGAAGGAGTGAGGGCCAGCCCTCGCCACCCCCCACCCCTGCCCGCCCCTCCCCGCAGCACCTCTTCGGAGAGGAAGGCGGGCTCGCCCATGGCCGCGTTGGCACAAGGTCCGATATTGAGGATGCTGTCGCACACCTGCAGGCAGCACAACCAGCAGGTGGGGGGGTGCCCAGCCTCACCTGGAGGGAGCAAGAGGGCAGGAAGGGGGGACCCAACCTCACCTCAAAGGAGTAGGTGGCCAGCTGCGTGCCTGACTGGGCCTCGCTTCCGTACACTTCGATCTCGTCCACCTCGTCCTGGGGCACCGTCTTACCCCCTGCAGCACACCCAGAGCCCAGCTGAGCCCAGACTGCAGCCCCAGACCACGGCCCTGCCCCTCCGCTGACCAACCCTGCCACACCCCCACCCCCTCATCTGACCAGCCCCCGATCCCCAGCCCCGGCCCCTCACCTGACCAGCCCACTGCACCGTCCACTCGCTTCTTCTTTGTGGGTGGCTCCTCCTGGGGGCAGGACGACAGTGAGCAGCTGGGCTGCCCCTGGAGAGGCTCTCACTTGGCCCTCAGCCCCAGGGGGTGTACCCACCTTGTCGGCCGCCTCACGGACAGCACTGGCCAGAGGCTCCTGGAGCTTCTCCGTGTACTTGAGCAGGAGGGAGTTGCCCAGGCGGGAGCCCAGGAACAGATACCCTGGCTCCATAGTGACCATCTGGGGGTGGGGCCAGGTCAGCACTGCAGGCCCAGAGCCAAGCCCCCCACCCACCGCACCCCCACTCACGCTGGTGGTGAGGACACTGGCAGCTGCCTTGTCGAAGTGGAAGGAGCGGACACTGCGCATGCCGTCGGTGATGAGGGTCAGCACGTAGCTGGGGGAGAGGGGACAGAGCATGGGAAAGAGTGGGGGAGGGGAGGGACCCCGGCTGGGGGAGACCGCGCGGGGTGGACCGGCGGAGGCTCACATCTCGCCGCCCTTGAGGGAGATGACCATCTTGTCATAGGAGATGAAGGCCGCCTGGGCACAGTCAAGGGTGATCTTCACGCCCTCCTGCGTGCCTGGACGGACGCACGGGAGGGGGGGGGGGCCTCAGGCCTCGCCCCACCCCCGCCTTCGGCCCCCGGCCGCTGGCCCCGCCCCTACCCCGCCCCTACCGGCCCAGGCCGCTGGCCCCGCCCCCAGCCCCCCCCCAGCTCACGGAGGGGGAAGGCGGTGGTGCCACAGGTGAGGCTGTTGAGGGCGACTCCGTACGGGGGGACGCTCTGGTTCAGGTAGAGCAGTGAGTTGACAGCAAAGATCACCACCCCACCTGGAAGGCACAGAGGGGCATGGGCGGGAGGGCCCCTCCAGCCCCTCCCCATGCCGCACACCTCCGGACCAGCCCTCACCTATGGGCTTGGGCACGGCCAGGGCCTGCGTGCAGTCGAAGGGCAGGCTAGTGAGTGACCAGATGACCGGGTGCACCTTCTGGGTGATGTTCAAGGAGATGGCCACGATGGAGCACGTGTCCTGCCGCACGGCCACCCGCCTAAGCCACACAGGGAGGGTCAGCCGGGACCCCTCCCGGCTCCAACAGCCCCCTCAGCCTCTGCGCAGGCCTGCCGCCAGGTCCTGCAGCAGGAAGGGGCGCGGGAGGGGAGAGGGCGCCGGAAGGGCGGGGCGGGGCGGGGCCAGCAGGTGGGGGCGGGGCGGGGCCGGGGCGGGGCCTGGGCCGGGGGCGGGGCCGGGGCGGGGCCGGGGGCGGGGCGGCGCGCAGGCGCACCCGGGCCAGGTCTGGTTGGGCTCGAAGAGGATGAGCAGCGTGGGCTCGTAGTAGCCGTGCAGGAACTGCAGGTCGACGATGTTGAGCAGCTTCTCGTCCAGGGCGCGCACGTCGATGATGTAGCTGGGCAGGAAGCTGGACCGCTGCCTGCGGGGGCAGTCGGTGGGGAGGGCCGGGGTGTGGCGGCGGCCCTGCGGGCGGGCGCCCGAGCAGGCCCTCCGGCAGGTGTGCTCCTGGGCCCAGGTGCGGGCAGCCGAGGGCGGAGCTTGAACTGCAGAGGCCTCAAGGCGGCAGGCAGGGACACAAGCCGAGACCCCCAGGACGGGTGGGGGGGAGGGGGCAGCAGAAGCCCGACTGGAGGACGCCAGCCTTCCAGCTGGACTGACGCTGGCACGGCCACAGCCGCTCGGGCAAACCAGGCGGGGGCGGGGGGCTCTGGGGTGAGGGGTGAGGGGGCGGGGCCTGGGCAGCACAAGCTACCCACTCACCCCTCGCCCACGAGCCCCTCGTGCTCCTCGGCCAGGCTCTCCCTGCGGAACGGCAGGACCACCAGCCGCGTGCCGTAGATGAGCATGACGGCGCAGCGCCCGTCGGGGTCCACCCGCACCCGCGGCGTGTGCACGTTCTGCACGAACCCGTCCTGCGGGGAGGCGGGCGTGAGCAGAGACCACCAGGGATACACTCAGGGACCCCCCAGGGACCCCCGGGGAGAGCCGAGGCCCTACCCGCAGCTCCGGCTCCTCGAAGTAGTGCAGGGACAGGGTCTTCAGGTCGTGGGTGCCTGGGTCGTACTCCACCACCGACAGCTGGGGCAGCCAAGACTACGGTCAGCCTGCCCGCGGCCACCGCGGCCACTGCCCCCCACAGTGCACCCACGGGCCCAGCCTGCGCCCGGCCCACCTTGGCGTCCTTGAAGCTCAGCAGCAGGGCGTCCCGCTTGGCCCCCGCCAGCTGCACGCTGGCCATGGACATGACGTTCCCGAAGAAGGAGAAGGAGGCCGCCAGCTCCAGCTTCTCCCTGTGCTCGCGGTGGGCCTGCCCCTCTGGGACAGAGGCAGTGGGTCCAGACGCTGGCCCACAGACCCCCGCCCGCCCGCCCCACCGCACGCCCCACACTCACCTGTGCTCCGGTCATTCTTGGCCACAGCCTGAGAAGAAGAACAAGAGGTGTCGTGAGGCGCCCCAGCGTGGGCTCCCCAGCAGCCCCACATCCCAGGGACACGGTCCTCACAGACAGTGGGAGAGGGCGGCCCGGCTTGCGCGCACGCCTCCCCCAGGACGTAGCCACGCTCCGGGCTCTGTCCACATCCCTTCCCGTGCCGCTGGCCCCCAGGGCAGCGCTCTCTGCACACCCCAGACCTGGCTGTGCACTCTGCTGCTCACAGCCCGGACCCTGCAGGCCACGCCGCCCTCAGCTCGGCCACAGCAGAGACCAATCGGGCAAGATGGGCTCCCAGCACAAGCCGAGGTCGGGAGAAACTGTCAGACACCAGGAACCAGCTGTTTCCGCAAAGAAGGGAGACTAAGCTCCCCGACTGCAAAAGCAGAGGCTGCCCACGCCTCGGGTGAGTGGGCAAGAGGGAGACCAGAAGCCCGGGATGGCCCCTCGCCTGTCACGGCACCGAGGCCCCTGCACTAGGTTAGGAAAACGTGTTAACCTATATGGCAGAAACTCAGGAATCTTCTGTGATGAGATAGGAAGTAAACAAGGCAATCATTTGTACTAGATTTTTAAACATGTTTAAGTGCTTAAAAATAACTGTCCGGCTCCATCAAAATTAAAAACTTTTGAGCAACAAAAGACACTATAAAGAGGGTTAAAGACACCCAGAGAATGGGAAAAATATTTGCAAAATGATATATCCAGTAAGGGTTTAATACCCAGAATATAAAGAGCTCCTACAATTCAACAATTCAAAGGCAAATAACCTGATTTTTAAAAATGGGCAGAAGATGTGACTAGACGTTTCTCCAAAGATGATATGCAGATGGCCAATAAGGACAATGACAGACGCTCAACAGCAGCAGCCCTCAGGGAAGCGCAAACGAAACCATAGCGAGGCGCTTCACACCACTAGGATACGTATGGCAGTTTGAAATTATTTTATGAATCCCAAAAAGAGAAAGACGATGTTTGGGGGCTGGTCCACTCCTGTGAGCACGAGACCTTCTTCAACTGGACCGCTTCAGTGAGACTCAGGTTGAGTCTTTGCTCTCTTGCTGGGTCTGATAAAACACGGAGTCACAGGAAGAAAGAGCTCTGCCATTTTGGACCCTGCCATGTGACAGAAAGGAGAGGCTCAACAGCTGAGGCCCGGGGAGAGCCGAGCCATACGCCTGACGCTTCCAGCTGAACCTGGGAAGAGAGTGAGTTCACGGATAAGTCGCACTGGCAGCAGGAAACCAGAGCTCATGAAAACACGCTGATCCGTTAACACTGAGCTCGCGGTGACGCACCATCACTCATGCACGTTTTCTCCACCAGGCACAGCCTTCCTGCACTGAGGACACCAGGCGGCGCTGCACACTGTGCCCAGCGACCATTTTAAAAGCAAAACCCCCCAGATAAGTGCGACGAATGTGGCACTTAATATGCTCTGAAAGGGCAACTGTTTACAGCGTGAGGGCGATGTTGCCTTCTTCCACCTCAACGGGGCACACCTATCAGGTTTTTCATCGCTGTGTACATATCAGCAAATGGTTACAAAAACACCAAAAATACTCATATGGAGGTTAAAATACATTTTAGCAAGTAGACAAATCTGCAATTACACAATCTGCATATAATGAGGATCGACTCTCTGCAAACTGAACTCAGGGATATGAAAAAGAATGCTGTCAATTTTAAAATAAATTATTAGAGGGAGCAGATGTGGCTCAAGTGGTTGAGCATCCGCCTCCCACATGGGAGGTCCCAGGTTTGATTCCCTGTGCCTCCTGAAAAAAAACAAAAAGCAAACAAGCAAAACAAATGAAAAAACTAACTCAGGGGAGTGGATATGGCTCAGTGGTTGAGTCCCAGCTTCCCATATAGGAGGTCCTGGGTTCAATCTCTGGTACCTCAAAAAATAATAAATATAATTAGAATGAATTACTGATTTTTGCAAGGTAATTGGATACATGGTCAATATACAGCAATCAATTGCTTTTTTCGAAACAGAAAATTTTAAGAGAATTTTAAGACAAGATGAGTAAAGTTAAAGGACAATCAGTAGAATATCCATATGCAATGGAAAGAACAGAAGCACATCGAAGACAAGGGAGCTCTGTCAAACGGCATCACCACCACTATGATCCCAAAAGAAGACCTCAAGATGGCATGGGGTAGGGCAGGAGGAATAAGAGCCAAAGATTTTGCAAAACTGAAGAGAAGCATCAATGCAGATTCAAGAAGGGCAGCCGTTCCCGAGCAGGATGAAAGCAAAGAAAACCACCTCTGAGCACATTAGAGTCAAACTACCAACATCGAAAGTGAAAAATCTTAAAAGCAGCCAGAGGAGAAAAGAGATACTTTCATAAAACCACAATAGCAGTGCTCCATAAATCTTGTAACATATTAATACCTAAAAGTAAAATGAATGACAACAATATAACAAAGGGCAAGAGGGGATTACTAGAGTTACACTGTTGTAAGGATTTTGCATTTTGTGGGAAGTGGCAAAAGTACTTACCAACTAGACTGTAATAAATCAAAGATTCAAACTGTAAGAAAACTAACTAGAAAACACATCAAATGTATAACTGAAAAGCTAATTGAGAAGATAAAATGAAATAATTAACCCAAAACAAAGCAGAAGAAAAAGGGAAGAATAAAGGGACAATAAACATGTCAATTTAAACCCACACCATAAACAAATAAATATAAATGGACTAAATACTGCAATTGGAAGACCAAAAATCAGGCTAATCAAAAAACAAGACCCAACTCCATGCCATTAGATCACTTTAAATATAAGGACAAGCCATATTAATTACTCAGTGTTAAATTTATATTTATAATGTTATTATTTATTTTGATTATCATTATTAAAATTAAAGGTCATCTGGCTCTAAATAAATAAATGTAAGTTTTGAAAAAGGTACCTTGTTTAAGGACTTAAAAAAAAAAAAACAACTAAGGTTAGGTTTGGGTAACTGGTAAGTTCTATTGTGTTCCAACTATGTCATGATCAGCCAAAGCAGATCTTAAGGCAAGAAGTATTAGAAATAAAAAGGAACATTTCATGGTAGAAAGGTCAATTCAACAGTAAAACCTTATTCTGAATGTCTTAACATAGCTTTGTTATCACTGACTGTGAATGGGTTAAACTCCCCAATCAAAAGATACAGGCTGACACAACTCAACAATAAAAGAGCAAGCAATCCAATTAAAAAATGGGCAAAAGATTTCAATAGAATTTCTCCGAAGAGAAAATATAAATGCCCATAAAGCACATGAGAAAATGTTCCATATCACTAGCTATTAGGAAAATGCAAATCAAAACAACAATGACATGCAATGCATAGAATGGTCATTATTTAAAACAAAACAAAACAAAACAAACAAAAAACAGTAAGTGCTGGAGAGGACACAGAAATAGGAACACTCTCACTGTTGGTAGGATTGTCAAATGGTGCAGCCTCTGTGGAAGACAGTTTGGCAGTACCTCAGGAAGATAAATATAGAACTGACAATCCCTCTACTAGGAATATATCCAGAAGAACTGAAAACTGTGACACAAACAGATTTCTGCACGTGGATGTTCATAGCGGCATTATTCAGTTGCCGAAAGGTGGAACAACCCAAGTGTCTATCAACCAATGAATGGATAAACAAAACGTGATGTACATATGATGAAATACTATGCTGCAGTAAGAAGAAATGAAATTGAGACACATATGATAACGTGGATGAATCTTAAAAGATATTATGCTGAATGAGGTAAGCCAGATAAAAAAGGACAGAAATTGCATGGTTTCATTAATATGAACTAAATACGAAGAATAAACAACTGGAGTTGAAACCTAGAGTGTAGGTTAAAGAGGTAAGAGGAGGGCTGAGGACTACTGATGCTTAGTATATGTTAAAGTTTTATTTAACTTGACTGTAAAAGTGTGGAAATGGATGGAGATGCTGTTTATACATTAGAGTGAGTAGCAGCTGGTTTATAAATAGGAATGTGGCAGGAAAGGGTAGTCTAGGGGTATAAATGTCAATTGAAAGAAAGCTGGAGAATAATCCAGGGACTGAATAACACAGTGAACCCAGAGGTGGATGAGAGTTGTGGTTGATGGTACAGATGCAAGGGTGTCCTGTGAGCTAAAGCAGACGTACATCGCTACTGCAGGGTGGTGGAAATGTGGAAAAGCATGGGAAAAATACAATTGGTGTGACCTATGGACTGTGGTTAACAGCAGTATTGTTATATTCATGCATCTATGTGAGATATATTGGCATAAAGACAGACACATCGATCAGTGGAATAGAACCAAGAGTCCGGAAATAAACCCTCATCTCTATATCCAACTGATTTTTGACAAAGCTACCAAATCTATATTACTGGAACAAAATGGACTCCTCCACAAACGGTGGTGGGACAACCGGGTATCTATAACCAAAAGATTAAAAGACGACCCCTATCTCACTCCCTATACAAGAATCAACTCAAAATGAATCAAAGACCGAAATATGAGAGTCAGGACCAGACGAGATTGGGCGCGGTCGGGGTGGTAGTGTCGACAACTCCAAGCAGGAGAATCACATCCATCAACCATGTGGGATCTAAGCCCCCTCTCGACCCAGGACCCACAGCATGGAGGAATAAAATATGGATTAGAGTGAACTTACTGGTATAAAACTATTGTGACGAGTAATGGAAGAAACTGTAGCAGTGATATGGTAGTTGCTGAGGGCAGGGAGAGGGAAGTAGAGATGAGATGTGGGGGCTTGGAGTTGTCCTAAATGATGCTGCAGGGACAGATGCTGGACATTATATATCCTGCCATAACCCACTGACTGTTGGGGGAAAGTGTAAACTACAAGGTAAACTATAATCCATGTGGTTCAGCAGTGCTCTAAAATGTATTCACCAAATGCAACGAAAGTGCCAAAATGATGAGGGAGGTTGCTGATGTGGGAGGAGTGGGGGGATGAGGTATGGGGTATGTAGGAACCTCTTATATTTTTTAATGTAACATTTTTTGTGATTTACATATCTTTAAAAAGAAGACAATTTAATAAAAATTTTTCAAAAATTTAAAAAAAGAGCCAGGACCATAAAACTACTAGAAGAAAACATAGGGAAACCTCTTAAATACCTTGTGGTGGGTGATGGTTTCTTGGCCCTTATACCCAAAGCACAAGCAACAAAAGGAAAAATAGATAAGTGGGACCTCCTCAAAATTAAACACTTTTGTACCTCACAGGGCTTTGTCAAAAGGGTGAAAAGGCAGCCAACCATTTAAATGGGAAAAAATATTTGGAGATCACATATCCAATAATGTTTTAATATCCATGATATATAAAGAAATGTTACAACTCAACAATAAAGAGACAAATGACCCGATTAAAAAATGGACAAAAGACTTGAGTAGACCCTGGTCCAAAGAAGAAATACAAATAGCAAAAAAACTACATGAAAAAATGTTCAGTGTCACTAGGGAGTAGGGAAATGCACATCAAAACTACAATGACGGGAAGCGAACTTGGCCCAATGGATAGGGCATCCACCAATCACATGGGAGGTCCGTGGTTCAAACCCTGGGCCTCCTTGTCCCATGTGGAGCTGGCCCATGCACAGTGCTGATGCGTGCAAGGAGTGCTGTGCCATGCAGGGGTGTCCCCGCGTAGGGGAGCCCCACGCGCAAGGAGTGCACCCGTAAGGAGAGGCGCCCAGCGCGAAAGAAAGTGCACCCTGCCTAAGAATGGCGCCACACACACACATAGAGCTGACACAGCAAGATGACGCAACAAAAAGAAACACAGATTCCCAGTTCCGCTGATAAGGATAGAAGCGGTCACAGAAGAACACACAGCAAATGAATGGACCCAGAGAGCAGACAACTGGGGGGCGGGGGAAGAGGAGAGAAATAAATTCTAAAAATAAATAAATCTTTTAAAAAAACTACAATGAAATATCATTTCACACCTATCAGAATGGCCACTATTAAAAAGGCAGAACTACAAGTGCTGGAGAAGCTGTGGAGAGACAGGAATGTTTATTCCCTAATGGTGGTGATGCAGGATGGTACAGCCACTGTGGAGAACTCTTTGGCAGTTCCTAAAGAAGTTGAATATAGACTTGCCACATGACCCTGCAATACCACTACTGAGTATCTACCCAGAAGAGCTGAGAGCAGGGACATGAACAGACATCTGCACACTGATGTTCACAGCAACGTAATCGCCAAAAGTTGGAAACAACCCAGGTGTCCATCAACCGATGAATGGATAAAAAAACTGGTATATACACATGATGAAATATTACTCAGCTGTAAGAAGAAATGAAGTCATTAAGCACATGACAACATGGATGAAACTTGAACCTGGGGGACATTATGTTGAGTGAAGGAAGCCAGACACAAAAGGACAAATTCTGTATTCTATTGTGAACTAAATACATTGTATAAACTCATGTGTTGATAACTAGAATACAAGGCACCAGAAGAAAGAATGAAGTTAGCGAATGGAAAGCTGAGGGTTAATCTGTGCAGAATTGGTAAAAAGGTTGTTCGTAAATCTTTGGAAATGAATACAAATGGGGAAAGCACATCATGGTGTTTGTAAACTAGCAGAGTTATTATATGGGTATGACAGTGGTTGAAAGGGAACGTCTAAGGTCATGTATATTAGTCAAAGGAAAGCTAAACAATGTAACATGGGACAGTACAGCATAATGAAACCTTGTGTGAAATATGAACATGGGTAATACAGCTTATATAAGACTGGTTTCCTCTGAAACCGAACAAATGTACATTAATGTTGCAAGATGTTAGTATCAGGCAAAAATACAACCAAAGCAAATTATGGACAATATTACATAATAATATATTAATAATCTTCCATAAGAGTGAAAAAAAAGGGGGGGGAGGAATATACTAAGTGAAAAAAACTAGACAAACGGAACTACATATTGTTAGACTCCATCATACAAAATATAAATATAAATAAATTAGAGACACAGAAACAGAATAGCAGCATGTATGGCAGGGGAGGCATAAAGAAATTGTGAGGTGTTTATTAAAGGATTGAGTTTTTTTGTTTGTCTGTTTTTTTCAGGAGGTAACAGGGATTGAACCCGGGACCTTGTACATGGGAAGCAGATGCTCAACCACTGAGCTACACCCACACCCATGTTTTCTGTTTTTAATTATTATTATTATTGGAATAATGAAAATGCTATAACAGTGACTGAAAGGATGACTGCAACTATGTGATTATACCAAATACCAGTGATTGCACACTTTGGATGGACTGTAAGCTTTGTTACTATGTATCAATAAAATTTATTTTTAAAAATTGGCAAAAGTAAAAAACAGGGAAGCAGATATGGTTCAAGCGATTGAGCTCTTGGCTACCACATGGGGGGTGTCCGTGGTTCAGTTCCCAGTGCCTCCTAAAGAAGATAAGCAGGAAAGCAAGCTGGTGTGACGGGCTGATGCAACAAGATGACACAGAGACGCACGGAGAACACAATGAGTGACACAACAAAGCAGGGAGCGGAGGTGGCTCAGGCAATTAGGCGCCTCCCTCCCACATCGGAGGTCCCAGTTCAGTTCCCGTGCCTCCTGGAAAGACCAGCACACAACAAACAGACACAGCACATGCAAACAACGAGGGGGTGGGGAGAAATAAGTAAAATAAATCTTAAAAAAACAGAATTTTTGAAGATTTAGCACACCTCCCCTGGTAACTGATGGGACACACAGGGACACATTACAGAGAGAAATTAAAGACCTCCAGGACAAGGGGGAAATACCATTCTTTTGAATGGTGTTGAACAAAATGGCAAAAGGACACATTCCTCGCCCCATACATGAAACTAAAGGCCACCTGG
Source organism: Dasypus novemcinctus (assembly GCF_030445035.2). Taxonomy (NCBI): domain Eukaryota; kingdom Metazoa; phylum Chordata; class Mammalia; order Cingulata; family Dasypodidae; genus Dasypus; species Dasypus novemcinctus. The sequence continues at coordinate 109,234,491 of NC_080686.1, forward strand.
ATGGTGAAAGGCAAAACAAAGCTTCTGAAAGACCATCTAAGCAAGTTCAGTACAGCAGTCGGTTAAATATGATCAAAAGTAACAACCCACATCAAACAGTTAAATGTCATCTGAAAAGAGAGACTGAGTCTGTGTGTTAATGGAGTTTTTAGAGAAATCCCACTGACACTGCTCTTAATCGACCGTGATGTGTAAGACCTTCATCAAGAAATAGAACACTACTGAAATTAATAAAAGACCCAAAGAAAAAATCAGACCATGTTTCTGGAGGGGAAGTCTCAATAGTAAATAGTATAAAGATGTTAACCCTCCCCAAATTAAGCTGTACACTCAGTGTGCTTCCAATCCAAGCTGCAATAGGTTTCCATCCCATTTACTAATCTTCTGAAACATACATGGGAGAGCCAGACACCAAGGACACCCACAAACAATTCTGAAGATGATCAAGATACGGGGGAGGGCTCACCCTACAAGATTATCAAGAATGATAACAAGCCTGAAGAATTTAAAACAACATGAAAGAAAGGGCATTATAAATCATGAGCCCACCAAGAACTAGTGTTGAGATGAAGTGGGCATCTCAGGGAAGAAAATAAAATTGGGTGCTCATGCACTGCTCAGGGGGTGCAGGGGCTCAGCGTCTGGGGGCTCCGTCCCGTTCCTTCCCCCACAGCCAGCCCTACCCTGTTAGGGCTGACGTGCCCCAGAAAACCTCTCATCCACACACAAGAGACACACAGTCATGTGAAATAATAAAACATCGGATAGAACAAGTAATAAAAAAGCAGAAAACTCTAAGTGCTGGAGAGGATGTGGAGAAACAGGCACACTCTTCACACTGGAGGGGGTAGAATGGGGTGCCACTGTGGAGGATAGTGTGGCAGTTCCTGGGGAAGCTAAGAACTGAACTGCCACATGACCTGGCAATCCCTCTACTCGGTTCACACCCAGAAGAGCTGAGAGCAGCGACATGAACAGACAAATGCACACCAACATTCATAGCGGCATTATTCACAATTACCAAAAGCTGGAAGCAACCCAAGTGCCCATCAACTGATGAACGGATAAACAAAAGGTGATGCATACATACGACTGAATATTATTCAGCCATAAGAAGGAATGAAGTACTGATGCATGCAACAACATGGATGAACTCTGTGATATTATGCTGAGTGAAATAAGCCAGATACAAAAGGACAAATATTGTTTGATCTCCCTAATGTGAGCAAAGTATAAAAGGAAACTCATAGAGCTAGAATCCAGAATATAGGTTACCAGGAGATATAATGTGGGTAGATAGTGGGGAGATAATGCTTAATTTGTGCAGAAATTCTATTCAGCAGCTCAGGCAACTGGGCCCCACCTACCACATGGGATGTCACTAGTTCAGATCCCAGCGCCTCCTAAAGAAGGCAGAGAGCTGGTGCAAATGGAAGGCAGGACAAGCCGATGCAACAAGAGACACAAGAAGAAGAAACACAGGGAAACGGACTTGGCCCAGTAGTTAGGGCATCTGTCTACCACATGGGAGGTCCGCGGTTCAAACCCCGGGCCTCCTTGACCCATGTGGAGCTGGCCCATGTGCAGTGCTGATGCGCGCAAGGAGTGCCGCACCACGCAGGGGTGTCCCCCGCGTAGGGGAGCCCCACGCGCAAGGAGTGCACCCGTAAGGAGAGCTGCCCAGTGCGAAAGAAAGTGCAGCCTGCCCAGGAATGGCGCCACCCACACTTCCCGTGCCGCTGACGACAACAGAAGCAGACAAAGAAACAAGACGCAGCAAATAGACACAGAGAACAGACAACCGGGGGGGGGGGGGGAATTATATAAATAAATAAATCTTTGGGGAAAAAAAGAAGAAGAAGAAACATGAGAGACACAAAAAAGCAGGGAGTGGAGGTTCCCAGTGCCTCCTAAAAAAGACAGTGAGCTGACACAATGGGCAGGCAGGCAAACTGATGCAAGGAGACACAGGGAGTAAAAAACATAATGAGACACACAACAAAGCATGGACCAGAGGTTGCTCAAGCAATTAGGCACCTGCCTTCCATATCAGAGGTCCCAGATTCGGCAACTGGTGCCTCCTAAAGAAACAAGGAAGACGAACAGACACAGCAAGTGAAAAACAAGGGGGTGGGGAAAGATGAATAAATAAATCTTTGAAAAAAAAATTTCTATTTAGGTTGATTATAAATGTTTGGAAGTAGATGGAGGTGATGACAACGTATACTGTGAGTACAATTAATAGCGCTGAACTATGTATGTGAATGTGGTTGAAAGGGGACGTTTTCGGTAAATTATGTCACTAGAAGGAAAGTCAGAAGATGAAACATGGGGCTGTACCACACAGGGAGCCCTGTGGTGGACGATGACTCTGGGCAACAGGGCAGGTGAAAGAACATTCTTGCATGACCTAGAACAAAAGTATATCACTATTACAAGGTGTGAATAACAGGGTGTATTAGTCAGCCAAAGGGGTGCTGATGCAAAATACCAGAAACTGGTTGGTTTTTATAAAGGGTATTTATTTGAGGTAGGAGCTTACAGATACCAGGTCATAAAGCGTAAGTTACTTCCCTCACCAAAGTCTATTTTCACATGTTGAAACAAGATGGCTGCCGACAGCTGCAAGGGTTCAGGCTTCCTGGGTTCCTCCTTTCCAGGGTCTTTGCTTCTCTCTGGGTTGAGGGTTCCTTTCTTCCCAGGGCTTGCTTCTTCCTGGGCTCAGGGTTCCTCTCTTCCTGGGGCTGGCTTCGCTTTCCTCTGTGAGCTTACTTGCCGGGGCTCCAGCTTAAGGCTTCAGCATCAAACCCCAACATCCAACATCCAAGGCCCTGAGCCTCAGCAGACTTGCAACTCCTACCCTCTGGTTTCTTGGACTTACCCTGCCCAGCTAACAGGAAGGTGAAGAAGGTCAACCACCACACCAGGGAGTCAAGAGTGCCTACAACTGCAAGCAGGAGAATTGCATCCATCATCCATGTAGAATCTAAGCCCCCTTTTGATGTAGAGGGGGACTGGACATAACCATCCCAGAGTACACAGGATGGATGAATAGAGTATGGATTAGAATAGACTTACTGGTGTTCTCTATGGAACTACTGTGATTAGTAATGGAAAAAATTGTAGCATTGAGGTGGAAAAAGTGGCCACGGTAGCTGCTGATGGTAGGGAGAGGGAAGAAGAGATATGACGTGGGGTCATTTTCAGGATTTGGAGTTGTCCTGGGTGGTGCTGCAGGGACAGATGCTGGACATTGTGTGTCCTGCCATGGCCCACTGGATGGACTGGGGACAGTGCAGACTATAATGCAAACCACTGTCCATGTGGTGCAGCAGTGCGCCAAAATATATTCACCAGGTGCAGTGAATGTGCCACGATGATGGAAGAGGTTGTTGATGTGGGAGGAGTGGGGTAGGGGGTGTGGGGGGTATATGCGGACCTCATATTTTTTTAATGTAACATTAAAAGAAAATAAAGGAGAAGAAAAACAAACTAATAAATAAATAAAACCCCTCTAACTCTGTCCTTCACCATGCCTTTTATCTGTGAGTCCCCACCCACTGAGGGGCGGGGATTCAACGCCCTCATGACATGGCCCAAGTAAAGCCCTCATCATAACTTCATCACACCAGGTACAGCCCAGATCACAAACATAATCCAACAGCTATTCATGGAACTCATAACTATATAAAACTGCTATACTGGAGCAATGAGGGCAGCTTGAGCCTCCACAACTTAGGGTACCAACTACATCCTTGGCTCCTACTGCACAACCAGCAAGGGAGAAAGGGCAGGAAGCCCTAAACTAAACAGAAACACTGCACCCAGAATAAATAATCTAGTAAGCCAGATGCCACACACCAACAAAATTTTTATAGTCCACACCAAGAAACAGGAAGATATGGCCCAGTTAAAGGAACAGGATAAGCCTCTAGGGCGGCGGACTTGGCCCAGTGTTTAGGGCGTCCGTCTACCCCATGGGAGGTCCACGGTTCAAACCCCGGGCCTCCTGACCTGTGTGGAGCTGGCCCATGCGCAGTGCTGATGTGCGCAAAGAGTGCCATTCCACGCAGGGGTGTCCCCCACATAGGGGAGCCCCACACGCAAGGAGTGCGCCCCATAAGGAGAGCTGCCCAGCGCGAAAGAAAGTTCAGCCTGCCCAGGACCGGTGCCGCACACACGGAGAGCTGACACAACAAGATGACGCAACAAAAAGAGACACAGATTCCCGTGCCACTGACAACAGAAGCGGACAAGAAGAAGATACAGCAAACAGACACAGAGAACAGATATCTGGGGTGGGGTGGGGGAAGGGGAGAGAAATAAATAAAATCTTAAAAAAAAAAAAAAAAGATAAGCCTCCAGATGACATAAAGGAGTTGAGACAATTAATCATAGATGTCCAAATAAATCTCTTTAATAAATTCAGTGAGGTGGCTAAGGAGATTAAGGATATAAGAAGACACGGGATGAACACAAAGAAGAATTTGAAAGCAGACACAGAAAAACAGCAGCTCTTATGGCAATGAAAGGTGCAATAAATGAAATTAAAAATATACTGGAATCATATAACAGCAGATTTGAGGAGGCAGAAGAAAGGACTAGCGTGAAGAAATGGCCTCCAAAAGTGAACATACAAAAGAACACATGGAAAAAAGATTGGAAAAAATTGAACAAGGTTTCAGGGCACTGAACGATAGCAAGCAATGTGCAAACATATATGTCATGGGTGTCCCAGAAGGAGAAAAGAAGGGAAAAGAGGGAGAAGGAATATTTGAAGAATGGTAGAAAATTTCCCAACCCTAGTGAAGGACATGGATATCCATGTCCAAGAACCACAACATACTGCCATCTAAAAAAATTCTAACAGACCACCTCCAAGACACATACTCATCAGAATGTCAAATGCCCAAGACAAAGAAGAATTCTGAGAGCAGCCAGAGAAAAGCAATGAATAACATATAAGAGATACCTAGAAAGATTAAGTGCTGATTTCTTATCAGAAACCATGGAGGCAAGAAGACAGTGGTATGATATATTTAAGATACTTCAAGAGAATAACTTCTAGCCAAGAATCTTATACCTGGCAAGACTGTCTTTCAAAAATGAGGGTGAGTTAGAATATTCACAAATAAACAGAAATAGAGAGTTTGTAACCAAGAGACTGACTTTGCAGGAAATACTAAAGGGCATGCTAGAGCCTGAAAAGAAAAGACAGGAGAGGCCTAGAAGAGAATCTACAAATGAAGATTATATCAATAAAAGTAACTAAAAGTGTCCAAAGAGTGGTGTAAATAAAATATGACAGATAAAACCCAAATATTCAGGAATAAACTTAAGCAATGATGTAAAGCACTTCTATTCAGAAAACTACAAATCACTTTTAAAAGAAATCAAGAGAGGCCTAAATAATTGGAAGAACATTCCATACTCACAGATTGGAAGACTAAGCATTATTAAAACGTCAGTTCTACTCAAATTGATACACAGATTCAATGCAATCCCAATAAAAATTCCACCAGCATTTTAAAAATAGATGGAAAACATGATTATCAAATTTATTTGGAATGGTAAGGGGTCCTGAATAGCCAGAAACATCTTAGAAAGGAAAAGCAAATTAGAGGACTCTCATTTCCAGACTTTAAATCATATTACCTAGCTACAGTGGTAAAAACAGCACGGTAGGGGAAACGGACTTTGGCCCAGTGGTTAGGGCGTCCGTCTACCACATGGGAGGTCCGCGGTTCAAACCCCAGGCCTCCTTGACCCGTGTGGAGCTGGCCCATGTGCAGTGCTGATGCGCGCAAGAAGTGCCCGTCCACGCAGGGGTGTCCCCCGCTTAGGGGAGCCCCACGCGCAAGGAGTGCACCCGCAAGGAGAGCCGCCCAGCATGAAAGAAAGTGCAGCCTGCCTAGGAATGGCACTGCCCACACTTCCCGTGCCGCTGACAACAGAAGCGGACAAAGAAACAAGACGCAGCAAACAGACACAGAGAACAGACAGCCGGGGTGGGGGGGGATTAAATAAGTAAATAAATCTTAAAAAACAAAAAACAAAAAAAACCAGCATGGTACTGGCATACAGACAGACACGTACACTAATGGAACAGAAATGATGGTTCAGAAATAGATCCTTACATGTATGGTCAAATGATCTTTTACTAGGCTGTCAAACCTACCCAGCTCGGGCAGAACTGTCCATTCAACAAATGGTGCTGAAAGAAGTGTATATCCATAGCCAAAAGAAGGTAAGAGGACCCCTACACCTCACACCTTATAGAAAAGTTAACTCAAAATGAACCAAAAACCTAAATATAAAAGAAGAACCATAAGCTTCTAGAAGAAAATGTAGGAAAGTATCTTCAATACCTGGTGATAGGTGGTGGATTCTTTAAAAGGAGATAAGAGGAGACTGAGATGGACTACTGATGTTTTAATTTTTTTTTAAAGAATTATTTTTATTTATTTCTCTCCCCTTCCCCTGCCCCAGTTGTCTGCTCTCTGTGTCCATTTGCTGTGTGTTCTTCTGTGTCCACTTCTATTCTTGTCAGTGGCACCAGGAACCTGTATCTCTTTTTGTTGCGTCATCTTGCTGCATCAGGTCTCCAGGTGTGCGGCGCCACTCCTGGCCAGGCTGAACTTTCTTTCGCGCTGAGCAGCTCTCCTAACAGGGCACACTCCTTGCGCGTGGGGCTCCTCTACACAGGGGACACCCCTGCGTGGCAGGGCACTCCTTGAATGCCCCAGCACTGCACACGGACCAGCTCCACACAGGACAAGGAGGCCCTGGGTTTGAAGCGTGGACCGCCCATGTGGTAGGTGGACGCTCTATCCATTGAGCCAAATCCACTTCCCACTGATGTTTTATGTATGTAGAAGTTAAATTAACTTTATTGTAAGTGTGAAAATGTATACAGTTGATGGTAAAACATTATAGTGCGTAACAGCTGGTTTATAAAAATGGGAATGTGGTTGAAAAGGTAGTCTCTTTATGTAAATGCCAAGTGACAGAATACTAGAGAATAATGTAAAGACTGAAAAGCACAGTCAACCCAGAAGTGGATGAGAATTGTGGTTGATGATACAGATGCAAGAGTGTCCTTCATAAGCTAGAGCAAATGTACATCACTACTGCAGGGTGGTGGGAATGTGGAGAAGCATGGGAAAAACACAACTAAAGTAAACTATGGACTGTGGTTAACAATAATAATGCAATATTCTTGCATCTACACCAAAGACACACTGCGTTAATAATGGGGAATATGGAAAATACGTGCCAAATGTACGCCATGGATCTGGTAAAAATCAGAGAATCTTATTTCATAATCTGTAACAAAGGTTCTACCATGAAGTGGTGTGTTGCTAGAGGGGTGTTGTTTGGGAATTCTGAACATGTGATGACTGTTCTCTAAGTTTACAACTACTGTCATGAAAGTATATTTTAAAAAATAATAATAGGGTGTGTCGGGGGGAAAATACACCAAATGTAATATACAGACTATAATTAGTAGTAAGATTTTCATAATATTCTTTCATAATTTGTAACAAATGTCTCACAACAATGCAAGGTGTTGGTGGTGGGTCCATATACATATGACCCCTATATGACATTATGCATGTTTGCTTTGTAAGTTCACAACTTTTACTATATACTTAGTTTATATATGTTCATGTATAAATGATATAAAAATAACAATAGGGTGGGCTAGGGGAAAATACTTTGTTTAGTAGTAATATTTTGAGGATGCTCTTTAACCATTAGTTAAAAATATTTAACAATGCAAGCTATTGGTGGTAGGGTGAGGTATGAGGGCCCTATATGATGTTATGTATGTTTGTTTTACAAGTTCACAACTATTACTATACACTTATTGTTTATGTATGTTCATGTATGAGTGATATACTTCAGTAAGTTTCAGTCTTGAGGGTCAGGCTTTCTCATCACTCACTCGGGGGGAAGCCATGTAGTGAGCAGCCCAGAGAGAGGACCGCATGGGGAGGAGCAGGAAGAGCTGAGGGCTCCGGCCCACAGCCATGTGAGGTGCCATCTTGGAAATGGGTTCTCCAGTCCGTCAAGCCTTTAGGCAACGTGGCCACATCCTGCTGCTTGCCTGCAACCTCGCAAGGGACCCTGGGCTGGAACCACCCCACCGAGCCGCTCCTGGACTCCTGACCCTCAGGAACTGAGAGATAATGTCTGTTCATGACTGCAAGCACTGGGGCAATATATTAGGCAGCAATAGGTACTAACGCGAGGGGCAAAGTGAGCTTTGGACCCCCTCCCTCCCTTCCCACCCATGGCCTTCTCCACCTCAGTAACAGCAACTCCACCCTCCAGGTGCTTTTTAGACCAAAACTGTGGTGTCACCCTTGACCCCTCTCTTTCACACTCCACATCTTGTCAGCAAATCCTGTGGGCTCTGCCCAGAACCCAAATGCTGCTCGCTACCTCCTCTGCCACCAGCCAGTCCAAGCTACCATCGCCTATCAGCCCTCACTGGTCCCCTACATCCACCCCTCCTCCCCAGTCTACTCTCAGCGCAGATGCCATGTGACTCTCCAAACTTACATCAGCTCATGTCATTCCTGATGAAAACTCTGCCTCCCCACTGGACTCAGAGGCGGAGCTCAAGTCCTCACAGTGGCCTAAAAGGGACCATGAGCTGAGGCCCCCCAAGGCCCTGCTACCTCTCGCACCCTCTCTCCTCTCTTCCTCACTCTCTGCTCCAGTCACACTGGCCTCCGTTTGTTCCTTGAGCCAAACTTGCTCCTGCCCTAGAACCTTTGCTCTAGCCACTGCCTCTGCCTGGCCCAGACCTTGCCAGGCTCTCTCCAACACCCCCTCCTCGCCCGCTCAGACCTCACATTCTCAAGGAAGCCCATTCTCCTACAACCTGGCTCCCTGCTTCTCTTATCCTACTCTATGCATTTTTCCATAGCAGCTGCCATCTTTAACATGCCATTTATCGACTGTTTACTGTCTCCTGTCTTTCCAGGTAAGAAGCTCCATGAGGACAGGCATCTTTGATGGTACTGCTCACCGACAACTCCCAAGATGCCTGGTACACCAGAGTTTAATAAGTATCTCCTGAAAAGATGCATGAATGAATTTCAACAGGTGGGCTCTGAACCATGTTGAACCCATTTGTTAAAATTATAACAAGGGTAGCCATTTGGCATTCTTGATGAATTCCAAAAAGAAATATTGGACTATGTTTGTAAACTGGTCTTTTCCTTTGGGCATATTAGAGTGTATTGGATTTGGAAGTTTTACTTTTACTTGATTAAATAATGATTTAGGCTTTGATTAGGCCACGTCAGTAGGTCATTTGAGTCCCAGTCCCCTTGGTGGGCAGGGACTCACAAAGGAACTGCACCACAGAGAAGGAAAGTTGGAGTTTTGAGCTGGAGCCCAGGAAGTGAATACACAGGAGAAGAACACAGAGGAACAGAGACAGTGCCTTAGATACAGCAGAAGCCCTGGGAAGAGAGACAGAGCTGGTCGCCTAACAGCCTACAGCTGACCTTGTGGAAAAACAGAGGCACTGAGGCCAAAGAGAAATGAAGCCTGGGAAGGGAGGAACCCAGGGAGCCTGAGCCCTGGCAGACGTCAGCAGCCATCGTGCTACAACACGTGGCAACAGACTTTGGTGAGGGAAGTAACTTATGCTTTACGTCCTGGTAACTGTAAGCTTCTACCCCAAATAAACACCCTTTATAAAAACCAACCAATCTTTAAAAAAAAAAAAAAAAAAATAGGGAAACGGACTTTAGCCCAGTGGTTAGGGCGTCCGTCTACCACATGGGAGGTCCGCGGTTCAAGCCCCGGGCCTCCTTGACCCGTGTGGAGCTGGCCCATGCTCAGTGCTGATGCGTGCAAGGAGTGCCGAGCCACACAGGGGTGCCCCCGCGCAGGGGAGCCCCACGCGCAAGGAGTGCGCCCGTGAGGAAAGCCGCCCAGCGTGAAAAGAAAGAGCAGCCTGCCCAGGAATGGCGCCGCCCACACTTCCCGTGCCGCTAACGACAACAGAAGCGGACAAAGAAACAAGACGCAGCAAATAGACACCAAGAACAGACAACGGGGGGGGGGGGGGGGGGGGGGGGAATTAAATAAATAAATAAATCTTTAAAAAAAAAACAAACAACCAATTTCTGGTATTTCACCTCAGCACCCCTTTGCTGACTAATACAAGTTAGCAACTTCCAGTTTGTTAGAGTTGAATGGCATGAGGAAAGAGGTACTTTACTGGTTAAAGTTTAAAAATTGTTTGAATGTTTGGAAGATGGGACTAAAAAATCAGTTTTAGTAAATATAACTAAAGATATTCTAGCTCAATATGGAGCTACATATATTTATTTACAGTATCTTTTTCAGCTTTGACTTCCATTAAAATCAAGTAACTTCAAAACTGCTTAAACCAATTAAACCAGCATATGAGTTTTTTACACTACATATACTGTCACAAAGCCTTCACTATAATATTCCATCCTTTCCTACTGTCCACTTTATCATGTATACAGTAGTACATGCATTTAATGCAAAATCAAATACATGTCCCAGGGCAAGTGCCCAGGAAGGCCTCCTTTTAGCTGCTCCTCTTCCCATCTGACCCATCTGCCTGCTGCATCAGCCCCTACTCAAAACCGTTAGGGACACATACATGTTCACAGCAGCGTTATTCACAATGCCAAAAGACGGAAACAACCCAGGTGTCGATCAACTGGTGAATAGATTGAAAAAACTGTGGTGTATACACACAATGGAATATTATGCAGCTATAAGAAAACATGAAGTCATTAAGCACATGACAACATGGATGAAGACATTATGTTGAGTGAAGCAAGCCAGAAAACAGAATGAGGGTAGAGAGGGTTAATCGGTGCAGAAGTGATAAAAAATGTTGTTCATAAATCTTTGGAAATGAACAGAAATGGTGAGAGCACATCATGGTGTTTGTGACTAGCAGAGCTATTATTACATGGGTATAACAGTGGTTGAAAGGGAAAGTCTAAAGACATGTATATTACTAGAAGGAAAGCTAAGAAATGTAACATGGGCATGTTACAAAGTGAAATTGCAAGGGAAACATGAATATGGATAATATTGCATACATAAAACTTTTTACAAAATATAAATCCAAATAAACTGGAGAGATAAAAACAGAATAGCAGCTATGTACGGCAGGAGAAGAACAGAGAGATTGAGAGGTGGTGAGTTTTTTTGTTTGTTTTTAGTTTATTATTATTATTAGAATAATGAAAACCCTCTAATAATGACTGAAGTGATGAAAGCACAACAATGTGAATATACCAAATACCACTGACTGTACACTTTGGATGAAATGTATGCTTTATTAATATATAGCAGTAAAATTGATTTGTTAAAAACAAACAAACCACAACAAAAAGTCAGGGACTCTTTGTAGGTCCGCAAACAGTCCTAAGCGCCATCTGCCCTTTATCCCCAGCCCCTTCCACTCTACACTCCAGCCACGCTGTGCATGCCCTCCCCACTCCACCCTCAGCTGCCCCTTGCCTATGGACCAACTGCTACTTCTGTCTGGAACACTTTCCCTCCCAGGCCTACTCCTCGTTCAAGAATAAGAATAGGTAAGACCTAGCCTCTGGCCAGAAGCCTTCCCAAACCAACTCTCATCCTCCTGGCAACCAAAGCACCCCGGTATTTCTTCTACGGATGCCATCGTCACACTTTAATGTAACTCTTGCCACCTCTGTTCCCACATTAGACCCAGCTTCATCCCTTTTGCTGGAAATGTTCTTCCCCTGACAAACTCCAAACTCCTACTCGGCCTCCGAGTGGTCTTCCTGATCAGGCAACTAGAAATACACGAATTCCTTTACTCCCCGCTCTAGGCCCTCAGCAGCACTTGTTGCAGTTTGAAAGTATGTCTAGATGTGTGTTTTCGTTTAATGAATATTCCCCTCCCCCACGTTTCGGCAGGTTCTGTTCGTAACCCTATCTCCCACTGCCTAGCACACTGTAGGTGCTTTTACATATTTGGTGAAAAAAAAACAAGAGCAAATAGGATGCTCTAAGAAAGGAAGGTAAATATCGTAGCAGACTCAGGAGGCAAAGCAGGATCAAAGCCTGGCTCCTCCGGCTGTGGAACCTTAAGCAAACCGCTCGGCTTCTCTGGGTTTGGGCTTCTCCACCTGTGACTGGGGGTGATTATAAATGGCGCCTAGCTCACAGAGGCCTGCCCCCCACCCGAGCGCGGGCCCGGCCTACCTCGGCGTCGCGGTTGAGCCGGTACACGTAGAGCTGCGACGACCCGGCCACCACGAGGTTGCGCTCGCTGTTGCTGAAGAAGTTGCAGTACATCGAGAACTCGAGGCCGGTGGGCGGGTGCGCCTGTTTGTACACGGCGTACATGGTGCTGAGCCCGGGCTGTGCGGGACCGAAGCGGACAGCGTGAGCAGGGCGGACCGCGCAGGAACCCCCGCCCCCGGCCGGCGCCCCCTCCCCGAACGCGCTCCGCCGCCTCCCCTTCGCCGCCGCCCACCTGGCGGTTGGCGCCGGCTCGAAGGGGGACCCGGGACGGCAGCGAACACGGCCCGGCCGGGCCCGAACGCCGAGCACCGAGGTTCCGGGCCTTTGCGCCTGCGCAGTCCCGCCGCGCCGCGCCGGCAGCGGCCCCTGGTGGCCGGGACCCGACTTCCCGAGCCGTCGGGGCCAGGTCGGTGCACCGGGGAGTCCCGCGGAGAAACGGAAGCGGGGAAGGGAGTGTGGACGGCCGACGCCCGGCCCGGCCGGGCGAGGGGGCAAGCCGGCTCTTCCCTCCACAAGCCCCCGGAGGTGCTGGCCAGGGGCGCCCCCCGCCGCAGGGCGCGTGGACAGAGGAGCGCGGGGTCGCGCCGGGCGCGGAGGGGCTGCCGAGCCCGAAGACGCGTGTCTGTCCGCGCTGTCCGCGTGTCTGTCCGCGCTGCCCGCTTCTCACGGCCTTGCCCGCTGCTGCATCCCCGCGCTGGCCCAGGGCCGGCTGCCAGGACCCCTTCCCAAGCGCCCGCCCCCGGCCACCTGCTTGTGGGACTTAAAAACAGAATCATAGAAATAAAGCAAGGGAAAACAGTCTGGCAGCTCCCCAAAAGTTAACCATAGATTTAGCAAATGACTCCTGGGTGTGTATCCAAAAGGAACTGAAGATAGGGACCTGAACAGGTCCCTGAGACGCGGCCCAGCGCGACGCCACTCACAACCGCCGAGGCGGCAGCCCGGGGCCGGTCGGGGGACGAACGGAGAAGCACTGCGGCCCGTCCGAGCGGAGCGGGCGGCCTGAGGCAGGGCCCAGCGCGGACGAACCTTGCGCGCGTGTTGCCGAGTGAAATAAGCCAGCACAAAAGGTCACGTATAGTTCCGTGCAGAGAAAACACCCCACAGCGTCACCAGGAAGCCGGCAGGCCTGGCTGCCGCTGGCCAGACCACGGCTGGGACCCTGTCCACCGGCCAGGCAGGAGGCCCTCTCCAGGTATTTCCCTCCGGGCGCTGCGTTTGGCAGCCAGCAGCGGGTCCTTCTAGACAGCGCGGCCCGCAGGGGGCGAGGGCCCGGCAGGGGGCGAGGGCCCGCAGGGGGCGAGGGCTGGGCCACGTCCCCTAAGCAGGGCAACCTGGACATCCCATCACCCACATGTCCCCCAGAGCTGGCGGGGCAAAGTCACCCAACCCACTCCTCCAGAGGCCTGGGGGTGTCACAAGGGACGCAGGGCAAGGGGTCTGGAGGCTGGGAAAGAAGGGCTCCCCCAGAGTGTGTCCTGGAAAAGGGCAGGGAGAGGGCAACCTTGGGCTGAGGGGCAGGAGGGTCCTGAAGCATGTTCTGGAACCTGCTGCAAAGTGGATGAGACTTGAAACATGCTCAGCGAGAGACATCAGACAGGAAAGGACACACATTGTGTGAGTACACTGATAGGAAATACCGAGAATATGGAAATCAACAGGGAGGCAAAGCAGGGGGTGGTTGCCAGGACTGGGTGGGGGGAGGGGGAATGGGGTTTGGGAACCGGATAGTGCTGGCAAATATACTAAATGCCCAACCAAACTCTGTGAATGGGAAAACAGATGGGGCTCAAGCCGTTGGGCACCTGCCTACCACACGGGAGGTCTCCATTCGGTTCCTGGTGCCTCCACAAAAAAAAAAAAGACGACGATGAGCAGACAGCCAACTCAAACAAAGGGGGTGGAGGGAGGAATTAATAAAAATAAATCTTTTCAAAAATTGTGAACGTTCTCAATACTTCAGAGAGGTTTATTTTATGTCATGTCAATTTCCAACATGAAAATAACAAGCCCATAAACTTCTGACTTTTGCTCTTGCTCTGGGAACGGCTCAGCATTGTGTAGGAAATCTGACTGGCCGAAGAGCGTGCTGGAGAGGGAAGGGGCAGTCCATGCTGGGGGCACACCGTCTGAGCCAGCCGGCGACAGTCAGCACCAACCTGCCCCCCCTTGATCCTGCTGATTGTCCAGCCCAGGCTCATCTTCAGGCGACTGCAGCCCTAGCGGGTCTGAAAGCAGCTGCAGGGGGCCCCAAGCAAGAACTGCCTACCAAGCCCTTCCCAGAGGCCCATGGAACTCACGACTAAAGAAAATGTTGGCTGTATTTTCACCCCTGAGAAAATGGAAGGGACACGTGTTTCTGCTGCATGCCCCTCTGCCCACTCGCTGCTGTCGATACCACGGCTCCAAGTTTGGACTCGTGGGCGGCGAACGAAGGATGAGCAGGCAGCTGTGTGACCCAGGGCCCCACCCAGGTCCCTGGAAAACTGCTAGAGTCCCAGGGCAAGGAGATTGTGGCTGAGCGTACGCCAGGCGCGGGGAGGGGGCGGGGCATGGCGCGGGGACGGGGCGGGGCATGGCGCGGGGGCGGGGCGGGGGCCGGGGCGCGGGGAGGGGGCGGGGCATGTCGCGGGGGCGGGGGGCCGGGGCCGGGCATGGCGCGGGGGGCGGGGCATGCTGCGGGGGAGGGGCGGGGCATGGCGCGGGGGCGGGGCGCGGGGAGGGGCGGGGCCGGGCATGGCGCGGGGGCGGGGCATGTTGCGGGGGCGGGGCGGCGGGCGCGGGGGCGGGGCGCGGGGGCGGGCCGGGCTCTGAGGCCTGGGACCCGCCGGGACTCTAAGCCCCCGTGTCCCTCTGTCCACCCCACAATGGCGTCTCCCTGACGACTAAACAAGTTGGCGCCCACGGAACCCTCACACTCCAGCCCAGCATGCTGCAAATGCCCACGAGCCAGCCCTCGACCTGGGGTGCCCATCTGTTCAGGGGTTCTTTGCCTGATGTGCACAAAAGAGCCAATTCTGTGGCACTGGGGTTTTGAAGAAAGCGTTTATTATCGAGCACAAAGCAAGGAGAAGAGAAGGCCTATGGCCTCCCATCTGTCTCCCCGGCCTGGAGAAGCTTTTGGTGCTTCACAGCATTCAAACAAGGCAGGCAGGCTGGGCGAACGGGCAGGTGGCCTCAGGCTGATTCGAGGACCTTCATCTGTAACCATCGAGGGAGCTATGTGCAGGAGCACCAGACTGCAGGGTTGCAAAACAAAATAAGGGGATACGAGGGGACAGTCCGCCTTGCTTCCTGTTCAGTTACAGGGTAAAGATTATGCATTAGAGGACATAAGAAGCAAGGCATCTGGGTAACAGCGCATAGGTGTAGCTGACACTCCTTGTAGCTCTTGGCTGCATTGCAGTGTATCAGAAAGTTAGTGGTCTGTAGGTTACAATTATACCATTAGCTTTCTGGTACACCTGGGGAGGGTGAGGCACCGCCGGGAGTGAGAGGTCCTGAGCGAGCAGAGTCCTGGGGGCTCGGCGGTGGGGTGCAACACTGAGACCCTAGCCCAGTCCAGAAGAAGGAGAAGGTGGGCAGGGGCCAGGGAGTTTGCAGGGCCTGGGGTACAAAGCGGGAAGACAAAGGCCTTGGGGGGGGGCTGTGTCTCAATTTCCTGAGATAAATGAAGCTACCTGTGCAGGTAGGGTGTCAGGGGCTGGGGGAAGGGCTCGGACTGGAGGCTGAGTGTGGGGGAGAGGCTGCCTGAGGCCCCGTAGGCGCCTTATTCCTTTTTTTAAAAAGGTATTTATTTCCATTTTATGTATTTCCTCTTTATCCCCCCTCCGCCAGCTGGTCCTCTCCCTGTTCGTCGTTTGCTCGCCTTCCCCAGGAGGCACCGGGTATCAAACCTGGGACCTCCTACACGGATGTGGAGTCTGCTCATCTTGAGGGGGCTCAAACCTGAACCCAGGACCTCCCCTGTGGTATGTGGGCACCTACTGGTTGAGCCATATCTACTTCCCCCTTACTCCTTTTGCTCTTTCATTCTACTCCCTTTCTGCTGTCAAGAGTACATGTGATAGGGGCGGCGGACTTTGCCCAGTGGTTAGGGCGTCCGTCTACCACATGGGAGATCCATGGTTCAAATCCCGGGCCTCCTTGACCCACGTAGAGCTGGCCCATGCTCAGTGCTGATGCGCACAAGGAGTTCTGTGCCATGCAGGGGCGTCCCCACATAGGGGAGCCCCACACGCAAGGAGTGCACCCCATAAGGAGAGCCGCCCAGCGCTAAAGAAAGTGCAGCCTGCCCAGGAATGGGGCTGCACACATGGAGAGCTGACGCAGCAAGATGACGCAACAAAAAGAAACATAGTTTCCCGTGCTGCTGACAACAACAGAAGCAGACAAAGAAGATGCAGCAAATAGACACAGAGAACAGACAACCGGGGGGTGGGGGGGTGGGGGGGTGGGGAAGGGGAGAGAGAAAAAAAAAAGAGTATATGTGATAGCTAGAGCTCTGGCAGCTATTTTGTCCATGGAGGGGTAGGTGTTAACAGGTTGAAATATGTCTTCCAAAAAGATATGTTGAATCAATAATGAAAAGGTTAATTAAAAGACAAATATTTGGAAATGAAGAAATACATTTCCCAATAACTTGTGGGTCAGGAAAGAAATCATAATGGAACTTAGAAAATATTTAGAACTTGAGATAATGAAAACACTGCGTGTCAACACTTGTGGGAAGCAGGTAGAACTATACTTGAAGGGAAATTTGAAGCCTTAAGTACTCAGAATGGAAAAACGGCTGGAAGTCAATAAGCTGAGCTAAGCTTCCAATTTGGAAAAAAGTAAGGGCAAAAGTCAATGAAACAGCAAACAGACATGCAATGGGGATCTACGAGGCTGCAGTTGATTCTTTGAAAATGACCAATAAAACTGAGAACTTCTGTCAAGACTGATCAAGATAAAAGATAAGGCACAAACATTCCTAGGAATGAGGACAGAGGACATAAGCACAACTTCAGTGAGTTAACAGAGGATTTGTGAGTCATTTTATGGTAATAAATTTGAAAATCTGGATGAGTGGACAGAACTCTAGAAAAATACAACTTAACAAAAAACAAGCCAAGAAGAAAAAAGCAACCTGAATAGTTCTATAACCATTAATTAAGTTGGATCAATAAACACAAAGGAAACCAGGCCTAGATTGTTTTACTGGCAAGTTTTACCCTCGTTTAAGAAAAAACAATTCCAATCTAAAAAAATATTTCAGAGTAAATAAAAAAGACATATTTGTAAAAAAGAGAGAGACGCTGAGGTCCTAACCCCGGTGGAGAAGAGTGAGGCGGGGCGTCAACGGCAAGCGCTCTTTATTGAGGCGGGGGCAAGGGCGGGGCTCCCGGGCTGGCCCTCGGCGGCCGTCAGAAGGCGATGCTCTCCTCGTACAGCGACAGCAGCAGCAGCGCGGCCCAGCCGCCCAGGAGCCCCGCGTTGTGCAGCAGGAACAGGAGCCAGGGCCGCGGGTCGCGCACTCGGAGCATGGCCGGGAGCTGCGGGCAGGCGCGCTCAGCCCCGCTCAGCCCCGCTCAGCCCCGCTCAGCCCCGCTCAGCCCCGCTCAGCCCCGCGCCCGCGCCCCCGCCCGCGCCCCCCGCGCCCCCCGCGCCCCCGCGCCCCGCGCCCGCGCCCCCCCCCCCCGCCGCCCCCCGCGCCCCCGCCCCGCGCGGACCATGTCGCAGAGCGCCACGTAGAGGAAGAGGCCGGTGGCCACCGCCAGGACCCAGGCCTCGCCCTCCGCGCTGAAGCCCGCGGCGAGCGCCACGTAGAGGCCGGCGAAGGCCGTGAGCGCCGAGGCCAGGTTCAGCAGCACCGCGCGCCGCACCGACAGCCCCGCGTGCAGCAGCGCCGCGAAGTCCCCTGCGGGGCGAGGGGCGGGTGAGACCCGAGACCCCGCCGCGGGAGGCCGCGCCCCCGGGCAGCGTGTCCGCCACCACCCCCGCAGTCCCCCCCAGGCCCCCCCGCAGTTCCCCCCCAGGCCCCCCTGCAGCTCCCCAGGAAGTCCCCCTCCGCAGCACCGCTCTCCCCCACCCCCGTAGGTCCCTCCCGCAGCCGCCCCCACACACAGCGCCGCCCCCCCCCCGCAGTCCCCCCTCCGTAGTCCCCCCCACAGCCCCACACACACCGCCTCCCCCCCCCCCCCGCAGGTCCCTCCCCCCGGGCAGTTCCCCCCCCACAGGTCCCCCCTCCCCCGCAGCGCCACACCCCAGGGCAGTACCCCGGCAGCTCCCTCGCCCCTGCAGTCCCTCCTCCCACAGTGCCTCTGCCCTCTCCCCGCAGCTCCCCCTCTCCCGCAGCTACCCCGCAGCTCCCCCTCTCCCCTCTCCCGCAGCTACGGTCCCCAGGGCAGTCTCCCCCCCCAGCCCCCCCAACAGTTACCCTCCCCCCCAGCTTCCCCTGGAAGACCCCTCCAGTGCCCCGCCCTGCCCCCCGCCGCAGCCCCCTCCGCAGTGCTCTCCCTGCAGTTCCCCCCCACAAGTCCCCCCTCCTCTGCAGCGCCACCCCCCAGGGCAGTACCCCCTGGCAGCTCCCTCTCCACCACAGCACTGCTCCCCAGGGCAGTACCCCCCCAGCTCCACCCGCCCCAGTTGCCCCCCCGGCAGCACCACCTCCTATAGCCCCCCCCCACGGCCCCGCCCCAAGCTCACCCAGCTCGTGGGGCACCTCGTGGCAGAACACAGCCAGCGACGTGGCCAGCCCAGTCTTCCAAGAGGACGCGAAGGCGGCGCCCATGGCCAGCCCGTCCGCGAAGTTGTGCACTGCGTCGCCCACCGTGATCACATAGGGCAGCAGCCGCAGCTCTGCGGGGCAGGGGCGCAGGTCGGGCATGGCCAGGCGCTCCCTCAAACCCCTGTGGGCCACGGGGGAGGACTCACCTGGGTCACCTGAGCTGTTGGGCCTCTGGAGCTCTGGGCTCTCCTGGGCTACCTGGGCGGGGAGAGTTCATCTAAATGAGAGCCGGGGCGGGGGGGGGGCAGGGGCGGGCAGGGGTCCTGGGGGCCACAGGCCAGCAGGCTCCTCACCAGGTCAGTCCGGGACTCCCCGTGGGGCTGCTTGGGCGGCCGGAGCTCCACGGGGCTCATCTGCAGGAACAGGCTGTGGCTGTGCCCACCGTGGCTGCAAGGCTGGCCCCTCTCTGGGTCCTGTGCAGAGGGCAGCTGATGCCCGCCGCCCTGGTCCCCGTGCAGCCGCTCAGACCACCCCCACCCCTGCCTGCCTGACCTCGGGGTCCGGGGGCAGCAGGAGGTTGAACAGGTTCTCAAACAGGAAGAAGATGTAGAGCCCACCCAGTGCAGCCAGGAGGCGCCAGGTGGGCTGCAGGCTGTGGCCCTCCGCGCCGTGGTCATGCAGCCCCAGCACCTGCCAGACAGGGGACGCTGCGCCGGGGCAGGCATTTCAAGGCCCCCCTCTGCCCAGGCCAGGGCATGCCGAGGGGAACAGGGAGGGGGTCCCCAAGAATGTGTGCGGGGACGAAGGGCAGAGAGGGCAGCCTCGGGCCGGGGCCAGGCCAGGGCCCACCTTGGGCAGCAGGTGCAGGAAGGCGTCTCCGGTGAGCGCGCCCACCGCCATGCTGAGGAAGGTCTGGATGACGTAGTGGGTGGCGGCGGGGTAGCCCACGCAGGCCAGGAGCAGGAGGCCGAGCACGGAGGCCAGGCAGACGAGCAGCGTGGCCAGTGAGCCGTACAGGTACACTGCGGGGGGCGCGTCTGAGGGCCCGCAGGGCCCGGGAGCCCCCAGCCCCGCTCTTCCCCGTGGGTGGAGGGCGCCGGAGGCCAGGGCGGCTTGCTCTGCTCAGGCTGACCCCCTGGCCCGGGAGCCCCGCTCCCCCCGCCAGGCCTTCCCACTCTCGCTGGTCTCCTCCCCCTCCCGGGGCCAGTGTCCCCAGCCGGCCGCACCCCCTCCCCCCGTGGCCGGGCGCCCCCGGCGTGCCTGGGCACTCACTCTCGGCCTGGCTGAGCCGGCCCTGGGCGGGGGGCTGGAGCGGGGAGCGGCAGGCCCCGCTGAGCTGCTGCTGGAGCAGCGCCGGGCTGAGACGGGCCCAGGCTTCGGGGTCCACTCCCGCCTCCTCATCCAGCCCGTACACGGCCATCACGTCGCTGGCGCCGAGGCACACCTGTGCAGGCACAGGACGGGGCGTCGGGGGCTGCAGCAGCCCCCCGGTCCCCCGCCTCCCGGGACCCTCGCCCGTTGGGTGCTCACCGTGTCCCACACAGTGGCACTGCTGTTGGGGGCGTCGCGGTGCACAGGGTCCTCGGGGCCGGCCCCCTGATGGCTGTGGTCGTGGTCCCCGTGGTCGTGGTCCCCGTGGTCGTGGCCCCCAGGGGCCTTGCCCTTGGTCCCCACCCCCAGGCGCTGCATCAGGGCGGCCAACTCTGGCAGGGAGGACAGGGCCACCCAGTCCACGTGGGCTCCAGTCCCGCACGCCCCGGGACAGAGGCTCTGGGACGCCCCTCCAGCTGCGCCGTGGCCCCCCTGGCCGGCCAGTCGGGGCCTCACCCGTCACGGTGATGTTCCGCGCCGGGTTCCCGAGCTGGCGGAACACGAAGTCCACGAAGTACTGCGGGGCGGGCAGGGCGCGGACGCAGGCACCGCGGCCGACGTGGTCCACCAGGGCCGCCAGGACCCAGCCGGGGGCTCCCGGGGCCCCAGCCCCCGCCGCCTCCCACAGCAGCCGAGGCGCGTCCACGCAGGCCTGGGGGTGCAGCGAGTCGGACCCCACCCTCGGGACCCCCCGCCCCCAGCCGGCCCCTGGCTGCACCCGGGACGCCTCCCGCCCAGAATCCGCACCGATGCTGCCCGGCCAGCCGCTCCGGAGCTTCTCGAGCTCCGTGCCATTCCCTCCAGCCCCAAGCCGGGACTTGCCAGAGCCCACCCCTGCGCCCCGGGCCTGCCTCGGGACCACGCCCTGCGTCCCCGCA